>NC_081197.1:822500-1422500 GCF_902713425.1 Acipenser ruthenus
AACTTTTTTTTTATTCAAAACTGTTCATTTATAATGCAGGGGGTATGTGTTTTCCAATCTAATTGTTGTACATATTAATGTCTCCTGTTTCTTGTTTGTTTTTGAAGTTACAATCGTACAGGATGGATCTGACGCGGTGGCTGTATCAGGTATAGTAACCTGCTACTTACACTTATAAAAATGAGCTCCAATTCCTCTGCATTCATTTGTGTCTGAATATTTTATGTTTTTACAGATATTTCCAAATTCATTTCATAGTTGGCCACAGAAAAAAAGTGGTGACAGATTTCAAACGAAATAGGTAGAAACTCCATAGGAACAGCAGTCATTTTATTGTGGAAAGTGCAACTCAATAATGAATAAGTGGCAAGCCCTACAGTATGAGTACAGGCTGGAATATACATGATGTGTGATCTGTAGCCTACAGTGCCTTCGTTTATATTGGAGTACCCCCCCATTCTGTTTCAATATAAACCCTAACCCTAACCTCATTCTGTTTCAATATAAACCCTAACCCTAACCCCATTCTGTTTCAATATAAACCCTAACCCTAACCCCATTCTGTTTCAATATAAACCCTAACCCCAACCCCATTCTGTTTCAATATAAACCCTAACCCTAACCCCATTCTGTTTCAATATAAACCCTAACCCCATTCTGTTTCAATATAAACCCTAACCCCAACCCCATTCTGTTTCAATATAAATCCTAACCCTAACCCCATTCAGTTTCAATATAACCCCTAACCCTAACCCCATTCTGTTTCAATATAAACCCTAACCCTAACCTCATTCTGTTTCAATATAAACCCTAACCCTAACCCCATTCTGTTTCAATATAACCCCTAACCCCAACCCCATTCTGTTTCAATATAAACCCTAACCCTAACCCCATTCTGTTTCAATATAAACCCTAACCCTAACCCCATTCTGTTTCAATATAAACCCTAACCCTAACCCCATTCTGTTTCAATATAAATCCTAACCCCAACCCCATTCTGTTTCAATATAAACCCTAACCCCATTCAATATAAATAACCAAGTCTGGTCACATTTCATACCTTCATGGTTACCTCGAGTTCTGTAAAAAGAGCTTTAGAAAAAGAAAGACAATAATGGGAGGAATCAGTGGTTCAATAGCGATTCTAAGATATGTGGTTCATAAGATTTGTATTACATTTTTCAAGCCTTTGTTTTTCCTTTCCTGTAGGCTACAAAACTGGCATAGACCTAACCCTAAGAGTATGAAATGTTTTCAGAAACCCCTTTGGCAAAGACAGCAACCACTGCCAAATAAGAATGTTACAAAATTGCTGTAGCTCATCGTGTTTTTCTTTTATGAAAGGTAATAAAATAGGTATAATTATTGACGACTGGTACCATTTACAAGCTGTTGTACTATGTCCCTTCCACAAAGCTGGTGGTATTAAATGCATGAACTACCTACATAACTGATGCTTTAACTTCAACAGCAACTACAACCATGCCTGAGACCATCACTGCAGGAAGTACTGTATTAGAAACAACAGAAAATACGACAGCAGAAACAACAACAGCAACCACACTGGACACCACTACAGAAAGTACATTAGAAACAACAGCAGCAACCACACTGGACACCACTACAGAAAGTACATTAGAAACAGCAACAGCAACCACACTGGACACCACTACAGAAAGTACATTAGAAACAACAACAGCAACCACACTGGACACCACTACAGAAAGTACATTAGAAACAGCAACAGCAACCACACTGGACACCACTACAGAAAGTACATTAGAAACAACAACAGCAACCACACTGGACACCACTACAGAAAGTACATTAGAAACAACAACAGCAACCACACCGGACACCACTACAGAAAGTACATTAGAAACAACAACAGCAACCACACCGGACACCACTACAGAAAGTACATTAGAAACAGCAACAGCAACCACACTGGACACCACTACAGAAAGTACATTAGAAACAGCAACAGCAACCACACTGGACACCACTACAGAAAGTACATTAGAAACAACAACAGCAACCACACTGGACACCACTACAGAAAGTACATTAGAAACAACAACAGCAACCACACTGGACACCACTACAGAAAGTACATTAGAAACAACAACAGCAACCACACTGGACACCACTACAGAAAGTACATTAGAAACAACAACAGCAACCACACTGGACACCACTACAGAAAGTACATTAGAAACAACAACAGCAACCACACTGGAAACCACTACAGAAAGTACATTGGAAACAACAACAGCAACCACACTGGACACCACTACAGAAAGTACATTAGAAACAACAACAGCAACCACACTGGACACCACTACAGAAAGTACAACAGCAGAAACAACAACAGCAACCACACTGGACACCACTACAGAAAGTACATTAGAAACAACAACAGCAACCACACCGGACACCACTACAGAAAGTACATTAGAAACAACAACAGCAACCACACCGGACACCACTACAGAAAGTACATTAGAAACAGCAACAGCAACCACACTGGACACCACTACAGAAAGTACATTAGAAACAGCAACAGCAACCACACTGGACACCACTACAGAAAGTACATTAGAAACAACAACAGCAACCACACTGGACACCACTACAGAAAGTACATTAGAAACAACAACAGCAACCACACTGGACACCACTACAGAAAGTACATTAGAAACAGCAACAGCAACCACACTGGACACCACTACAGAAAGTACATTAGAAACAACAACAGCAACCACACTGGACACCACTACAGAAAGTACATTAGAAACAACAACAGCAACCACACTGGACACCACTACAGAAAGTACATTAGAAACAGCAACAGCAACCACACTGGACACCACTACAGAAAGTACATTAGAAACAGCAACAGCAACCACACTGGACACCACTACAGAAAGTACATTAGAAACAACAACAGCAACCACACTGGACACCACTACAGAAAGTACATTAGAAACAACAACAGCAACCACACTGGACACCACTACAGAAAGTACAACAGCAGAAACAACAACAGCAACCACACTGGACACCACTACAGAAAGTACATTAGAAACAACAACAGCAACCACACCGGACACCACTACAGAAAGTACATTAGAAACAGCAACAGCAACCACACTGGACACCACTACAGAAAGTACAACATCTGAAACAACAACAGCAACCACACTGGACACCACTACAGAAAGTACATTAGAAACAACAACAGCAACCACACTGGACACCACTACAGAAAGTACAACAGCAGAAACAACAACAGCAACCACACTGGACACCACTACAGAAAGTACATTAGAAACAACAACAGCAACCACACTGGACACCACTACAGAAAGTACATTAGAAACAGCAACAGCAACCACACTGGACACCACTACAGAAAGTACATTAGAAACAACAACAGCAACCACACCGGACACCACTACAGAAAGTACATTAGAAACAACAACAGCAACCACACTGGACACCACTACAGAAAGTACAACAGCAGAAACAACAACAGCAACCACACTGGACACCACTACAGAAAGTACATTAGAAACAGCAACAGCAACCACACTGGACACCACTACAGAAAGTACATTAGAAACAACAACAGCAACCACACTGGACACCACTACAGAAAGTACAACAGCAGAAACAACAACAGCAACCACACTGGACACCACTACAGAAAGTACATTAGAAACAGCAACAGCAACCACACTGGACACCACTACAGAAAGTACAACAGCAGAAACAACAACAGCAACCACACTGGACACCACTACAGAAAGGACATTAGAAACAGCAACAGCAACCACACTGGACACCACTACAGAAAGTACATTAGAAACAACAACAGCAACCACACTGGACACCACTACAGAAAGTACATTAGAAACAGCAACAGCAACCACACTGGACACCACTACAGAAAGTACAACAGCAGAAACAACAACAGCAACCACACTGGACACCACTACAGAAAGTACATTAGAAACAGCAACAGCAACCACACTGGACACCACTACAGAAAGTACATTAGAAACAGCAACAGCAACCACACTGGAAACCACTACAGAAAGTACATTAGAAACAACAACAGCAACCACACTGGACACCACTACAGAAAGTACAACAGCAGAAACAACAACAGCAACCACACTGGACACCACTACAGAAAGTACATTAGAAACAGCAACAGCAACCACACTGGACACCACTACAGAAAGTACAACAGCAGAAACAACAACAGCAACCACACTGGACACCACTACAGAAAGTACATTAGAAACAGCAACAGCAACCACACTGGACACCACTACAGAAAGTACATTAGAAACAACAACAGCAACCACACTGGACACCACTACAGAAAGTACATTAGAAACAGCAACAGCAACCACACTGGACACCACTACAGAAAGTACAACAGCAGAAACAACAACAGCAACCACACTGGACACCACTACAGAAAGTACATTAGAAACAGCAACAGCAACCACACTGGACACCACTACAGAAAGTACATTAGAAACAACAACAGCAACCACACTGGACACCACTACAGAAAGTACAACAGCAGAAACAACAACAGCAACCACACTGGACACCACTACAGAAAGTACATTAGAAACAACAACAGCAACCACACTGGACACCACTACAGAAAGTACATTAGAAACAACAACAGCAACCACACTGGACACCACTACAGAAAGTACATTAGAAACAACAACAGCAACCACACTGGACACCACTACAGAAAGTACATTAGAAACAGCAACAGCAACCACACCGGACACCACTACAGAAAGTACATTAGAAACAGCAACAGCAACCACACTGGACACCACTACAGAAAGTACATTAGAAACAACAACAGCAACCACACTGGACACCACTACAGAAAGTACATTAGAAACAACAACAGCAACCACACTGGACACCACTACAGAAAGTACATTAGAAACAACAACAGCAACCACACCGGACACCACTACAGAAAGTACATTAGAAACAGCAACAGCAACCACACCGGACACCACTACAGAAAGTACATTAGAAACAGCAACAGCAACCACACTGGACACCACTACAGAAAGTACAACAGCAGAAACAACAACAGCAACCACACTGGACACCACTACAGAAAGTACATTAGAAACAGCAACAGCAACCACACTGGACACCACTACAGAAAGTACATCAGAAACAACAACCACACTGGACACCACTACAGAAAGTACATTAGAAACAACAACAGCAACCACACTGGACACCACTACAGAAAGTACATTAGAAACAGCAACAGCAACCACACTGGACACCACTACAGAAAGTACATTAGAAACAGCAACAGCAACCACACTGGACACCACTACAGAAAGTACATTAGAAACAACAACAGCAACCACACTGGACACCACTACAGAAAGTACATTAGAAACAGCAACAGCAACCACACTGGACACCACTACAGAAAGTACATTAGAAACAACAACAGCAACCACACTGGACACCACTACAGAAAGTACATTAGAAACAGCAACAGTAACCACACTGGACACCACTACAGAAAGTACATTAGAAACAACAACAGCAACCACACCGGACACCACTACAGAAAGTACATTAGAAACAGCAACAACAACCACACTGGACACCACTACAGAAAGTACATTAGAAACAACAACAGCAACCACACTGGACACCACTACAGAAAGTACATTAGAAACAACAACAGCAACCACACTGGACACCACTACAGAAAGTACATTAGAAACAGCAACAGTAACCACACTGGACACCACTACAGAAAGTACATTAGAAACAACAACAGCAACCACACCGGACACCACTACAGAAAGTACATTAGAAACAACAACAGCAACCACACTGGACACCACTACAGAAAGTACATTAGAAACAACAACAGCAACCACACTGGACACCACTACAGAAAGTACATTAGAAACAACAACAGCAACCACACTGGACACCACTACAGAAAGTACATTAGAAACAACAACAGCAACCACACTGGACACCACTACAGAAAGTACATTAGAAACAGCAACAGCAACCACACTGGACACCACTACAGAAAGTACATTAGAAACAGCAACAGCAACCACACTGGACACCACTACAGAAAGTACAACAGCAGAAACAACAACAGCAACCACACTGGACACCACTACAGAAAGTACATTAGAAACAACAACAGCAACCACACTGGACACCACTACAGAAAGTACAACAGCAGAAACAACAACAGCAACCACACTGGACACCACTACAGAAAGTACATTAGAAACAACAACAGCAACCACACCGGACACCACTACAGAAAGTACAACAGCAGAAACAACAACAGCAACCACACTGGACACCACTACAGAAAGTACATTAGAAACAGCAACAGCAACCACACTGGACACCACTACAGAAAGTACATTAGAAACAACAACAGCAACCACACTGGACACCACTACAGAAAGTACAACAGCAGAAACAACAACAGCAACCACACTGGACACCACTACAGAAAGTACATTAGAAACAGCAACAGCAACCACACTGGACACCACTACAGAAAGTACAACAGCAGAAACAACAACAGCAACCACACTGGACACCACTACAGAAAGTACATTAGAAACAGCAACAGCAACCACACTGGACACCACTACAGAAAGTACATTAGAAACAACAACAGCAACCACACTGGACACCACTACAGAAAGTACATTAGAAACAGCAACAGCAACCACACTGGACACCACTACAGAAAGTACAACAGCAGAAACAACAACAGCAACCACACTGGACACCACTACAGAAAGTACATTAGAAACAGCAACAGCAACCACACTGGACACCACTACAGAAAGTACATTAGAAACAACAACAGCAACCACACTGGACACCACTACAGAAAGTACAACAGCAGAAACAACAACAGCAACCACACTGGACACCACTACAGAAAGTACATTAGAAACAACAACAGCAACCACACTGGACACCACTACAGAAAGTACAACAGCAGAAACAACAACAGCAACCACACTGGACACCACTACAGAAAGTACATTAGAAACAGCAACAGCAACCACACTGGACACCACTACAGAAAGTACATTAGAAACAGCAACAGCAACCACACCGGACACCACTACAGAAAGTACATTAGAAACAACAACAGCAACCACACCGGACACCACTACAGAAAGTACATTAGAAACAACAACAGCAACCACACTGGACACCACTACAGAAAGTACATTAGAAACAACAACAGCAACCACACTGGACACCACTACAGAAAGTACAACATCTGAAACAACAACAGCAACCACACTGGACACCACTACAGAAAGTACATTAGAAACAACAACAGCAACCACACTGGACACCACTACAGAAAGTACATTAGAAACAGCAACAGCAACCACACTGGACACCACTACAGAAAGTACAACAGCAGAAACAACAACAGCAACCACACTGGACACCACTACAGAAAGTACATTAGAAACAACAACAGCAACCACACCGGACACCACTACAGAAAGTACATTAGAAACAGCAACAGCAACCACACTGGACACCACTACAGAAAGTACATTAGAAACAACAACAGCAACCACACTGGACACCACTACAGAAAGTACATTAGAAACAACAACAGCAACCACACTGGACACCACTACAGAAAGTACATTAGAAACAGCAACAGCAAAAACACTGGACACCACTACAGAAAGTACATTAGAAACAACAACAGCAACCACACTGGACACCACTACAGAAAGTACATTAGAAACAACAACAGCAACCACACTGGACACAACTACAGAAAGTACATTAGAAACAACAACAGCAACCACACTGGTCACCACTACAGAAAGTACATTAGAAACAACAACAGCAACCACACTGGACACCACTACAGAAAGTACATTAGAAAAAACAACAGCAACCACACTGGACACCACTACAGAAAGTACAACATCTGAAACAACAACAGCAACCACACTGGACACCACTACAGAAAGTACATTAGAAACAACAACAGCAACCACACTGGACACCACTACAGAAAGTACATTAGAAACAGCAACAGCAACCACACTGGACACCACTACAGAAAGTACATTAGAAACAACAACAGCAACCACACTGGACACCACTACAGAAAGTACATTAGAAACAGCAACAGCAACCACACTGGACACCACTACAGAAAGTACATTAGAAACAACAACAGCAACCACACTGGACACCACTACAGAAAGTACATTAGAAACAGCAACAGCAACCACACTGGACACCACTACAGAAAGTACATTAGAAACAGCAACAGCAACCACACTGGACACCACTACAGAAAGTACATTAGAAACAACAACAGCAACCACACTGGACACCACTACAGAAAGTACATTAGAAACAACAACAGCAACCACACCGGACACCACTACAGAAAGTACATTAGAAACAACAACAGCAACCACACTGGACACCACTACAGAAAGTACAACAGCAGAAACAACAACAGCAACCACACTGGACACCACTACAGAAAGTACATTAGAAACAACAACAGCAACCACACTGGACACCACTACAGAAAGTACAACAGCAGAAACAACAACAGCAACCACACTGGACACCACTACAGAAAGTACATTAGAAACAGCAACAGCAACCACACCGGACACCACTACAGAAAGTACATTAGAAACAACAACAGCAACCACACCGGACACCACTACAGAAAGTACATTAGAAACAACAACAGCAACCACACTGGACACCACTACAGAAAGTACATTAGAAACAACAACAGCAACCACACTGGACACCACTACAGAAAGTACAACATCTGAAACAACAACAGCAACCACACTGGACACCACTACAGAAAGTACATTAGAAACAGCAACAGCAACCACACCGGACACCACTACAGAAAGTACATTAGAAACAACAACAGCAACCACACTGGACACCACTACAGAAAGTACATTAGAAACAACAACAGCAACCACACCGGACACCACTACAGAAAGTACATTAGAAACAGCAACAGCAACCACACTGGACACCACTACAGAAAGTACATTAGAAACAACAACAGCAACCACACTGGACACCACTACAGAAAGTACATTAGAAACAACAACAGCAACCACACTGGACACCACTACAGAAAGTACATTAGAAACAACAACAGCAACCACACTGGACACCACTACAGAAAGTACATTAGAAACAACAACAGCAACCACACTGGACACCACTACAGAAAGTACATTAGAAACAACAACAGCAACCACACCGGACACCACTACAGAAAGTACATTAGAAACAACAACAGCAGCCACACTGGACACCACTACAGAAAGTACATTAGAAACAACAACAGCAACCACACTGGACACCACTATAGAAAGTACATCAGAAACAACAACAGCAACCACACCGGACACCACTACAGAAAGTACATTAGAAACAGCAACAGCAACCACACCGGACACCACTACAGAAAGTACATTAGAAACAGCAACAGCCACCACACTGGTCACCACTACAGAAAGTACATTAGAAACAACAACAGCAACCACACTGGACACCACTACAGAAAGTACATTAGAAACAGCAACAGCAACCACACCGGACACCACTACAGAAAGTACAACAGCAGAAACAACAACAGCAACCACACTGGACACCACTACAGAAAGTACATTAGAAACAACAACAGCAACCACACTGGACACCACTACAGAAAGTACATTAGAAACAGCAACAGCAACCACACTGGACACCACTACAGAAAGTACATTAGAAACAACAACAGCAACCACACCGGACACCACTACAGAAAGTACATTAGAAACAACAACAGCAACCACACCGGACACCACTACAGAAAGTACATTAGAAACAACAACAGCAACCACACTGGACACCACTACAGAAAGTACATTAGAAACAACAACAGCAACCACACTGGACACAACTACAGAAAGTACATTAGAAACAACAACAGCAACCACACTGGT
Organism: Acipenser ruthenus; assembly: GCF_902713425.1. Taxonomy (NCBI): domain Eukaryota; kingdom Metazoa; phylum Chordata; class Actinopteri; order Acipenseriformes; family Acipenseridae; genus Acipenser; species Acipenser ruthenus. Next base: position 832,595 of record NC_081197.1, read on the forward strand.
CACCACTACAGAAAGTACATTAGAAACAACAACAGCAACCACACTGGACACCACTACAGAAAGTACATTAGAAAAAACAACAGCAACCACACTGGACACCACTACAGAAAGTACAACATCTGAAACAACAACAGCAACCACACTGGACACCACTACAGAAAGTACATTAGAAACAACAACAGCAACCACACTGGACACCACTACAGAAAGTACATTAGAAACAGCAACAGCAACCACACTGGACACCACTACAGAAAGTACATTAGAAACAACAACAGCAACCACACTGGACACCACTACAGAAAGTACATTAGAAACAGCAACAGCAACCACACTGGACACCACTACAGAAAGTACATTAGAAACAACAACAGCAACCACACTGGACACCACTACAGAAAGTACATTAGAAACAGCAACAGCAACCACACTGGACACCACTACAGAAAGTACATTAGAAACAGCAACAGCAACCACACTGGACACCACTACAGAAAGTACATTAGAAACAACAACAGCAACCACACTGGACACCACTACAGAAAGTACATTAGAAACAACAACAGCAACCACACCGGACACCACTACAGAAAGTACATTAGAAACAACAACAGCAACCACACTGGACACCACTACAGAAAGTACAACAGCAGAAACAACAACAGCAACCACACTGGACACCACTACAGAAAGTACATTAGAAACAACAACAGCAACCACACTGGACACCACTACAGAAAGTACAACAGCAGAAACAACAACAGCAACCACACTGGACACCACTACAGAAAGTACATTAGAAACAGCAACAGCAACCACACCGGACACCACTACAGAAAGTACATTAGAAACAACAACAGCAACCACACCGGACACCACTACAGAAAGTACATTAGAAACAACAACAGCAACCACACTGGACACCACTACAGAAAGTACATTAGAAACAACAACAGCAACCACACTGGACACCACTACAGAAAGTACAACATCTGAAACAACAACAGCAACCACACTGGACACCACTACAGAAAGTACATTAGAAACAGCAACAGCAACCACACCGGACACCACTACAGAAAGTACATTAGAAACAACAACAGCAACCACACTGGACACCACTACAGAAAGTACATTAGAAACAACAACAGCAACCACACCGGACACCACTACAGAAAGTACATTAGAAACAACAACAGCAACCACACCGGACACCACTACAGAAAGTACATTAGAAACAGCAACAGCAACCACACTGGACACCACTACAGAAAGTACATTAGAAACAACAACAGCAACCACACTGGACACCACTACAGAAAGTACATTAGAAACAACAACAGCAACCACACCGGACACCACTACAGAAAGTACATTAGAAACAACAACAGCAACCACACTGGACACCACTACAGAAAGTACATTAGAAACAGCAACAGCAACCACACTGGACACCACTACAGAAAGTACATTAGAAACAAAAACAGCAACCACACTGGACACCACTACAGAAAGTACAACAGCAGAAACAACAACAGCAACCACACTGGACACCACTACAGAAAGTACATTAGAAACAGCAACAGCAACCACACTGGACACCACTACAGAAAGTACATTAGAAACAACAACAGCAACCACACTGGACACCACTACAGAAAGTACATTAGAAACAACAACAGCAACCACACTGGACACCACTACAGAAAGTACATTAGAAACAACAACAGCAACCACACCGGACACCACTACAGAAAGTACATTAGAAACAACAACAGCAGCCACACTGGACACCACTACAGAAAGTACATTAGAAACAACAACAGCAACCACACTGGACACCACTATAGAAAGTACATCAGAAACAACAACAGCAACCACACCGGACACCACTACAGAAAGTACATTAGAAACAGCAACAGCAACCACACCGGACACCACTACAGAAAGTACATTAGAAACAGCAACAGCCACCACACTGGTCACCACTACAGAAAGTACATTAGAAACAACAACAGCAACCACACTGGACACCACTACAGAAAGTACATTAGAAACAGCAACAGCAACCACACCGGACACCACTACAGAAAGTACAACAGCAGAAACAACAACAGCAACCACACTGGACACCACTACAGAAAGTACATTAGAAACAACAACAGCAACCACACTGGACACCACTACAGAAAGTACATTAGAAACAGCAACAGCAACCACACTGGACACCACTACAGAAAGTACATTAGAAACAACAACAGCAACCACACTGGACACCACTACAGAAAGTACATTAGAAACAACAACAGCAACCACACCGGACACCACTACAGAAAGTACATTAGAAACAACAACAGCAACCACACTGGACACCACTACAGAAAGTACATTAGAAACAACAACAGCAACCACACTGGACACCACTACAGAAAGTACATTAGAAACAGCAACAGCAACCACACTGGACACCACTACAGAAAGTACATTAGAAACAACAACAGCAACCACACCGGACACCACTACAGAAAGTACATTAGAAACAACAACAGCAACCACACTGGACACCACTACAGAAAGTACATTAGATACAGCAACAGCAACCACACTGGACACCACTACAGAAAGTACATTAGAAACAACAACAGCAACCACACTGGACACCACTACAGAAAGTACATTAGAAACAACAACAGCAACCACACTGGACACCACTACAGAAAGTACAACATCTGAAACATCAACAGCAACCACACTGGACACCACTACAGAAAGTACATTAGAAACAACAACAGCAACCACACTGGACACCACTACAGAAAGTACATTAGAAACAACAACAGCAACCACACTGGACACCACTACAGAAAGTACATTAGAAACAGCAACAGCAACCACACTGGACACCACTACAGAAAGTACATTAGAAACAACAACAACAACCACACTGGACACCACTACAGAAAGTACAACAGCAGAAACAACAACAGCAACCACACTGGACACCACTACAGAAAGTACATTAGAAACAGCAACAGCAACCACACCGGACACCACTACAGAAAGTACATTAGAAACAACAACAGCAACCACACTGGTCACCACTACAGAAAGTACATTAGAAACAACAACAGCAACCACACTGGACACCACTACAGAAAGTACATTAGAAACAGCAACAGCAACCACACTGGACACCACTACAGAAAGTACAACAGCAGAAACAACAACAGCAACCACACTGGACACCACTACAGAAAGTACATTAGAAACAACAACAGCAACCACACTGGACACCACTACAGAAAGTACATTAGAAACAACAACAGCAACCACACTGGACACCACTACAGAAAGTACATTAGAAACAACAACAGCAACCACACTGGACACCACTACAGAAAGTACATTAGAAACAACAACAGCAACCACACTGGACACCACTACAGAAAGTACATTAGAAACAACAACAGCAACCACACCGGACACCACTACAGAAAGTACATTAGAAACAACAACAGCAACCACACTGGACACCACTACAGAAAGTACATTAGAAACAGCAACAGCAACCACACCGGACACCACTACAGAAAGTACATTAGAAACAGCAACAGCAACCACACTGGACACCACTACAGAAAGTACATTAGAAACAACAACAGCAACCACACTGGACACCACTACAGAAAGTACATTAGAAACAACAACAGCAACCACACTGGACACCACTACAGAAAGTACATTAGAAACAGCAACAGCAACCACACTGGACACAACTACAGAAAGTACATTAGAAACAACAACAGCAACCACACTGGACACCACTACAGAAAGTACATTAGAAACAACAACAGCAACCACACCGGACACCACTACAGAAAGTACATTAGAAACAACAACAGCAACCACACTGGACACCACTACAGAAAGTACATTAGAAACAGCAACAGCAACCACACTGGACACCACTACAGAAAGTACAACAGCAGAAACAACAACAGCAACCACACTGGACACCACTACAGAAAGTACATTAGAAACAACAACAGCAACCACACCGGACACCACTACAGAAAGTACATTAGAAACAACAACAGCAACCACACTGGACACCACTACAGAAAGTACAACAGCAGAAACAACAACAGCAACCACACCGGACACCACTACAGAAAGTACATTAGAAACAGCAACAGCAACCACACTGGACACCACTACAGAAAGTACAACAGCAGAAACAACAACAGCAACCACACCGGACACCACTACAGAAAGTACATTAGAAACAACAACAGCAACCACACCGGACACCACTACAGAAAGTACATTAGAAACAGCAACAGCAACCACACTGGACACCACTACAGAAAGTACAACAGCAGAAACAACAACAGCAACCACACCGGACACCACTACAGAAAGTACATTAGAAACAACAACAGCAACCACACTGGACACCACTACAGAAAGTACATTAGAAACAACAACAGCAACCACACTGGACACCACTACAGAAAGTACATTAGAAACAGCAACAGCAACCACACTGGACACCACTACAGAAAGTACATTAGAAACAACAACAGCAACCACACTGGACACCACTACAGAAAGTACATTAGAAACAACAACAGCAACCACACTGGACACCACTACAGAAAGTACATTAGAAACAACAACAGCAACCACACTGGACACCACTACAGAAAGTACATTAGAAACAGCAACAGCAACCACACCGGACACCACTACAGAAAGTACATTAGAAACAGCAACAGCAACCACACTGGACACAACTACAGAAAGTACATTAGAAACAACAACAGCAACCACACTGGACACCACTACAGAAAGTACAACATCTGAAACAACAACAGCAACCACACTGGACACCACTACAGAAAGTACATTAGAAACAACAACAGCAACCACACCGGACACCACTACAGAAAGTACATTAGAAACAACAACAGCAACCACACTGGACACCACTACAGAAAGTACATTAGAAACAACAACAGCAACCACACTGGACACCACTACAGAAAGTACATTAGAAACAGCAACAGCAACCACACCGGACACCACTACAGAAAGTACATTAGAAACAGCAACAGCAACCACACTGGACACAACTACAGAAAGTACATTAGAAACAACAACAGCAACCACACTGGACACCACTACAGAAAGTACAACATCTGAAACAACAACAGCAACCACACTGGACACCACTACAGAAAGTACATTAGAAACAACAACAGCAACCACACTGGACACCACTACAGAAAGTACATTAGAAACAGCAACAGCAACCACACTGGACACAACTACAGAAAGTACATTAGAAACAACAACAGCAACCACACTGGACACCACTACAGAAAGTACATTAGAAACAACAACAGCAACCACACTGGACACCACTACAGAAAGTACATTAGAAACAACAACAGCAACCACACCGGACACCACTACAGAAAGTACAACATCTGAAACAACAACAGCAACCACACTGGACACCACTACAGAAAGTACATTAGAAACAACAACAGCAACCACACTGGACACCACTACAGAAAGTACATTAGAAACAGCAACAGCAACCACACTGGACACCACTACAGAAAGTACATTAGAAACAACAACAGCAACCACACTGGACACCACTACAGAAAGTACATTAGAAACAACAACAGCAACCACACTGGACACCACTACAGAAAGTACATTAGAAACAGCAACAACAACCACACTGGACACCACTACAGAAAGTACAACATCTGAAACAACAACAGCAACCACACTGGACACCACTACAGAAAGGACATTAGAAACAGCAACAGCAACCACACTGGACACCACTACAGAAAGTACATTAGAAACAACAACAGCAACCACACTGGACACCACTACAGAAAGTACATTAGAAACAGCAACAGCAACCACACTGGACACCACTACAGAAAGTACATTAGAAACAGCAACAGCAACCACACTGGACACCACTACAGAAAGTACATTAGAAACAACAACAGCAACCACACTGGACACCACTACAGAAAGTACATTAGAAACAACAACAGCAACCACACTGGACACCACTACAGAAAGTACATTAGAAACAGCAACAACAACCACACTGGACACCACTACAGAAAGTACAACATCTGAAACAACAACAGCAACCACACTGGACACAACTACAGAAAGTACATTAGAAACAACAACAGCAACCACACTGGACACCACTACAGAAAGTACATTAGAAACAACAACAGCAACCACACTGGACACCACTACAGAAAGTACATTAGAAACAACAACAGCAACCACACCGGACACCACTACAGAAAGTACATTAGAAACAACAACAGCAACCACACTGGACACCACTACAGAAAGTACATTAGAAACAGCAACAGCAACCACACTGGACACCACTACAGAAAGTACAACAGCAGAAACAACAACAGCAACCACACCGGACACCACTACAGAAAGTACATTAGAAACAACAACAGCAACCACACCGGACACCACTACAGAAAGTACATTAGAAACAACAACAGCAACCACACTGGACACCACTACAGAAAGTACATTAGAAACAACAACAGCAACCACACTGGACACCACTACAGAAAGTACATTAGAAACAGCAACAGCAACCACACTGGACACCACTACAGAAAGTACAACAGCAGAAACAACAACAGCAACCACACTTGACACCACTACAGAAAGTACATTAGAAACAACAACAGCAACCACACCGGACACCACTACAGAAAGTACATTAGAAACAGCAACAGCAACCACACCGGACACCACTACAGAAAGTACATTAGAAACAACAACAGCAACCACACTGGACACCACTACAGAAAGTACAACAGCAAAAACAACAACAGCAACCACACTGGACACCACTACAGAAAGTACATTAGAAACAACAACAGCAACCACACTGGACACCACTACAGAAAGTACATTAGAAACAGCAACAGCAACCACACTGGACACCACTACAGAAAGTACATTAGAAACAACAACAGCAACCACACTGGACACCACTACAGAAAGTACATTAGAAACAACAACAGCAACCACACTGGACACCACTACAGAAAGTACATTAGAAACAGCAACAGCAACCACACTGGACACCACTACAGAAAGTACAACAGCAGAAACAACAACAGCAACCACACCGGACACCACTACAGAAAGTACATTAGAAACAACAACAGCAACCACACTGGACACCACTACAGAAAGTACATTAGAAACAACAACAGCAACCACACTGGACACCACTACAGAAAGTACATTAGAATCAGCAACAGCAACCACACTGGACACCACTACAGAAAGTACATTAGAAACAGCAACAGCAACCACACTGGACACAACTACAGAAAGTACATTAGAAACAGCAACAGCAACCACACTGGACACCACTACAGAAAGTACATTAGAAACAACAACAGCAACCACACCGGACACCACTACAGAAAGTACATTACAAACAACAACAGCAGCCACACTGGACACCACTACAGAAAGTACATTAGAAACAGCAACAGCAACCACACTGGACACCACTACAGAAAGTACATTAGAAACAGCAACAGCAACCACACTGGACACCACTACAGAAAGTTCATTAGAAACAACAACAGCAACCACACCGGACACCACTACAGAAAGTACATTACAAACAACAACAGCAGCCACACTGGACACCACTACAGAAAGTACATTAGATACAACAACAGCAACCACACTGGACACCACTACAGAAAGTACATTAGAAACAACAACAGCAACCACACTGGACACCACTACAGAAAGTACATTAGAAACAACAACAGCAACCACACCGGACACCACTACAGAAAGTACATTAGAAACAACAACAGCAACCACACTGGACACCACTACAGAAAGTACATTAGAAACAACAACAGCAACCACACTGGACACCACTACAGAAAGTACAACAGCAGAAACAACAACAGCAACCACACTGGACACCACTACAGAAAGTACATTAGAAACAGCAACAGCAACCACACTGGACACCACTACAGAAAGTACATTAGAAACAACAACAGCAACCACACCGGACACCACTACAGAAAGTACATTAGAAACAGCAACAGCAACCACACCGGACACCACTACAGAAAGTACATTAGAAACAACAACAGCAACCACACTGGATACCACTACAGAAAGTACATTAGAAACAACAACAGCAACCACACTGGACACCACTACAGAAAGTACATTAGAAACAACAACAGCAACCACACTGGACACCACTACAGAAAGTACATTAGAAACAACAACAGCAACCACACTGGATACCACTACAGAAAGTACAACAGCAGAAACAACAACAGCAACCACACTGGACACCACTACAGAAAGTACATTAGAAACAACAACAGCAACCACACTGGACACCACTACAGAAAGTACAACAGCAGAAACAACAACAGCAACCACACTGGACACCACTACAGAAAGTACATTAGAAACAACAACAGCAACCACACCGGACACCACTACAGAAAGTACATTAGAAACAACAACAGCAACCACACTGGACACCACTACAGAAAGTACATTAGAAACAGCAACAGCAACCACACTGGACACCACTACAGAAAGTACATTAGAAACAACAACAGCAACCACACTGGACACCACTACAGAAAGTACATTAGAAACAACAACAGCAACCACACTGGACACCACTACAGAAAGTACATTAGAAACAGCAACAGCAACCACACTGGACACCACTACAGAAAGTACATTAGAAACAACAACAGCAACCACACTGGACACCACTACAGAAAGTACATTAGAAACAACAACAGCAACCACACTGGACACCACTACAGAAAGTACATTAGAAACAACAGCAGCAACCACACTGGACACCACTACAGAAAGTACATTAGAAACAACAACAGCAACCACACTGGACACCACTACAGAAAGTACATTAGAAACAACAACAGCAACCACACTGGACACCACTACAGAAAGTACATTAGAAACAACAACAGCAACCACACTGGACACCACTACAGAAAGTACATTAGAAACAGCAACAGCAACCACACTGGACACCACTACAGAAAGTACATTAGAAACAGCAACAGCAACCACACTGGACACCACTACAGAAAGTACATTAGAAACAACAACAGCAACCACACTGGACACCACTACAGAAAGTACATTAGAAACAACAACAGCAACCACACTGGACACCACTACAGAAAGTACATTAGAAACAACAGCAGCAACCACACTGGACACCACTACAGAAAGTACATTAGAAACAACAACAGCAACCACACTGGACACCACTACAGAAAGTACATTAGAAACAACAACAGCAACCACACTGGACACCACTACAGAAAGTACATTAGAAACAGCAACAGCAACCACACTGGACACCACTACAGAAAGTACATTAGAAACAACAACAGCAACCACACTGGACACCACTACAGAAAGTACAACAGCAGAAACAACAACAGCAACCACACTGGACACCACTACAGAAAGTACATTAGAAACAACAACAGCAACCACACTGGACACCACTACAGAAAGTACATTAGAAACAGCAACAGCAACCACACTGGACACCACTACAGAAAGTACATTAGAAACAACAACAGCAACCACACTGGACACCACTACAGAAAGTACATTAGAAACAACAACAGCAACCACACTGGACACCACTACAGAAAGTACATTAGAAACAGCAACAGCAACCACACTGGACACCACTACAGAAAGTACATTAGAAACAACAACAGCAACCACACTGGACACCACTACAGAAAGTACATTAGAAACAACAACAGCAACCACACTGGACACCACTACAGAAAGTACAACATCTGAAATCCCAATGGGAAGCACAGTACCTGGAACACCAAAATCAGACCGAACAGCAGTGACTAAAGCATCGTCTACCCCTCATGCTCCCAACACCACCACCCCAACAGGAACTACATTATCTGTACCCCAATCAACACCCATCACCTCAACGGTATCAAGCAGTTCTAGCGGTAAGGGGTTTTTTTCTGTAAATTTAGTGCTTTGGGTTATTGCTGTATAGATAGAAGAGTTTTTGTAGGATAAAAGTTGAGGAAACATTTGCTATTTAGTTAGTGTATATTTATCAGTGGCACATGAATTTTCAATTTAATAAATGTCCCTTCCTGCAAGCGTTTTATAGGTGTATGGGTTCATGACACTAGGCTATTGTAGCGCCAGAACATAGTCATCTTTGTGTGATAAAATGTAGATCAGCTAAGGCTAGCATTATTGAATGCAGTGGTGCTTCCCAGTCATAAAGGAATTGGGCTCTACTACTGTAGATATTATACGGAAGTTTCAAATTAACTATTGGAAACAGTGTGATTTTGGCTATAGTGAGAGGCAGGACTAGCAGACATCCTATCATATAGGTGTAAATACTGCTGTCTTTTAACAGTATATTATAGATGGGCCTTTCAGCCAATCAGAGTGCACGTTTCGCCTTCTGTGTTCCACGACACATCATGGAGAAACCCTATTCATGACATCACCTGTGCCACTTTGCTGGACGCCACCTACTTCAAAAAATCCTATCCGAGGCACCGTCAAGCACAGCCATTCAGCTGAAACGTGCAGCGAGAAGAGATTCATTTTTAAACAGGGTTAACAATTCAAGAGCGCTACTATTTTCCATCCACTTTAGTTGAGATGTGGCTCGTGGTTCGAGTGAAGGACTGGATTAGCTACGTGGAGACTGTGCAGCAGCAATGTGTTCTGTTCTCTCTCCACTAAGCCAGGCTCTGAGAAGCAGTGTGGCTCATGGTTCGAGTGAAGGACTGGAGTAGCAAAGAAACATAAGTCTTGGTCCTTCTGTTCTCTCGCAAGGTTTAAGGCAAGCCACAGTTCAGTTTGGGTGCTTCATGGAGCCTGTGATTTCACACATTCTTTGGCATTCCATCTGATTTGAAAGTTTTAAATGTTCTCTGGGCGTTGTAATGAACCTCGTCCTAGCGGCTGATGAGTTAATAACCCTGACCTCTCCACTACAGGGCTCGCTTTTTGATTCAATAGTAAGTGGTTTGTCTTTGAACTGTATGGTTAGTGGTCTATGGTCCAGCCCTCACCTTTCCATTCAAATCAATGGGCTGAGATTCCAATTCGTTAGAACATCAATGCATGGACGCATTGTGTCATGGCTGTTTTGACTGAGCATGTTCATACTTTAAATACAGACTGCATTCAACATTTTAGGAGATGTGGTGAGTTTGTACCTCTTATACAAGAGGTTTAAAAAAAACAAAAGCGACGTTGTTGATGCATCCGTCCTCTCAACCAACAGAGAACCCGAAAGGGAGAATTTCAAACATTAATCAGAAACACGCAGGTATGTGACAGTGAGAGACAGTTTAGGTATTTTAGAATGACAGGTGAAAGGTTTGACGATCTGGTAAACGGATTGGGAACATTTCTTCAATGCAAAAATACACATGTGATGCAGCGACACCTGCAGAAAGACTTGCAGTCACACTGCACAGAGCAACTGGCAATTCCCAGCAAAGCATGGCCACAGCCTTTACATTCTCTCCAGTCCTTTTCTATTGCTTTCTGAATACGACACACCAACGCTGTTTCTATTATTTGGGCATCTCTATATTCTGTAAGTGAGGGGTTATATAAATGTGGACGTCTATGAACTTCTTCTATTAAAAGTTCCTCGAAGTCTTGCTCCATGATGGATTACCAGCGTACGACCGTTCAGCAAATGTTGACATTGATCACCATCGTCCGACCCCATGCGATTTCAGGTCACAGATGCATGAGAAAAGGCTGTACGACGTTCCAAAAAAGAGACGCATGTCGCAAGAGTGTGGATGATGTGATTCCAGCCAGTCGCACAGGGTCAGAGACCCTCAACTGTTGTGTTTTGACTGTAACTTCTACTTAAAGAGGTCTAATGGTCCTTGAACCCATGGCCTTGATTGGGGTACTTTACCTGAATGAAAAGAGCCCTATTGTGGAGTTTAGTGAACCACTTTTTTAAATGATATTTTGGGTAAAACATTTTACCCAAAATATCACAGACTAGCTCTGTGTTGTTGTGCATGTTTGAAAGAGCCACTTTATTTATTAGTTCTCATATGTTTCTGTTCCATCCAGAAATCCTTTCCACGACAGCATATGAAGACTCACACCTGGGCTGGAGAACCACAGGGATTGTCATTGGAGTGATAGTCGGGGCTGCTTTGTTAATATTGCTGATCTGTTTATTAATAATGCTAGCAAGGAAAATGACTGGGAAAACGTCAACGTACTCACTAGACCCAAAGGAACTCGCACAGAGCTATAAACCAAGGGGAACTATGGGAACTTTTTTTTATCAAGATATATAGATGAATATTTTTATTTATATTTCTACCATATTTTTGCAAACAAAAGAATTCTAAAGTATAACAATGCTGAATGCGCACAAATGAGAAACAATCATACAGTGTACATTTATATTTATGTGTTCAATTTAAACACAATATTGAAATCGATAATGCACTTTGTAAAGGCAGAATCAGAGACTTTTGAAGAATTGTCTTTATTCCATGCTTTTAAATCCAGGTTTATAATTGAATTGAATGTGTCAAATATGAACGACTCCTATAGTTTTTTTATTTTTATTTTGTGATTATTAAGGTGAGAGAAAGCAGCAGCTCTAGAATGATGGGTAATCAGGATACAGTCAGCATTATGCTGAAATCTGCATATCCCGATTACCCATGATTCTATATCTACTGTTTCCTCTCACCTTCATTCGAAAGCTACTTCTATATCCACACACACATGCATAGTATAATATATACACTGCATGCGCTTGTGTTATTATTATTTATACATAGAGATGAATCCATTCAATTTCATTTATTTTATATACAGTGTGACTTCCTTATAAGCCTTCATAATCTTTTTTTATTTAATCTTATTACGTGGTTTAAAATTTAGTTTTAAAAAATACTAATGATAATCTTGGATTGAACGAAGGCACCAGAACATGGCAATGCTGTCTGTGTTGAAACCGTCAGAAATGCTTTCTTACATCCAGTTGCTTTTATTTGTTTTTAAACACATTGTACTGCGTTGATTATACACGGAGGGATTTTAAAGATGACATGACAGGTTATGTACGTATGTATGTGCTTGAAATTATTACTAAAACATCTGTTTGTGTTTACCTTTAAAATAAGTCATGATGTTGTTTTTCAGAAAAAATCTAATATATATTATTATAATATTGGGGTACACCTGGTAAAAAAAATCTATCTATCTATCTATCGATCTATCTATCTATCTACATACATATATATATATATATATATATATATATATATATATATAAAATACACGGATGAAGGCTATATTTGCATCCTGAGCCATTTGAAAAAAAAGACATAATACTGCAGTAGTGACGCCAAAGTGGCATATTCCTCTAGAAGATTATACTTGATCTTTGAACCCATTTGACTGCTGTGCACCTCAGGACCACTTTGAAACACAACATGTCTCGTTTTCAATCACTCAGCAACACCCACAATAGTAGTATTGTCTTTTTTTTTTATGCATTTTTTAGCGCTTTGTAAATGCTAAAGAAAAACACCAAAAGACATTTCTGCACGTTCTGCTCAAACAGTGTGTCTGCACTGAGTGACAGGGAAACAAAAGAACTGAGGGTATTTATTCAATGGTAATGTGCACAATATCAGAAATGTTTAATTAATTTAATTTACTCAGTTTAACGTAGTGTGTAGTTCAAAGTTATACATGGGACTGCTTTATTGGCATAAGGATATTTAATAAAACTTTTTTTTTTTTTAAAAACTAATAATGTTTTGCCCTAAACATGATTTATGCTTTATTTTCTTCAAATCCACTGTTTTACCTGGATTATAAATGCAATAAGACCCTTCAGGGCGTCCGTATATGTCAAATAGACTGTCTGGACTTATTGCATACACACCTGTTTGAAAGGAGGTATAACTGCCATATAATTATATATATATATATGTATATATATATATATATATATATATATATATATATATATATATATATATATATATATATATAAAGAAATACAAAAAAGTGTTTGGGGGGGGTGTACACAAAAGGTTTAAATGATGAGAAAATCATTTATTTCAGGACGTTTCAGACAAACGCCCTCCTTCAGCTGTGTAGAAAGACTGAACTGTGTTTACTTTGCTTTCTATAGTATATACAGTATTCTACATATAATATCCCCTTTAGTCATTGCGTGTATAATTCTCAAACTCCATTGTAAAATTTCTACAAATGAAAAAAATAAAAATGTGACCGAAGAGGATCCAGAGAAGACCCTGATATTATCATCTCATACAGCCAACTGGAATTCCATGCTCCCGGATAGTTTGTATCAGATTGCTTAAGAGGGTTTGTATCAGAAGATAACTCAAACCAAGGCATGAAGCATATTTTGATACACACAGTACAATACACACTGCTGTTTAACATCCCTGTAAGAGTGTGAGACACACAGTACAATACACACTGCTGTTTAACATCCCTGTAAGATTGTGAGACACACACAGTACAATACACACTGCTGTTTAACATCCCTGTAAGATTGTGAGACACACACAGTACAATACACATTGCTGTTTAACATCCCTGTAAGATTGTGAGACACACAGTACAATACACACTGCTGTTTAACATCCCTGTAAGATTGTGAGACACACACAGTACAATACACACTGCTGTTTAACATCCCTGTAAGATTGTGAGACACACACAGTACAATACACACTGCTGTTTAACATCCCTGTAAGATTGTGAGACACACAGTACAATACACACTGCTGTTTAACATCCCTGTAAGATTGTGAGACACACACAGTACAATACACACTGCTGTTTAACATCCCTGTAAGATTGTGAGACACACACAGTACAATACACACTGCTGTTTAACATTCCTGTAAGATTGTGAGACACACAGTACAATACATAAGTCTTTTACATAAGAAAACACAAGTATCAAACCTTTTCAACGTCAAATGAGCCACGTTGACATATTCTACAAAAAAAGAATAGGCCTACAGAAATGATGATGATCAAAACAAGCCCCAGGAGCACTCCTAGGACTATCACTGCAGCCCTCCAGCCCTGTACATCTCCTGCTCCAGACAGTCCTGTAAAGATCAAAGAACAGACATGGAAAATGCGCTTGAAAAACAATGTGCTATTCCAACATATAAAGCTAAGAGAATTACTCTGTTCCACAGGGATACTGTGTTACGTTTGCATGCACGAGAGTGAATACTGCTAATACGTGGAATTAATTTCAAAACCCAGTTAGAGAATTCCTGATGTTCAAAAATAACAGTAAGACACATTACATTACACTGATGAGCTCATATATACTGTATATATATAATATGGGACTTTTATATCTATAACATGGATTCCATTCTCTGGACAATGGTACAGGCTGTGTTACCTGCTGCAGATGCCTCTCCTTTTGTGGTTCTTGATGTTGCTATGGCTCTTCCTGTTGATGCCTTTGTTGGTGCTGATGTTTTAGTTGTTGTTGATTTTGTTGGTGCTGATGTTGTTGTTGATGCCTTTGTTGGTGCTGATGTTTTAGTTGTTGTTGATTTTGTTGGTGCTGATGTTGTTGTTGATGCCTTTGTTGGTGCTGATGTTGTTGTTGTTGTTGATTTTGTTGGTGCTGATGTTGTTGTTGTTGTTGTTGTTGTTGATGCTTTTGTTGGTGCTGATGTTGTTGTTGTTGTTGTTGATGCCTTTGTTGGTGCTGATGTTGTTGGTGTAGGTTTTGGTGTTGTTGTGGTTGTGGTTGTTGAATGCGTTGTAGTGATTTTGCTGTTTGTTAAGGTTCCTGGTTTTTTTGTAGTGGTTCTGGGTCTTGCAGTTGATTTTCTCGAGGTTGCCGTTGTTGGCTTTCCTGATGTTGTTGGGTTCTCTGTTGTTGGGTCCTCTGTTGTTGTTGGGTCCTCCTCTGTTGTTGTTGGGTCCTCCTCTGTTGTTGTTGGGTCCTCCTCTGTTGTTGTTGTTGGGTCCTCCTCTGTTGTTGTTGTTGGGTCCTCCTCTGTTGTTGTTGGGTCCTCCTCTGTTGTTGTTGTTGGGTCCTCCTCTGTTGTTGTTGTTGGGTCCTCCTCTGTTGTTGTTGTTGGGTCCTCTGTTGTTGTTGTTGGGTCCTCCTCTGTTGTTGTTGTTGGGTCCTCTGTTGTTGTTGTTGGGTCCTCTGTTGTTGTTGGTCTTGGTCGGGTGTCTGGTGTTGTTGGGTTGTCTAGTTTTGTTGAATTATCTGTTGCATTGTGTGATGCTGGTGTAAAAAGACAAAACAACAACTAATACCATTAAAACCCATTACTGAGATTTATGAAACAGACTCTTCAATTAACATTCACAATTCATTCCAACACAACCACTACACTAGCCATAACATGAGTTACAACATGTCTATCTGCTGTAGAAACAAACTGACTAAATAAAATCCTATAAAAACTTGTATCCCTTGTTGAATAAAACAGCTTTCAGCAACTACAGCTATGGCCAAAAGTGTTGCATCACCCTACAGAATTAACACATTGTGCTCCATGAAGTCAAATGAAACCTGCTGAGTAATATTACGTTAACATAATAAATTGCATATCGCTTTGTAGTTTTCCATATACTTAATGAAAAACAAAACAAAAAAAAACAAAAAATTTGACATTTAGAAATCTAACATGAAATACTGTACTACTAGTATGGCTTCCGGTAGACTTTTGCAAAATCATTTTGTAGTTTCTTTGATTACGTGATGTTAATTAAAAGACACAGTACATTAAGTACATTCTAACCATGCATAATAACATTGTAATTATGTGTAAGTACACCTGTATTTACTAAGTAACTACTATGGAAATACACAGTCATTAGAGACACTTCATGTAAAGTCTTACCCAATATTTAATACATATATTTATCAACCTCTACAATCACATACTTGTGTTTAGTAAATATTAGTACATTTGCGAACACAGTGCTACTCATACTAATGTTCCTGCGTTTGGAAGTATATCAGGTTTCTTTATATTTAACTGCTATACCTGTTTTCCCCCCTAGTAACCAGAAGATTGGATTCAATTGTTATATTTACCTCCTCCGTATGCCAGGCGGTTACTTCCCAGCATAACAGTTATAAGCATTATTAGCCCAATGATTCTGGAAGCCATCCTTGCTCTACTGGTGGTAAAAAAGTCTGGGAGGCTGTTGGTTTCTTTTATACCATCATACTACCTTCCCCACCTAGATCTGAAAAACAAGGAATCCTAATTAATAGTGAAATAACTGCATCTAAGTATTTGCTCAACTCTGAATCACTTCTTGGGCTTGGCAAGCCCCACCTAGATATGAAAAACAAGGAATCCTAATTGATAGTAAAATAACTGCATCTAATTATTTTCTCAACTCCGAATCATTTCTTGGGCTTGCCAATCAACAGGGGTGGGGCAAACAACTCTGCCTTTGTGTTCTAGCTTCGAAGTTTGTCTAATCGCATTGTACCTGTAAAGAGCACCCTGGCATTCATTATGTAATGCACAGAAGCAGCATCTCCTTGCATGCTAGATTTTGATGGGAAAGTTCATCTCCGGACAGTTTCACAATCTTGTATCGTCTTCACGCTGAGTCAATGCCATCATAGCTGCTCAGAATGGGGTTTTCACAGGTGGTTCTATTTTTGTGTCTTGCCGATGCTCAGAACGGCTGATATCTTACCCGTTTAATGCAGACTCCAGCTACTCTGATCCACTTTTGCTGGATTTGTATAATTTCTACTTAGGTCACAGGGATTCAATTAAGTAACCCAAACAGTGGTCGATTTTTACAGACATCTTTAAATTTATAAACATGAATTCCGTGGCCCTCGTTTCACTTTATTTGTATTGCAAGACACACCATGGCAGCATGAAGTGGAATTTGACAACAAAAGGAATGCTTCACGTCACAGGACTAGGTTGACAATAATATATGGCACAAGACATTGAGAACCCAGGGTAAATAATGTGAAAGAGGCATGGGAACAAATAGCTGTTTCTGACCTGTGTACCGTCACAATATGCCTCCCCATCAGAATTTGCTACCCTTGTTTTTTTTTGTACAATGGGGGAAAAAGATGGTAATAAATTCTGATGGGTCATATTGTGGTGTCAGAAACTGCTACCCCTTTTAGAAACAAGGAAGATGAATTACCCCTGTTTGAGAAATAGTCAACAAACACCATTCATACTACATATTTTCATTGAAGTTAAATAATCTTAGGAAGGTAGCGTTGCCCCTGTTGGAAAAATAGACAACAGTAATAATTGTATCCGTTTATACTTATTTAATACCAATAAAATTCAAATGATTTGAGTAGAGAGGAAAGCACGGCTGCAAAATTGTATTCTAGTGCAAAAAAAGTCTGCGCTGACTTTGCGCTCCAGAAAATCCTGCCCAAACTACCTTAGCGCTAGTGCCGGTACTCTGTGACGTCATGAAAATCGAGTCCCAGCAGTTTCAATTTAGATTCCATTGTTTTTTTTTAATCCAGTACGGTAGTTAAAATGTCATGGCTATAAATAGCTATTACTGTATTACATCGTTTCCCCTCCCTTCTCCTGTGTTGTACGTGTGTGTTCAGCACACTTTGATAATGTAAACCCTGATCCTAATCCGCTGCCGCTGCTTGTGTAAGGGTGCAGTAAGCCGTCACATCCGCAGGTGATGGGAACAATTTACCCTCATTCTGATATAGAACAGAAGGGAGCGGTTCCATGTAAATACAACGGTTCTTAAAATAGCGAACACCACACCCTTATCAAAAAGCCATTTCAATCAGCAGTGGAGCTGTAGCCCTCCACAAACGTACATTCATTTTATTGCGTCACATTTTTGTCATTAACTAACTTTTGTCAGTTTGAGATAGAGAAATGATTCCTTGAAGAGGTGTTCGAACTCATACTATAAATCACTCACTGTAAAACGTCACCTGTGAGGCTGTGACATCAGCGCTTCCTGCAGCCGGACATTGATACTTTGCAAACGTGGCAACTTTTTAAATCTTTGTGCATGATATAGGGATCAGAGAAAGGGTTAGAGTTAGGATTTGGATTAGGGTTAGGGTAGCAGTGTGGAGTAGTGGTTAGGGCTCTGGACTCTTGACCGGAGGGTCGTGGGTTCAATCCCAGGTGGGGGACACTGCTGCTGTACCCTTGAGCAAGGTACTTTACCTAGATTGCTCCAATAAAAACCCAACTGTAGAAATGGGTAATTGTATGTAAAAAATAATGTGATACTTTGTAACAATTGTAAGTTGCCCTGGATAAGGGTGTCTGCTAAGAAATAAATAATAATATGGTGCACAAAGATTTCCACATTAAGTACATTGTAACTATGCATAATAACATTGTAATGATGTGTAGGTACACGTGTTCACTGAGTAAATTAATTAGAGACACGCAAAATCAAGAAACAGTTTTACGCCTTTCTCCCACAAAAGGGCGCTGTTTAGCCTAAGTGCCTGCGTCCATCGTGAAGAAATGAAGTGATTGAAAGTGAAAAGCTGGCTTGTGTGAATGAGTAAGAGATTCATTCTTGAGATGGAAAAGAACTCTGAGTTCAGCACTTTATATCTGTATATCATATTGCTGTAAATAATTCAAGGCTGAGCAAACCTTTAGGACCAACTAGGGATTGAAATAGCTTTTCTTTTTTTTTTTTTTTTTTTTTAGCAAATGTATTCTTTGATTTATTTATTTTAAGATCTATTTAAGGCTTGCTAAAGCTGTCAGGCAAAACGGCAGGAAATCAGGTGACCACTGAAACAGCGATGCTTTTAAGTACTTTTATTTAACAAAATAAGACAAATGACTTTTAAACAAATAACATTACAGTTGAACAGCAACCCACTGCCACTCCCCAGCCTCTACACGACTGAGAACCAAAGCAAGTTATAATACTATACTAATAACAACATACGGGAGCAACAGCATTTCTTTTTTTCTTCGTTTGTTGATGTTTTTGTTGATGTTGTTCAGTTATTTTGATTCATGCTTCCAGCTCCCAATTTCCAATGCAAATGTAATGCATACTTCTGCCAGTTCAAGAGGGACTTATGTGCCTTGTCTCTTTGTACCCATTTCATAATAAACCCATCAGGGAGTCCCATGTGTGAGCCACTCTGCAGACGAGGCCTTAATTAACTGGTGTGCTTTGAAGGTATCCCCTCTTGGGGCCTAAGTGCACCATCTGTGTGGAGAGGCCTCCTGTTATCCACCCCTCTGATAACCAACACCCCCCACCCTCAGCAGCAGCACATGCCTCCTGCATATCACCATGGCAACCATCTGATAACCAACACCCACCAAACTCAGCAGCAGCACATGCCTCCTGCATATCACCATGGCAACCATCTGATAACCAACACCCACCAAACTCAGCAGCAGCACATGCCTCCTGCATATCACCATGGCAACCAGGCAGCAAGGCCTGAAAAAAAGCAACAGGAGTCCAAATCAGCTTTCCATTTTTCACACAAATGTGATCAGTCTAGTAAGATACTGTAGTGTAAGGTAGAACATGGCAGTGTGCTTTCCTCAGAGAGCACAATCTGTAGACCGAAACAGGCTTGTGCTTGTGTCTGTGTGTGTGGGTGTGTGTGTGTGTGTGTGTGTGTGGGTGGGTGGGGGTGGGTGGGGGTGTGTGTGTCTGGGTGGGGGTGGGTGTGGGTGGATGGGTGTGTGTGTGTGTGTGTGTGTCTCTGTGGGTGGGGGTGTGGGTGGAGGTGTGGGTGTAATTTCTTTTATCACCAAAGTGTATCTGAAACCTGTCTTTTAAATATGCATTAAGTTTCTGTAAACGTTAGTACACAAAGGTGTTTTGTACTATGTACAATGATTTAAACATTTTTCAAAATTCTTGGCTATGATTTGTAGGAGGTTTTCCTGGGAATCAGATAAGGTCTTCTGTTATGAATTACAAAAGCTAAAACTCTTCGAACTTGAATTATTACCTTATATGGATTATCACCACAGATCCCTACTTGTAAATGACCATATAAAATTGGAGCATAGTGTTTTCAAACTCTGAAAACTGGACTGAAAGAAACCACAGAGCAAACCTCAGCCGCAGAGGCGATACAATGCTGTTTACAGATGATGATTATTGTCTTTGAATATTAAATGAAGATCATTACACCTCAGGGATGGCTTGTTGGTTATGAAATATTTGGAAGCATTCCTGCAGTCGTTTATTAATCTCCATTCATTTTGCATTCACAGTGTAATGTTCCAGCTGAAGAGCTGTGCATTTCCCAGTTTTCCCTGGTTTGCCTTGTTAATGCAATGCTTTACCATACCTCCCTATTCATAATTCAGAACACATGCAGCGTTTCACTGAAAGGCCTGAAGTTGCCTACAATGATCCCTTCCGCTAGTGACATGAAGAATACATCAAGTATTTGAAGTGCGGGTGATTGACAATTAATCAAGTTATATAGAAGTGCTTGTCTGGCTTTTTAATTCAATGCTCTTTGCAAGTGTTTTTTTTGCACTTTTTTTTGCAGAATGCTTTCATCTGGTGGGGGTAAGAGTTTCTTTATATTGTATTGTATTATCAGAACACTAATATCCCAGTGTGTCTTCAGAGAAACGTGCTGAGGTACTGTACAGTAAATGTTCTTAAATGAAACGGGTTATTCTTAAAATGCAACATCGTGTTTACATTGGAGTCCCGTCTGGAGTCCTTTCAGTTTAGCTTTTCATTTCGCACAGTAGATGCTGGATTATATTTCCAGAGAACAGCAGAATAATTGAATTGTCAGTTGCCACGGTAACATACATTAGGGCGGTATTGAAACAATCAATAATTTAACATTTGATATTACATTTTAATGCTGTGACACAAGGTTCTTAGGCTTGTTTTGTATTGTGAATTTAATACATTCATTATTTGAACAATTAGCCATCTCATTAACATGTTTTAGTTGGCATGTCTAAGATACCCTAGAAATGTTTCCTACAGTAAAAGCATAGCACAGCGTATTAAAGTGAAGGCATGGTAAAGCATAGGCAAACATAGTAAAGCCCAGAGAGCCAGTCAAGTGTGATTAGGGGACAAGCACATGAAACGTGGGACCTGAATCATATCTTGATGCCAGTGTGCTCACCTCCCCCTCGGAGGAGCTCCATGTTTTATTCAGGCTTCTAAACATAGCAGTGCACTTTGAAAGGGTCCATTATTCTTTTTTTCCATCTATTTTGTCTTTTTTTATTTCATCCATGCCTGAATCATGGATCTCAAGCGGCAGAAAGCAGCTATGTTCTGGAGCTCAGATCTCCTGGTGTCAAATGCACCCAGCCTATGAGAGAGCCGTTATGTGGGCTTGTCTGCTGACATTCTGTCGTAGTTGCTTGGACCATGTTCCCTTTGTGTTCAGGTTGTTGTAAAATACAGATTGCAAGTGTGCTGTGTCAGCAGTTTATTGCTATATGAATTTTGTCCAATAAACACAATATATAATAATAATAATAATAATAATAATAATAATAATAATAATAATAATAATAATAGGAATTGGGGGAAACCTATTGTAGAGACAACTTTACTGTACATACATACTCTGTACTGTAAATCTATAGGTACTGTAGCTATAATGCAATTTAATCATATACTAATGCAGCAATTCATTGATTATACAATGACATTGTAGAGATGCACTAGCAGCCCCAGCCGCTGTGCATGATTCCTGGTGTCGTTTTGCAGCTAAGCGAAGAAGTGAGGCTTATGGTTTCCCACAGTGGTTAAACAATGCAATATTACTGAGCAGGGTACCAGCAGGGGGAGGCTAAGTGTGCAGCTGCTGTCATCCCCCCTCCTCCTGTCCTGAGTGAGGGGCTGTGTCAGGGGACCAGCACGGTGTCTGTCTCAACAACAGGACACTTTGTTTTCAAATAAAACACAGGCTGGTGGATACTGACACATTGTAAATTGCAGCAATGCATCTTTCTATATCCCCTTTGGTCACTGCATGTGTGGAGCTGTATTGTCTTCATGGCACATCATGGTCTTAAAATAGATATTTCATGATTAAACATAATATTTATCAAAGCAGGGAAAAAATAGTGTCATCATATTGAAAATGGATGATTTTTCTCTGCAGTTATTATACAAAAACACTTGAGAGAAATCGTGAAGTCGGTGAAACAGAATAGCCTTCCATATAAACATCCCAGGATGCTCTCTGTTAAATAGAGCAGCCACACCATATTGACTGTCTGCACCTCCACATCAAAATGATCTAAATTTGTTCCTCTTTGCTTAAAGACATGTCACACCTGATAGAAACCAGTAACCAATATGAGCCCAATGATGACTGATTTACACCCAGCAGAATGACACTCTGTTTATAGTCCTACAGTATGTACTAAATGACAATCTACCCTTTTTATATACTGCAAATGGAGGCAAATGTGTTTCTAAACTACCAACAGAGAGTCCACACTGTAAAACAAGGGCTCCTGCAATCTCCTGGAAAGCGTATCGTGTTTAAAAAAAAAATCTGTTACAAATCAGTCATTCTTTTCATGTTTTTCTTCCAATTGTGTCTCCTCATTTACATTTCAAAGGCTTGGTTTCAGCTCATAAGCTGTTTTGTAGATCTTAATCTATCATTTATGAAACATGTTATTCTGGTTGAGCAGTTTTTTTTTTTAACAGTGTTTGAAGAAGGTTTTTGCTGTCTGTTTTCAATTGGGTGGAGTGTACAGTCCACCACAGTCCTCAGCGTCTCAATGGATTGGCTTCTCTCTCTCGGAGCATCATTCGATGTTTGAAAAATTCACCAAATTAAAAGGATCTTGCACCCCAGGAGGTGCATCATTGACAAGCAAAAATGTATGCTGTGTCATTTTAATACCCAAGAAGATGATGAATATGTATAGCCACCTACTCATAGAAGGAGATGGTATAGAGTTATTTTTATTGTGATGGTGGGCTTTTCATTTGTTTAGACCCAATCCAGTTGTAGTTCTTAGAGGGCAGACCCACTGTTTTCAGCCCTCGTGTTTATTTGTAATAAATGCCTATATGGAGATGATGTGATATGTATTCGTGTAGCATGGCTGAATTATATTTGCAAAGATATAATCGAGCTGCCACTTTCTGATGCCATCTCACTATAAACACAATGGCGGGCAGCCACGCCCACAGTTTTAATAAGAGCGTAATATAACAGATAATGACTGCAGTTATCAATTTATAGAGTAAAACTCCTCCCCCTGGGGCAGCAGTTTTCCACTATTAGCCTCATCTCCAGGCAATGTTTGTACACTGCTGTTATACCACGGTCAAACCACTGCAAAGTATAGGAGATACTGCAATCCTAATGAAAGAATGGAAAAGCACAGGCAAGCATGGTAAATCACTTACAAGTCCGGCAAAGCATCGTGTTTATCAATGGAAAAAGCATGGTGTAAACAGGGGAGAAACACTGGAAACGGTGCTATAAATGTGCAGATTGAACCGGGCTCGTCACCAGGTGGTAATCAGGTGCTTACTGTTAGGTGCTGTTTTGTTTTGCCCTGCAGCTTGAGCACTACATGGTTAAGTGCAGAGGATTGTTATTTCTCACAGTCCCTCCATTTGTAGACACACGTTCCCTGATTGCCAGGGTAACGGTCAGTGTTGTGTGATGCACTGCTGTTACAGATGCTATCCCGTCGGTGAGATGAGAGGAGGTTAGAAGCTCTGTAACCACCAATGCAGATGAGCCTGGCTCTTTTGCACAGCGGTAAGGTGCTTGCTTGCAGTGCGCGAGGTCAACGGTTCGCGCCCAGCCTCTGCCCTGTTCCACTGGTACGGTGACACAGATCTTATGGACTGGCTGTAGTCGATCGCCAAGGTTCAAGGAGGGGGTGGGGGTGAGTGGAACGGGCAGTGTTGTGTGATGCTACATGTTCTGTCCCCTGTAGGTGAGATGAGGTTAAAAGCTCTGAACCCATGAAAGGCAAAGGTCTGAAATGCAGCACATGAGTAAGTTTTTTTTGGCAGAGCCTCTCATTTAAAATGGGCAACATTTAGTTGAGCGTTCTTCAGCAGCAGCAACCTATTTATGGAAGCCACGTTCCTCTAAAGGGCAGGGATAACGCCAAAGCACACAAACTACAGGTAGAACATCAGCTGTGAACCAGCCACCAGCAAGAGCGAAACAGAAGACGGCAAGTTATTTACAAGCACTTTATTTGAAGGGAAGCAATCGATCTACAGAATACAGTACTGTCACTGTAAAGCGGGTACTGTACAACACTTTACATTATACTTAATAACAAATACACGCAGATTCATTCATTCTTTTACACAGCGTGTATTTTGCTACTGCAAAATAAATATAGCACCATTTTTGTATGTATGTATGCATGTATGTATGTATGTATGCATGTACGTTTTGAGCTTCCAGCACCTTGGTAAATGCTGAAGACATGCATGTTTTCCATACATCGGAGAAGGACAACGATACCAGTGTATTTCTAGCCATTATAATACAGGTTCTAATTCCATTTAGCAACATTGACATTGTGTTTTCTCTTTCTAACTGATCAGTTTTCCTGCAGGACACGACGGCAGGGATTCTGTGTGTGTTTATTTTTTCCTTTTATTTATTTCACGTCAGGCGAGAAGCACACAACCTTAGCGCTGCCTCGTGTCGGTACCGCCTCCGCCGCTGGCTCTCCTTCTCCAGCAGCAGCACCGCTGGCATGACCGCTGGCATGACCGCTGGATCCGCAGATGTCGACATTAGGGTCTCTAAAAATCAACACAAGATTAAGTACAAGAAAAAAAACACACACATGTAAGGCATATTTATTATAAAGTACAATACATGTCAGGGCTGGAAATATCACTACCGTTGCATAGCAGTTTGATCCATTCCTGGATTTACTATGAGACACTCCTGAGCTTGTTACCTATACACTGTGGCAGATCAAGCTCATGGTAAAACCTGGAATGGGTGAAACTGCTATGCAATAGGAGTCTTATTTCAAGCCCTGTAATGTACCAAAGTTAATATTTAGAATAGGATAGAACTAAGAGCAAGGTCCTCCCACTCTGGGTTAAGTTTTTTTTTTTTTTTTTTTGCTGTTTAAAAAATAGATTCTGTACAGGTTCTAATAAAATGAAAAGTACACATCAGATATGTCCATTAAAAGTAGTTTTTGCCTGAAAAAAAAAAGAATTTGGACATAAGAAACCAGATTTTGTATATAATAATAATAATAATAATAATAATAATAATAATAATAATAATAATAATAATAATAATAATAATAATAATAATAATAAACATTAGGAAATAGAATATATTGTACTATTCCGTGACATCACAGAATTTAGAATGAGTGAATTAAGCACGAACACTCCCCATATAAAAGTTTACCATGGTAAATGAGATTTTTGCAGTTTCCCATGCTTTCCCCATGCGTTTACTGCACATTTACCACAGTTCAGATAACCACACTTGCTTTACCATGCTTCTCTTCTCTTCCTTCCCATGCTAAGCATTGCACAGCACTTCACTGCACAGTAAACTTTTATAGGGGTCGTTCACACAGTGTGGTGGCACTGAGCTGAAGCACAGTCCATGGCGGAGGACTGAGAGAGTCAAGATCCCATCTTCTTTACCTGTGTTAAAGATCCTATAGTAAATATTCATATTGATAATGAGCAGAGGTCCTGACTCCAGTGCACGAGTCAATCACCCCCACCCCACCCCATCCCACCCTTCAGGACAGGGCCTCTTTGGGTCAAAGCATGCACACTCAAAGAGATCACCGGCGCACTTAAAGTACCTTCGGATCACCTTCTTTAATAAATAACAATCCAGACAGCTTTTTTTTTCCTGCTTTTGCATTTATTAATAATTGCAATAAATAAAAGAGCAAGCAGAGGTCACAAGCACATCACAATCAAATGTTTGCAGTACACGACTTTCTGTTTGTTAAATAGTCATTCTCACAGCAGCAGCAGCAGCAGCAGGAATGAATGAGAGATAGCACCAAGTGGCAGCGGTGGTGTGCTCAGCACTTTACATGGACAATCTGTGATACGCAACAAAACCTGAACGCTGCAAAATCATAAAGAGCTGTTTCTCCTGCACAGCAGACCTCACTGCTTTTCAGATCGCGTTTGTATCGCTGTTACGAGCAGATGAAATTGTAGATTCTGGACTAAATACATTTGTAAAGGTGATGATATTTGAGCTCATAGGAAGAGAGGGGGGTTAACTCCTCTTCTATTATAACACAACCATCAGTCTCTAAAACATCTACCTTTCAATAGATTAACATGCAGGCAGACAAATACACAGATTCCCAGACTCGATTACTGTTAGTCATGGTTTCAGACCAATGCAGGTCAAAGCTCTTTCTGTTTTATTAGAAGGATCATGCGAGGATGAAAGTGTTAAAGCAAGATTTAATGCAAGGATGATACAAGGAAATGGATGGTTTTCATGCACGCCTCACTTGTAATCCTTGCATTTATTTATTTGGGCTTGCATTCCTTGCCTCATCCAAGCATAGCCTTCGCATTTCAATAGAGCAATGCGGGGAACACTTTACATGAAAGAACTCTAATTACTGTGCATTTACACAGGAGTTACTTAGTAAGTAACATGTGTGCTTACACATCATTACAATGTTATTATGCATAGTGGCAATGTTCTTAATGTGGAATGTTTTTGCACGATACATGTATAATTGTATTGAAATATTTGCCTTCTAAATCTTATCCGGATTCCATTGGTATTCATCTTTTTACTGTTCTTATTAATTTAACGGAGGGTTTCTGGTAAATGTATCTCAGAGAATCAGACAACTACATCACAATGCCCCCGAGAGGAATCTTAACAACCACTACACTGACGGCTAACAGGTAATTATATTACACGGTAACAGAGTTGGTTCCTTAGCAACCAGACTGGTGGAACCAGATACTCTCCATTAACTGTAATCCTTGAATGACCTTATTTCAGA
The DNA here is from genome assembly GCF_902713425.1 of Acipenser ruthenus. NCBI lineage: Eukaryota > Metazoa > Chordata > Actinopteri > Acipenseriformes > Acipenseridae > Acipenser > Acipenser ruthenus. The sequence goes on from NC_081197.1 coordinate 860,773, forward strand.
TTCAATAATGCAATGTCCAGTAACCGGAGACTGCATTTTAATTGTTTTCTACCGGCGCTCAGACAACAATTTGAATGCTTGTGTGTGAGTGTATGTGTGTGTGTGGGTGTGTGCGTGTGCGTGTGCGTGTGCGTGTGCGTGTGCGTGTGTGTGTTGGTATGAATTCAGCAGTAACCTTGGAAATACCTGAATAGAACCAGAAACCAGCGAGCAGAGGAAATGTACATTCGTAATCACTTTGTAAAATGTTACGTAACTGCTATAGATAAGTGCTTTAATAATATCAGACCCTGACATTTAACGGAAATGACTTGGTTACTTCTTAATGATGAGAGGTAATGAATGAAAGACGAGCAGGAGAAAGACAAAGGGTAGAGAGAGAGACAGATAGTGAGAGAGAGAGAAAGAGGGTAGGAGAGAGATGAAAAACATCTCATTAATTTTGCAGCCTTCACCCCCCCCAAACAAAATAAAAGAGTGCAATGATTTTTTTTACTCTTTAGCCTCAGCCAGTTTGTTGTTGGTCTCTTTACTTTTCTCCTTTTCTTTCTCTTTCTCTTTCTCCTTCTCTTTCTCCTTCTCTTTCTCCGTCTCCCCTTCCTCTGGCTTCGATTTGGAGGTTTTCTCTGTGGCTTTCTTCTTGGAGCTGCGTCCCGAGGTGGAGTCCTGCTTTTCTTTGGCCCTTTTCACAGGTTTATGGCTTGTTGTTGTAGTTGTTGTTGTGGTCGTTGTCTTTTTTGGCTTGGAACGCTGGGTGGTAGGCTTCTCCACCTGATGAGGAAAACAACACCAGAGATGAAACCAGCCGGCTTGAACACAGCTGCAGGTTTGCAACACGGAAACACTGTGCACGTTCACAATGTGTTTTAATATGCTTTACCTTACCTCTCAGGGCTTAGCAAGCTTGCAACACGGAAACACTGTGCACGCTCACAATGTGTTTTAATATGCTTTACCTTACCTCTCAGGGCTTAGCAAGCTTGCAACACGGAAACACTGTGCACGCTCACAATGTGTTTTAATATGCTTTACCTTACCTCTCAGGGCTTAGCAAGCTTGCAACACGGAAACACTGTGCACGCTCACAATGTGTTTTAATATGCTTTACCTTACCTCTCAGGGCTTAGCAAGCTTGCAACACGGAAACACTGTGCACGCTCACAATGTGTTTTAATATGCTTTACCTTACCTCTCAGGGCTTAGCAAGCTTGCAACACGGAAACACTGCGCACGCTCACAATGTGTTTCAATATGCTTTACCTTACCTCTCAGGGCTTAGCGGCTGCAGGCTTTACCATTATTTCACTCTGCTGTGCTTTTATTATGGTAAGCTTTTATAACGGACTGTTGACACAATTTGTTATTAACTAAATTAAATATGAAATTAGCCCATGATGCATGCTGGATACAAACAGGTTAAAAGGCAAGACTTCAACAAGACAATCAACTTAGTTACTGAATTGATTGCTTAAAAAAGAAATCTATTTTTCAGCTTCAACATCCGGTGCTTAGAGGAATGAGGTATGTAAGCAACACACATATTCTCCAACACCAAAGACAAAAACAACACATCATCTATACCCTTAGAAAAGTTTACCACTGTATGATTGCACCGTATTTTTGCAGTTTTGCCATGTTTTTCCAATGGTTATTGGTTTGTAATGTTTAATAATATGCTTTATCATACCTCGCTGTTCTTTACAATGCTTACCTATGCTTCACCGTGCTTTCACTGTGTATTATGACACTTTGCTATGCTTTTACTATAGTAAACTTTTATAAGGGTAGACTTCATTACAGCAGTGAGAGGCCAAAACTCAGAGGTCCACTCCTTAAAAGTTAGAGTTAAGGAAGATACATACATGTACGAAGTTGAAACGGGCAAGTGTTTTTCTAAATCTATGTTTGAGATGTGGAATCCAAAGCTGTGCAATTCAAAGTGTATAACTGATAAATAAACAGCCTAGTGTTACTTAAGCTACAACTGATTTGCTGTTTTTCATTTAGCCCCAGTAAATCTCAAGCAAAACATGCATCATTACTTGTGAAAAAAACAAAACCAATAGAAAAATCAATAGAAAATCAAACCCACATAACACACAGAGCCTGAATACATTTCCTAAACCACAGGGAGTGCGTTCCATATAAATGGACCTGTCAGACAGGATTCTGAAAAAAAACCCCAAAAAAACTGCTTTGCATGGCAACAACGAATCAGCTTTCAACAATGAAATCAAAAATAACATTCTATAAAAAACAAAGGTGCATTGGTTTTGTTCCACGAACAGTGCTGACTTTATTAATGGCCCGCTGGCCAGTTTTTGACAACCCTCTAAAACTTACTGGTAATGCAGCTGCATTCAGCTCAACCCCCTGAATGGTACTCTGCGATGCTCACAATAAACTACTCATGCCAAGGCCTAGGAAGCTGTCACTGGTACCTACTGGAATATTCACTGTACTGCACCTTGCTTAGGGTTGTAAACTATTCTAGTTGCAACTAATATATGTTAAGAGCAGCATTAATCCAGTGGAGCTCCAGTGCTATAGTGATGTCACTGAGATCCACACACCTGGTGCTCCAGTGGAGCTCCAGTACTATAGTGATGTCACTGAGATCCACACACCTGGTGCTCTAGTGGAGCTCCAGTACTATAGTGATGTCACTGAGATCCACACACCTGGTGCTTCAGTGAAGCTCCAGTACTATAGTGATGTCACTGAGATCCACACACCTGGTGCTCTAGTGGAGCTCAAGTACTATAGTGATGTCACTGAGATCCACACACCTGGTGCTCAGGTGGAGCTCAAGTACTATAGTGATGTCACTGAGATCCACACACCTGGTGCTCAGGTGGAGCTCAAGTACTATAGTGATGTCACTGAGATCCACACACCTGGTGCTTCAGTGAAGCTCCAGTGCTATAGTGATGTCACTGAGATCCACACACCCGGTGCTCCAGTGAAGCTCCAGTACAATAGTGATGTCACTGAGATCCACACACCTGGTGCTTCAGTGGAGCTCCAGTACTATAGTGATGTCACTGAGATCCACACACCTGGTGCTTCAGTGGAGCTCCAGTACTATAGTGATGTCACTGAGATCCAGTTCAACTCTTTGTAATCGGTGCTCCTGCTGGTTTCAGTCTGCAGCAAGTTATACAAGTTATACAGATGTGGAAATTGATTAGAAACAGCCCAAAAACTCGGTTACACAAGGGCATCTGGCATACTTTAATAAAGGCAATGTATGCAGCACATTCGTTGTCATGTTATTTGTCCCATCCACTCATTTATTTTATTAGTACTGAGTCAAAACAAAGAAGACGTGGCTATTCGGGTCTAAAATTCAAACTGTAAGCAGCAGGTTGAAGCGAGGTGGCTGTGCTGGATCGTTTTAGTACTGATTTAACTTGCAGACAGGAATACTTCTTGTCTGCGCTGACTTTCCAGTTTGGTTTCTGAAAGCTGCTGTTTATTTTACGTTCTGTTCAGCAGCCTCTCTAGTAGACTTTTGTTTAATGTGTGATTCTGGAGCTAAATAGCGAGCGAGCGTATTTTCTCCAAATACACATTAAGATATTGAAAACAATTACCTCAGTCTGCATGTAGTTTCTTTGTGAAATAACTTAAAACGATCATCAGCCGAAATATACTTTGCTTTTTTTGTCGTCCATATCTACTATTTTCCCTGCAATGCTGAAACTAGATTTTAGCAACCTAAATCAAAACAATGCAGCACCTTTGTCCCGCCCCCTCCTGCACACTACAGGTCACATAAAAGCAGTAAAGACGCACTGATAGGCTGAAAACTTTGTCATTTGAATAGTAAATAAAAACGTAAACTGCTTTGGAGAATTTATTTTGTAAATGTTACTTGTGGACATTTTTTGTTTGTTTGTTTTTTGCTTAAGTGCAATGCACACGGGACGGCGCAGGAATAAAAAGGGCTATCTACAGAAGGAAGACGCGTAGTTTGCATCACTTGCGTTGTGCAGTAGTTCATTTAAACACGTTTTCTTTTTTTTTTTTCTCTCTGTACTTGTTTGTATGCATTGGCCCCTAAGAGGTGAATTTCGCGGTGACCCCTCAATTTCACGATTTCCGCGAAATCCGCGAAATCGCGAATTAGGTAAGTCCCTAGTTATAATAGTAACCCTCCATGGCATTTTACACAGGTAGAAATACACTGATGCACTGTTTGATGTTTGATTTTCTTAACCTTGGTGCACAAAGGCCCATATTTTAATGATACGTTGCAAACAGTGGCTTGGGTCTGACTGTGTTATCGTTCGCATCGATGCGTTCCGGAAGCTGAAACTGGCAATTTAGATTTTGTACGTTTCCAGTTATTAATGTGTTCCCCACCTCTCAAATACCCCAAACCCCAAACCCCCTCTCGTCTTAAAGACCGTGAAGCTGGGGTCATTAATACCATTAAAAAAATGTTGTATAAATAATCTGACGATAATCCTAGATATTTTAGATCTGCCATGTGTGTGCCTATAGCTGAGGCAACATGAAGCCACTTTGTGGCTTTTGAACTTTTTCAGGCCACTGCACAGCATACCAGGGGGGACATGGGGTTTGATACAGCAAAGTTGCCTCAAACTAGGTCTCCTGGAACCCTAGTGTTCTTCTAGAACCAGGTTTGAAGCCCCTGTTCCTGTAACAGTGGCTTTGTGTTCCTCAGCTTACATGTACAGCCATGGGACCCCAGTGCTGAGTACAGCCTGACACTCAGACAGGAACAATCCAGCTCTGAGGACACACTGATGCAACACGCGGATGGATTGCACTGACACTCAGACAGGAACAATCCAGCTCTGATGATGCACTGATGCGACACGCGGATGGATTGCACTGACACTCAGACAGGAACAATCCAGCTCTGATGACACACTGATGTGACACGCGGATGGATTGCACTGACACTCAGACAGGAACAATCCAGCTCTGATGATGCACTGATGCGACACGCGGATGGATTGCACTGACACTCAGACAGGAACAATCCAGCTCTGATGACACACTGATGTGACACGCGGATGGATTGCACTGACACTCAGACAGGAACAATCCAGCTCTGATGACACACTGATGTGACACGCGGATGGATTGCACTGACACTCAGACAGGAACAATCCAGCTCTGATGACACACTGATGTGACACGCGGAGGGATTGCACTGACACTCAGACAGGAACAATCCAGCTCTGATGATGCACTGATGTGACACGCGGAGGGATTGCTCAGACCGGGGCTCTTACCTTGGGAAAGTCTTTGTACAGTTCACTGTAGAGGCTGCGTATCCTCCTGCGGTCTGTCACTTTGTTATCTGCTGGCAGATGCTTCCCCTGCTCCCCCTTGAACTGGGCGCTGTAACTGGTTTCATGGGGGGTTTTATCCTCGGGAGGTGCGTACTGAGACTTGGCTTTGAAAGGCTTTACTGGCTTGACATCCGAATAGGCTCTGAATTCATTTCTGTAGGGGTGCAATCAGCCGAAACACAAACAAACAAACAAACAAAATGACATCAGCGTTAGTTTAACCAGCCAGTGTGGAATCACCAATTAGGTGCAGTTACTGCTTTTGTTCTACCAGTGTAGCCAAATAAAACATGAGGGAGGAGACTACATGAACCTCTATGTAATTATATTGTAATAATGGGGTAATTACCAATGGTTCTTGTTCTTATAATTACTGGGTAATTCAATGCAAATTTATCATACAACCACAACACAGGCCATTGCCATGTTATTACAGACTTACTGTATTCCACTTGTAGTAATCAAGTAATAGCAGATAGTGTTTAATTACTTACTTATTACTGTGTTATAACATGGCTATGTGTGCCTTGTAATCTGGTGCTGCTAAAAGTAGGCCAATTAACAACACTTACCTATGCAGGAAACCAAACACTTTATAGAACTATTGTATGATTATCAAACTAAATCCATTATAATTGAGTATAACGGATAATGATACTGTAAGACATGATTCCCATATTGCTAATTAGCCTTAATCTATTGACACTGACTGGTAGATTTATGTAAATTTATTAGAGCATTTACAATAATAATAGGCGACTGAACCAACCATGTAATCTCAGAACTAACACAGAAGCATCCGACGGAACTCTCATGCTGCAGAAAGTATGATGCGATCAGCAGGCTGTGACGCAATGATCCGTGTTCTGAGTACTTCACTCAAGCAATCAATCAATAAGACAAGAACTAGAGGGACAGCACTTATTAGCAATGAAGCACGCTGACTGTTTGTTTTCTAAAATGCCATTATATATCCAACACAGTTTATTCATTTAATTGAGTCTGAAACTGCGATGCAATGACCTTCCTGGTCCAGTCAGCATCTTTCAGCTCAATGTCACATTGCTTATCTAGCAGAGCTAATCAAACCCAGACACATAAAAGAGAATACTTTGATATGGGATCTCCCTGTCTACTGTCAAACACAGTGCACATGTTCGAGTTACGCTTCAAAACAACTACAGAACTGGAACTACGGATTTTCAACAAGCCCACATCAACTTTTCAATGGCATAGGTTCATAACAAACCCAAATTAACAAATTACATACTCGTGAATGTAACATTTAGGGGTATTATTGCATACATATCCAAATGTCATTATAGGTGGCGTAAAACCTTTGGCCATAGCCACCTTCAGCAACTTCATCAAACTGCATCCTCTTCCCTTCTGAAAGACGGTTGTTGAATTGCATTTTCTAGCAGTTTCCTTTGCCGAATCTTCCATCTTCTCGAAGGCCTTTTCTGAGGGAACACAGGACGATGCAGAAGCAAGTGGTTTTATATGTTCCCTTTCTTTTCCGATTTAACTTCTCTCCTCTCCATGTTAACAGTCACCCAAGCACACTCAATGCAATCAACACAACGACAGATACCTTGACAACAAGGGAAACGTATCTGTACGTATGTAAACATAGCCATCAAAGCAGGTATTTACTGGCTGTCTATGACTGTGGCACCTCAGAAACATGCGTCTGTCTCACATGTCCGTTGTTTTTTCTTTCAGTTGTTGAGGCCGGGACGTTACTGTAAATGATCTGAAGGCTCTGACTCGAGGCTGCAGAAACACATTAAAACAAGCAGGCATGTTGCACACACTGCTGACTGGTTTTCCTTTCTTACCAATTGATTAGCCTGAGAGCCCCGAGAGAGCCCCTAGAGATCACCTTGTTCCATAACTCCCTCTTGATTTAAATCCATAGCTGTCAGCCCAGACTGCTTGTGGTCAGTGCAATAGCTGGAGATCTAAGTAAAACGTCAGGTGATCAGACTGCTTGCGGTCAGTGCAATAGCTGGAGATGGAAGTAAAACATCAGGTGATCAGACTGCTTGCGGTCAGTGCAATAACTGGAGATGCAAGTAACACGTCAGGTGATTTGCATGCTTTGGAGCTTAGAACACCTTTTTTGCTGCTTAATTCCCTGAGATCATGTCATTTGTTTCTACTATAAATGTTAATTTAATGCAATACGTCCACGTTGTACTGCGCCAGCATATGCTTTTGGAAAGTAGAGAGATCCAGTGGCTGGTGTAATAGCAGGAGTCCTAAATGCAGTAAAAGCAGTGCAGCTTTGTTTAGGCTGTCGACAGGTGCAAGACACAGAACAAGGAAAAGAAAGAAAGAAAGAAAGAAAGAAAGAAAGAAAGAAAGAAAGAAAGCAGACCATACAGATGAATTGCTATCACTCAGGATCCCCCGCTATCCCAGTATGTTTATTCTGCACATTCAGTTCAAGACACACGGCTGCCTACGTGCCCCGCCCCCAGCTATCAGAAGACACCTCCTGTATATACCCTGGTATTCTAGTTAGCCCCGCCTTCGGACTAAACTACTAGAGTAGGGGGGGATGAAAATAATATTTATTTTCATACATTTAACAGTATTTGAATCATTTAATGCATACTTACATTGTTTATTCCATTTATTTCGAGCCATAGCACCTACATTTAAACCCTACCTTTCTACACTATATAATGGCTATGTTTTTTACTTCCCCCCATAGACTTGCATTGGGCTCACCCCTGCCATAGACTTCAGTTAAGCGTGTCCCCGTGCTGTAACAGGAGGTTACGCACACATGCACGGCTGCCCCCGTACTCAAGTCACCTCACCACCAGTAACTAACTGCAAACAAAACACAAACTTAATCAAACAGACGCCTAAAACATCATGTCATTTTACAGAAGCTGTGCACCTTTCCCATAAAATCCACACAAGGCTTTACTGACGATCGTTGCGTTGCTAGGTAGATAAACAGTGTATCTGTTACATTCCTGAGGTCTTTGTCAAATACACTTGCTCAACAGCATGCAGGATACATAACCTGCGGCTCTATCGCCAGCAGAATAACAATCCTAAACACAATGACAGGCATTTCAATATCTCAGTGAGGGTCTCGCCCTCACAACTTTGCCGCAGTTATTTCTACCATTACCCTTAGAAAAGTTTACTGTAGGAAAAGCACAGCGAAGTGCAATAAAGCACAGGTAAGCATTGTAAATTCCAGAGCGGTAAAGCATATTATAAAACCTGGCACAACAGGGTAGACTGTGGTAAATACATAGCGTAACAATGGGAAGAGCACTAAAATCAACTACAATACCATCACTGGAGCAAATGCAGCAAAGAGACGAAAAATCAGCTAAAATACCATCACTGGAGCAAATGCAACAAAGAGATGAAAAATCAGCTAAAATACCATCACTGGAGCAAATGCAGCAAAGAGATGAAAAATCAGCTAAAATACCATCACTGGAGCAAATGCAACAAAGAGATGAAAAATCAGCTAAAATACCATCACTGGAGCAAATGCAGCAAAGAGATGAAAAATCAGCTAAAATACCATCACTGGAGCAAATGCAGCAAAGAGATGAAAAATCAGCTAAAATACCATCACTGGAGCAAATGCAACAAAGAGATGAAAAATCAGCTAAAATACCATCACTGGAGCAAATGCAACAAAGAGATGAAAAATCAGCTAAAATACCATCACTGGAGCAAATGCAACAAAGAGATGAAAAATCAGCTAAAATACCATCACTGGAGCAAATGCAGCAAAGAGATGAAAAATCAGCTAAAATACCATCACTGGAGCAAATGCAGCAAAGAGATGAAAAATCAGCTAAAATACCATCACTGGAGCAAATGCAACAAAGAGATGAAAAATCAGCTAAAATACCATCACTGGAGCAAATGCAGCAAAGAGATGAAAAATCAGCTAAAATACCATCACTGGAGCAAATGCAGCAAAGAGATGAAAAATCAGCTATAATACCATCACTGGAGCAAATGCAGCAAAGAGATGAAAAATCCACTACAATACCATCACTGGAGCAAATGCAACAAAGAGATGAAAAATCAGCTAAAATACCATCACTGGAGCAAATGCAACAAAGAGATGAAAAATCAGCTAAAATACCATCACTGGAGCAAATGCAACAAAGAGATGAAAAATCAGCTAAAATACCATCACTGGAGCAAATGCAGCAAAGAGATGAAAAATCAGCTAAAATACCATCACTGGAGCAAATGCAGCAAAGAGATGAAAAATCAGCTAAAATACCATCACTGGAGCAAATGCAACAAAGAGATGAAAAATCAGCTAAAATACCATCACTGGAGCAAATGCAACAAATAGATGAAAAATCAGCTAAAATACCATCACTGGAGCAAATGCAGCAAAGAGATGAAAAATCAGCTAAAATACCATCACTGGAGCAAATGCAGCAAAGAGATGAAAAATCAGCTAAAATACCATCACTGGAGCAAATGCAACAAAGAGATGAAAAATCAGCTAAAATACCATCACTGGAGCAAATGCAACAAAGAGATGAAAAATCAGCTAAAATACCATCACTGGAGCAAATGCAGCAAAGAGATGAAAAATCAGCTAAAATACCATCACTGGAGCAAATGCAGCAAAGAGATGAAAAATCAGCTAAAATACCATCACTGGAGCAAATGCAGCAAAGAGATGAAAAATCAGCTAAAATACCATCACTGGAGCAAATGCAACAAAGAGATGAAAAATCAGCTAAAATACCGTCACTGGAGCAAATGCAACAAAGAGATGAAACATCAGCTAAAATACCATCACTGGAGCAAATGCAGCAAAGAGATGAAACATCAGCTAAAATACCATCATTGGAGCAAATGCAACAAAGAGATGAAAAATCAGCTAAAATACCATCACTGGAGCAAATGCAACAAAGAGATGAAAAATCAGCTAAAATACCATCACTGGAGCAAATGCAACAAAGAGATGAAAAATCAGCTAAAATACCATCACTGGAGCAAATGCAACAAAGAGATGAAAAATCAGCTAAAATACCATCACTGGAGCAAATGCAACAAAGAGATGAAAAATCAGCTAAAATACCATCACTGGAGCAAATGCAACAAAGAGATGAAAAATCAGCTAAAATACCATCACTGGAGCAAATGCAACAAAGAGATGAAAAGCGATTCCAGCCATTCTAGGAGCTTAGTCAGCCACAGTGTGTGCAGGTAACAAGCTCAGGTGTGTTGTCTTACATGAGGTCCCGATGTCCTGTAAAAAAAAATCGGAGGACCTCTGAGAAAATGATCTGGGATAAAAAGAAATGGAAGATTAACACAGGACTACATTTTACCGATGTTGTTAAAAATTCAGAGGCCACCTGTTTATGTGGTGACTTTTTAGTCCAGCGCGAATCCAGCTTTAGATCGTAGTGAGAAACCGGGTGGATCAAACTGCTATGCAATGGGAGTCTTATTTCCATCCCTGCAGGTCTCCATATGTTTACACAACGTCTACTAAGCTATGCTAGTTTAACCTGTTTGAGATGCTGAAGAGTGAATGAAGCACACAGACTGAGGCTGCGAGACCTGTGTACATACCCATAGACAGAGTGGGGAGTTTCGTGTTCTCCTTGATGGGACTTCCTTTGGAGAAGGAGGGAAATAAAATGAATTAATGGGATTTGCCACGGGACACGGGGTCCTACTCACACAGATTCAACCCACAAGACTATTTTTCTTAATGAATAAAATACAAAGTATTCATGAAGCACAGTCGCTAGAACAACAGGGCCATATTCTCAAAGCATTTGAAGTACACAGTAACATTGCAACTGAGAGGATGTACACATGTATTTACAAAGTAACTACCATGTAAATACACAGTCATTAGAGACGCCTCATGTAAAGTGTTATCCATTTCTGGTTTGTTTTTCCAGTTGTGCATCTAAACCCTCACTCTGTCATCACTATGGACAGCACAAAGAATGATCTTTCTATGCACGCTGTTTTGTTTTTACATTCAACACATATAGTACCGTATGAAGAAGTGGATGACATGTCATGCAACATCGATAACAACCCACATCAAATCTTCAACTATGCAACAATCAGACAAGATGCAACACATTCAGAATATACTGTATGGCTTACAGGAGTAAACATCTATACCGGCAATGCGATGCTTTGTGAATACAGTCCTGTGCCTATAAATAAGGTTTAGTACAGTATTACAGTGAAGCAACACAATGTGACATCGCTATTAATATAGCATTACAGTGAAGCAACACAATGTGACATCGATATTCATGTCTTTCAGAGTACAGGGAGTTATGAAACACATGGCAGAGGAAGAACACGAGACGCATGAGAGATGAAATCAGGTGAAATCCCATCATCAGAAGAAAATGTTGCATTCAAATAATTCCTACCCCATCCCCAGCCCCCGCACAGCACACAGCAATCCTAAAAAGCACAAGGAGATTAACCCACAGCTGAGCTGCTTTCTATCTCATCAAACACAGAAATCACACAATCCCACAGCGCCACAGTACAGTCAACACAGTGCTGCAGTCCTGTTGTATGATTGGTGATCTGATGAAGAGCCTGTCCTCTGTGCTGCTGCTCCAGTCCCACTGTATAATTGGTGATCCCCTGTGATTCTGATGAATGGCCTGTCCTCTGTGCTGCTGGTCCAGTCCCGTTGTATGATTGGTGATCCCCTGTGATTCTGATGAAGAGCCTGTCCTCTGTGCTGCTGGTCCAGTCCCGTTGTATGATTGGTGATCCCCTGTGATTCTGATGAAGAGCCTGTCCTCTGTGCTGCTGCTCCAGTCCCATTGTATGATTTGTGATCCCCTGTGATTCTGATGAAGAGCCTGTCCTCTGTGCTGCTGGTCTAGTCCCGTTGTATGATTTGTGATCCCCTGTGATTCTGATGAAGAGCCTGTCCTCTGTGCTGCTGCTCCAGTCCCGTTGTATGATTGGTGATCCCCTGTGATTCTGATGAAGAGCCTGTCCTCTGTGCTGCTTTCCCTGGCAGTTGCTAGTGCTCAGAGTGGAGACTGGTGTGCACTGTTCTGACTGCTGCCTCATTGTTAGCGGATTGGTAGTTGCTGTATCATCCCCTCCATTCTCAATCACTAGGTCTCACAGCTGAATAAACCATACCGTGAACATAAAGCTGAGGGAACACAAAGCCACTTTCTCAGTAACAGTGGCTTGAAACCTGCTTCCTGGAGACCAGGAGACCAAGTCTGCGGCAACTTTGCTGCCTCAACCTATAAAGTTAAATGCCCACTTAATAGAAACATGAATAATCTCAATCATCTATTCCGATCACATTCATACTCCCACTTGCTCTGCTGCACTTCCTTGACCTGATTTAGTCTTCTGCATTATTAATGTGTTCATTATCTTTTTATAAAGTAGCTTGCATATTTAAAGGTTACAGAACAGCCTGTATTTTTGATGTCACAGTGGTATCAATCTATCTATCTATCTACTCTATCTATCTACTGTATATAAATATAGATATAGATATACAGACGTGCTCAAATTTGTTGGTACCCTTACAGCTCATTGAAATAATGCTTCATTCCTCCTGAAAAGTGATGAAATTAAAAGCTATTTTATCATGTATACTTGCATGCCTTTGGTATGTCATAGAATAAAGCAAAGAAGCTGTGAAAAGAGATGAATTATTGCTTATTCCACAAAGATATTCTAAAATGGCCTGGACACATTTGTTGGTACCCCTTAGAAAAGGTAATAAATAATTGGATTATAGTGATATTTCAAACTAATTAGTTTTTTTAATTAGTATCACACATGTCTCCAATCTTGTAATCAGTCATTCAGCCTATTTAAATGGAGAAAAGTAGTCACTGTGCTGTTTGGTATCATTGTGTGCACCACACTGAACATGGACCAGAGAAAGCAAAGGAGAGAGTTGTCTGAGGAGATCAGAAAGAAAATAATAGACAAGCATGGTAAAGGTAAAGGCTACAAGACCATCTCTAAGCAGCTTGATGTTCCCGTGACAACAGTTGCAAATATTATTAAGAAGTTTAAGGTCCATGGAACTGTAGCCAACCTCCCTGGGCGTGGCCGCAAGAGGAAAATCGACCCCAGATTGAACAGAAGGATAGTGCGAATGGTAGAAAAAGAACCAAGGATAACTGCCAAAGACATACAAGATGAACTCCAAGGTGAAGGTACGTCAGTTTCTGATCGCACCATCCGTCGCTTTTTGAGCGAAAGTGGGCCCCATGGAAGAAGACCCAGGAGGACTCCACTTTTGAAAGAAAAACATAAAAAAGCCAGACTGGAATTTGCTAAAATGCATATTGACAAGCCACAATCCTTCTGGGAGAATGTCCTTTGGACAGATGAGTCAAAACTGGAGCTTTTTGGCAAGTCACATCAGCTCTATGTTCACATTTGAAAAAATGAAGCTTTCAAAGAAAAGAACACCATACCTACAGTGAAACATGGCGGAGGCTCGGATATGTTTTGGGGCTGCTTTGCTGCGCCTGGCACAGGGTGCCTTGAATCTGTGCAGGGCACAATGAAATCTCAAGACTATCAAGGCATTCTGGAGCGAAACGTACTGCCCAGTGTCAGAAAGCTCTGTCTCAGTCGCAGGTCATGGGTCCTCCAACAGGATAATGACCCAAAACACAAAGCACCCAAGAATGGATAAGAACAAAACACTGGACTATTCTGAAGTGGCCTTCTATGAGTCCTGATCCGAATCCTATCGAACATCTATGGAAAGAGCTGAAACTTGCAGTCTGGAGAAGGCACCCATCAAACCTGAGACAGCTGGAGCAGTTTGCTCAGGAAGAGTGGGCCAAACTAGCGGTCCCATCATTTTTGTCCATGCCATTTTCATTTGTTTTCTTATTTACAATATTATGTTGAATAAAAAATCAAAAGCAAAGTCTGATTTCTATTAAATATGGAATAAACAATGGTGGATGCCAATTACTTTTGTCAGTTTCAAGTTATTTCAGAGAAAATTGTGCATTCTTCGTTTTTTGTGGAGGGGTACCAACAAATTTGAGCACGTCTGTATGTATAATGAACTGATAATGCACTATTTTAATAATTAGCTATTTCTGATGGTATTTCTATTGATAGGAGCCAGAGAATCCGACACCAGAACAGCCCAATTTACACAGCTGTTTGTCCAGTACAAGCTCAATTAACTCAATTCAGAGACAGCACATTGTGTATACTGAACCCTTGCCTAGTTAATATGGGAACACAGCTCTGTAAGCCACTGGAGGCTGGAGCTGCAATAAAGAGGTCCGCTGGCCAGTTACCCTGAACGCTGCCGGGGGGAGTGTGTGTTTGCTCCATCCTATACAGTATGTGCTTTTACCTACCTCTCCCCTACGCACTCCTCTGTATAGTACTTCTTTAATTAGTGTATTACGCAAGCCTTAAAAAAAATGCTAAGGTTCAGGATACATCACTGAGAACCTTATATATTGTATAGTTGATTTCTGATCCCATACTTCTATATTGTAGAATTGATCGCATACCCAACTACAGCAGAACCTTCCTCCCAATATTCCTGAGGCTTGTTCCCAAACCCCTAATCCCACATTCTCAATGTCCCATTCATTCCCAGCATGGTGTAGGGGTTAACAGCAGTGCTCCTCCATGGAAGTGAAGTGAATTTTTGGACACGGATCATACCATTTAGTGAATAACCCCAGGACTTTAGGGCCCTTGCAAAACAGACCCTATCACCTCCACCCACTTTGTTACTCTGCTAATCTTCAGTCCTTATAACAGCAGCCATTATCTATTAACGGCAGATGGGCTGACCTGGTAAACACATGTAGTATTATTACTATAGCATGACATGTTAACACACTGGTGGAATTGTTTTGTATTTGCATTCTTATATATTCCAGTATGTAGTAGATGCATCAGATGCTTCTAGCTGCTGTGTTTCTTCTGTATGTGTGCATATTAGATCCCTGTGTCAGGGCTGCATGTTTTCCTTTGCTCTATAGGGAAGCTCAGTGCATAAGGAAGATGCAGTAAAATCCAGAGGCAGCAGATGGACTGAATCATGCAAATACAAGAACATCCTCCTCATTGTAGGTCTACTAATGAAATATCAGCAGGCTCATTGTAACTGCAATGAAATATCAGCAGGCTCATTGTAACTGCAATGAAATATCAGCAGGCTCATTGTAACAGCAATGAAATATCAGCAGGCTCATTGTAACTGCATTTTCATCATACAGCAGCTTTTCAGCAAGTTTGTGCCAAGAAAACTACTTGGACACACAAAGCTTCAATATGTATCAATATAATATAAGTCCAAACCAACACGTTCTGAACTTGTGATTAATTTAAACAAAACCAATGAAGCTACAATTAATGTCCCTGCATTTTGGAAATGTATTCAAAAACCCAACAGCATCATTAACTTGCATTAGTTACAAGAAAACAAACTGCAAACAATGCAAGCCTTAAACCTTCAAACTTGATTTAACTTTTATTATTTGTTTCTCAAACTTTTTTTTAGTAATTAAAACTCAAATTCTTGTATTATTATTATTATTATTATTATTATTATTATTATTATTATTAGTAGTAGTAGTAGTAGTAGTAGTAGTAGTAGTAGTATTAATAATAATAATAATAATAATAATAATAATAATAATAATAATAATAATAATAATAATAACATTTTTTTTTCTTATTTAAAGCAAGTTAGTTATCTATATTGCTGTAGTAGTGTAGCACATTCTTATCATCACCATCCCTATACTAGGTCTGCTGTCTCGGCCACACCCCCAATACGCACCCACACTTCATGCTTTGAAAATCTGAAATGAAACAAAAAGCAAGCATGCAACAGAATCATGCTTCTAAAGCAAAAACCATGTAACCCGCTTCAGTTAGTAACTAGTATTTTGACATAGTGAAAAAAGAGATGTGGGGTGATAGTAATATAATGATGCAGTCTGAAACCCACAAACACAAGCAACATACATAGGAACCAAATGGGGATAATGCCAATTACCTGTACGAGCTTCCAGACGCCACTTCTTCCTTGATCTGCCTGTTCACGGCATCTGCAGCCGCTCTGCCTTTGCCCTCTGACGATGGCAGGCCGGCTGGCGGCTGTCCCTCTGTCTTGGTGACTACCTTCTTCTCTCTCTTCTCTTGCCCTTCCGCTGACGCTCTGGGCAGGCCGGCTGGTGGCTGTCCCTCTGTCTTGGTGACTACCTTCTTCTCTCTCTTCTCTTGCCCTTCTGCTGACGCTCTGGGCAGGCCGGCTGGCGGCTGTCCCTCTGTCTTGGTGACTACCTTCTTCTCTCTCTTCTCTTGCCCTTCTGCTGACGCTCTGGGCAGGCCGGCTGGCGGCTGTCCCTCTGTCTTGGTGACTACCTTCTTCTCTCTCTTCTCTTGCCCTTCCGCTGACGCTCTGGGCAGGCCGGCTGGCGGCTGTCCCTCTGTCTTGGTGACTACCTTCTTCTCTCTCTTCTCTTGCCCTTCCGCTGACGCTCTGGGCAGGCCGGCTGGCGGCTGTCCCTCTGTCTTGGTGACTACCTTCTTCTCTCTCTTCTCTTGCCCTTCCGCTGACGCTCTGGGCAGGCCGGCTGGCGGCTGTCCCTCTGTCTTGGTGGCTACCTTCTTCTCTCTCTTCTCTTGCCCTTCCACCATCGCTCTGCCTTTGCCCTCTGATGACGGCAGCCCGGCTGGAGGTTGTCCCTCTGCCTTCTTGTCTTGCCCTTCCACCGACGCTGTGACCTTTGCTTTCTTGGCGCTCTTCTTCTCTGCAGCAATCACTTGCTTCTCTGGCACGTTATCCACCACCTCGCTCTTCTCCGGTTCTGCCTCGCCCTCGGTCCGGGGCTCATACGCAGCAGGGGCACGACTTCCATCAACAGAGGGTGCAGGGCTAGGCTTAGCGATCCACGGGTGGTCTCCCCTTTTGGGCATTGGCCAGGCCTTGAAGTCCTTCTGGTACTGGGTTTCATTGTTGAAGGGCGTTTCCGAAGGGTGGTACTCGTGCTTGGGCTTGCAGCTCTGCTCGGGGCGCACCTTCCAAGCCTTGAAATCCTGGCGCATCACGGACTCCCCTGGGTTTTCATCGCTAACAGCAACTGACTCCTGGTCGCTTAGGGTGGGCTGTGTATCTATGGCAACCGAGGCAGCTCGCGTCTGGGGACGCGGCTGTTTTTGTTGGTACTGCAGATGGGGGTGGTGACTCCCGTCGGTCACATCTGAATACTTGGTGAAGACCAAAGGTACCGCAATGTCAGCTTTGTCCAGCTGGTTCCAGAAGCGAGCAACGCAGCAAGCCCTGGTGATGCAGGGCCATGCCATGATTACGAATGAAATAGCACAAAAATATCTTTTTTTTTTCACTCTTCTGCTATTCCCGTTTTAAACCCGAATCTGCCTGCGCAGAATGTAATGTGATGCCCTCGTCGTATTTAAGGCCGTCAGTCACAGTCCTGTTCACAAAACAAACTACAGCCTACAGTTTTTCTACCAGATATCGTTTTTTTGTTTTGTAAATCCAACAAGATAAAGAATAAAACGATACAATCAAGCCATCCTGGACAAACATAGGCTTCAAAAAATAAACACTGTCCCCCTTTTTTTATCAGAGACGTTTTGCTTCAAGTCTGATTCTATCAGCTACTGCGGGTGCAGTTCCGTGTCCGAAATGCGCTTAGAAATCCATTGCAATAGAAACAACAGGGGATGATGCTGCTGCAAGAAAACGACCCCGCCCGGCTCCTTGTCTCAGCACCCAGAGAAGATGCTGAGGATCCGAGCAGTGAGCAATCACCTGCTCCGTCAGCACGTAACGTCTTGAATGCAAGTGTGAGAGAGGAGGCGCTCCCGAATGTAACTCTTCACTGCCCGGGACCGGGGGGGTTTATACTGTGGGAACAAGAGCAGCATCTACCGGAATACTGCAGCCAGCTGGGGGGGGGTGGGGGGGGGGGGGCATGCAGTCTAGCGCCACACCCTTTTCTGTGTGATCTTTTTAGTATTTCTCTTTCTACAGCAAATATAGTATGTGTGTGTGTGTGTGTGTGTGTGTGTATGTGTCTATATATATATATATATATATATATATATATATATATATATATATATATATATATATATATATATATATATATATAATGAAGTAGAAAACTCATTGTTTTAATAACATTCTCTAGTCTGGATGTTCATAAAACATTTTGCAATATTTTAAATACCTTTTTGTTTTGTTTTGTTATAATATTTAACAGTCAAGTTTTCTAAACATCATAGAGAATGGCTCCGATGTGATTATTTACTCTGTAAAATGAAAATCCATTCTCTTTTTACGAAGCTCAGGGGAGAGGGAGTATCAATGTGATATTTTATTTTTGTAACTGTAAAAAGCGTGTTTTTATTAATAAACTCCATTTTGCGCTGCTTTCCTTGTGGTTCATGCATCGCTCCTTCGCAGTAAAAGAGGCTGTGCTGTTAAACTGGGAGACGTGGTAAACATTAAGTTTGAGTTGCTCTTTTTTATAGAGCAGGGGTAGTCGGATTACTGCACGGCATGGAGGTGGTTTAGCCTGAGCGGAGTTGCCCCCGCCGTCGATGTGCACACCTCTGTGTACTGGCTTTGTTACCCCCGCCGTCGATGTACTTTCATTCAGCATTTAACTGTGCATCAGCGTTTTACAAAAAATATGCAAGCCAGTTGCACAGTATAGGTGAGACCAGGGACGGTTGTAACGCCTTGAATTTCTCCAATCAGAAGCAAGCTAGAGTGCCATCACTCACTCTGCACATGCTCAGTTCAGCTCTCTGTCTGCCTGTGGCAGAGGAGCTGTCTGTGCCAAAGCCCTGAGATTGGATCTACAAAAATCCATTTTTGTCCTAGGAGAGTGCATTTTTTCCACAGTTTTCTTTTTGTGATATATACCTGTGTTATCCAGTTTATGGATCCAAGCTTTTAGCATTCTCATCCCGGATCTCTGACACAATTGATTGCTCTTAAATTTCAAGCCCTCTTGCCATAGGTATATCAGCTCTTAAAACAGGATAACTATGGGGATTGGTAGAGGACAGTAAGCTTGTTTGTATCAAAGTCTGGTCAGACTAGCTCAAATCATTTGTGCATAATGGAGAGAGAGGTAAATGTTACAGCTGTCCCCGGACTCCCCCGTGTTTCTCAATTTATATTAGGGTTGGACTTTTGTTCCCTTGCCTTTTTAAATCTCAAAAGGTTGAAAGGTTGGGCTGCAAGTTTTATTATTATTTTACACAATCAGTTTATACATTCAGGCATTGCAACACAAGAGTGCCAGAATACGCAGAGGAGGAACTTTGGACTCTATGCATTGCCTTTAACCTGATCATCCAGAGCTAGTGGCAGTCCATTCACACACCAGCATGAAGGTACGGTTTGCTCCACCGAATATCCCTTTGAGCAGGAGACTGCAAACCGCTGCAGTTCTGCAGTGGGTCTTCTCTTTCCTGGCCCTCGGTAAGTAATCCTTCCTTTCTCGCTGGCTCCTTTCTTTAAGTCTCAGCGGCCTGCACTGGGATTGCGTCCCTCTGCAGGGGTTGGGTTGTGATAAGGCTGTCTTGTCTGTCTTATGTGACAGTAACTTGAAAGCCTGCTGTCATCACCACGGAGATATTGGTGTTTTGGATATATTTATTTATATTGGATAACATTCATCACAGTGTTGCCTATACAAGGATCAGGGGCCATGATTTTTTCTCAATAACTGTGTGCTTATGCATACAACTGTACACCGTGCTGGAGCTGTGTTAGGCGAGATAGTCAGTCTCTTATAGCAGTGTATTGCAGTATGCATTGGTAAAAGCAGATCTATGTGCATATCATAGTAACTGCACAGTAAAAGTGTGGTTAAGAGACAAGCATGGTATTCGCTGATCATTATGGAAAAGCATTGCATTGTGCAATACATGGTCAATCATAATGCTAAAGCCCAGTGAAGTGCAAAATGACTGTGCACGTCAGCAGGGTACACTTTGATCAGGGACATGCCTCGTTTATCCCTCATGGCAACCTGTCCAAAGGTTCTTGTAGTCCCTATTTACAAGACACCCATAACCTTTACCCTGCCCATGCGTTACAGGAATATAAAGAGCCTGATTTGAAATGAGCTGACAGTCTATGAAAAGGAGTAGCCTACGGTACAGTGGCTTACTGAAACAGAGTTACGTTTTGAGCAATAAAAAAAGTTTCCATTTAATAAAGCTTTCTTATTTTCCTGTTCTGAAGTGATTGAAATGCAAATGGTTTTCTTTTTTGTGCACCTGTCTGTCTCTCTGTGTGCCTGTGCCAGATTCCTGAGTCCATGTTGCAGTATAATACAGTGTCGCTCTGATTCGATGTGCTTGGAAAGGGAGGTGGCTTGTGTTCCTGATAGGGACAGCTGGCTTTTAATCATTTACAGCCTATCACACACACACACACACACACACAGTGGGATGCTGCATGCACCTGGTGGAACACACAGAAAGCATTAGTACTCGCAGTGTTTCAGGAGTCTGCACTAGAAAGGACAGACAGAGCAAAGACGGATCCCAGTGCTGTAAAACAGTTGTATTGCAGACCCTTTTTTGGTGCTGTAGGGATTGTGTTATGGTTGTGTGTTCTTGTAGGGGTGTGTGTGTGTTAGGTTTAGGGTTGTGTGCTTGTAGGTGTGTGTTAGGGTTGTGTGTGCTTGTAGGGGGGTGTGTGTTAGGGTTATGGTTGTGTGCTTGTAGGGTTGTGTGTGTGTGTGTTCATCAGTTCTCTGTTTTTACATTTTACACTTCACTCGTACCTGATCAAAACAAGGTGGGGGGGAAAAACACCCACGTTTATGAATTTGTGCTGAATATAAAGCAGGTGTTAATTGCGCTGGCTTCAGTTTCATAAGGCTGGGGGCACACAGGTGGGTGGAACAGAGTAGAAATGTGCTTATTAGTAATGTGCAGCTCAGGCTGTCTTTCAGCATTCTGAATATTTTATTTTTCAAGTAAAAAAAAAAAAAAAAAAAAAAAAAAAAATCATGTCGGGTTCACAGCACTGTTTCTGTTTCTAAAACATGCCAAGCTGCACGGACAAGCAAAGGGGGGTCTGTCTGTGAGACCCCAGATAGACCCGTGCAGATCATGGATAAGCAGTGAATTCCACTGAAGGAAAGTGCAGGCTGCATAGACATTTGAAAAGCCCTGCTCATCACAAAGCTCCTCGTGTTCTCCGTGGCGTGACCAGGAGGTGTACTGGTGAAGTACAGCAGGTAATGAGGGAGTAGGCTTATTCTCATGTAGTGACGAGTCCTGCATGCATTAAACACGAGTCTCAATGGCAATACACTCAGTGGATGAAATATCCCTGGACTCCTCCGTCACAGCAGCGTAGGACCGTCCTAATGCAGGCTCAGTGATGGACTCCATGTTCTTCAAGGTTCCTGGAATGACCCTAAGCAACGGCATCCTCCAGAAACGTACCACTAACCAAGTTTATTATGTGTTCGGGTTAGCTGCATTGTGAAGAGCAGCGCGGTATGGTAAAGCATATTAATAAACATGGCAAACCAGGGTAAACCATGATACAAGCATGGGAACAGCGTGAGGGGAAGCTGCAGCGATCCTGTTAAACTGATGTGGTAAACTTATCAGGGTGGATTTAATCCAGCCTGCGGGATTCCTACATCAGGGCTCCACAAGTCCTGTCACATACTCCAGGGTCGCAAAATGAAGGAAAGTTGCCCACTCCATATTAAGGGAAGCACATGGGTAATTTGCCACCCCTGCCCTACACCATGACAGTGCCCCACATGGCACAGTCGAAGGGTCTCGGATTGGAACATAAGAACAGGAAGGTAGATTAGTTTGCCATGATGGCACCTTCTGAACAATATGGACCTGATGGCATGAACTTTTTCATTATCTTTTGGTGCTGTCATTAAAATTATGAAAGATAGTGTCATAAACTTATGAAATTGTGATTTCAACACCATACTGCGAGTGTAGCTCTCTACCGTAGTCACTGCCTGCCTCAGAATGCCAGTACCCTCAAGTTTTACAAAGGGTCCAAGCCAATTAACTTTTAGCTGAGAAAAAGGATTTCCTGAACATATAAATCCATGCGTTGAACAGATTTTGCAGAAGAATCTTTGTACATTTGGCCATGATAATGAGCCCTTTGAGCTGCTGTTCATTTCTTTATTGAAGAACTCGAAGGACCTAGATTTATTAGTATGCTAATGTTTTGAACATGGCCCTAAGAGTATAATCAATAAAGTGGCTGGAGAGCATTCTGATGGTCTCTTGCCTAGTTTTTCATTAAACAGAAGAGCTTGTCTGCCTCTGACAAAGGGGCAGTAACCCAACCCTCACTCCCATCCTCCCCTTCATTCAACTACACTACTGCTGTCAGCTAGCACTCTCCTAGTGTACTTCTTACCTTTCTTTATCATTTATTACAATTGTTCTGGGTGCAGGTTTTTAATTGCCACTTGCTTGTTGGTGTGATAAATGTGGCTGATTGTGCAATTAAAAACCTCTCTCTAAACTGGGCTTATCCGTGTCATCTCAGGACATGTCTTGCTATCTTGCAAGATTGCAGCAATACCTGCATTGCAGATTATTTTGCTGTACTTTGATTAAAACAATACCGAGACAAGCCTGTTCTTTACAGCCCCGATATCTCAGAACAACCCTGCCAGTTATTATTTTAAACTCCATCTAGAGTGCTTTACCTTGTAAGTTAGGTATTTGAAATGGTTAAAATACTGCTAGAAGAGCACTTTCTAATGGCAATGAAAGCGTGGTGACTGGCCAGCAGTGTGACGGTGTCCTTTCCTTTCCAGCTCAGTGCTGCTATGTAATCTTCGCGGTGCTGATGTTCACTCGGTTCTGGCTCGTGAGTGTCCTGTACAGCACCTGGTGGTTCCTGGACCGGGACACACCGTCGCGGGGCGGAAGACGCTGCCGGTTTTTCCAGAGGCTCGCGATATGGAGGCACCTCCGCGACTACTTTCCCGTCACGGTAAGAAAGGCTCAGACCAACGCCACACGGCTGTTTCACCGGGCTTATCAAGACGGAGGGCGATGCTTTACATTACCCGGGCCTGTGTAACTACACTGTAATGCCAGGTGTGGTGACATGGTAATGACATTGCAAGTGCCTGTGTAACTGCACTGTAATGCCAGGTGTGGTGACATGGTAATGACATTGCATGTGCCTGTGTAACTACACTGTAACTGCACTGTAATGCCAGGTGTGGTGACATGGTAATTACATTGCATGTGCCTGTGTAACTGCACTGTAATGCCAGGTGTGGTGACATGGTAATTACATTGCATGTGCCTGTGTAACTACACTGTAACTGTAATGCCAGGTGTGGTGACATGGTAATTACATTGCATGTGCCTGTGTAACTGCACTGTAATGCCAGGTGTGGTGACATGGTAATTACATTGCATGTGCCTGTGTAACTACACTGTAACTGTAATGCCAGGTGTGGTGACATGGTAATTACATTGCATGTGCCTGTGTAACTGCACTGTAATGCCAGGTGTGGTGACATGGTAATTACATTGCATGTGCCTGTGTAACTACACTGTAACTGTAATGCCAGGTGTGGTGACATGGTAATTACATTGCATGTGCCTGTGTAACTACACTGTAATGCCAGGTGTGGTTACATGGTAATTACATTGTAAAGTGTACAACTGCATGTGTAAATAGTGTCATTAAAAAAAGCGAGCCACTCAATATGTTCATGTTGTAATTAAGCATGTTAGATTGTAAGTACACAGCCAGATGTGCAATGAGTGTGTTACTACAGTAATAGTACCACACTCATTACAGGATAGCGAGAGACCCCTACACACACTGTTACAATATGGATTATTATTATTAATAATGCCAACACTTCAGTTAATTCATCAGAGTAGCTATGTACAGTTAGCTTTTCCCAAATAAATTCAAAATGTTACTTGTCAAATTGTTCTCTATTATAGTAACAATACAGATGCATTTCAAAATGTCCACGCAGAGTCTTCGACGCTGTTATTTTCAGATTTGCAGAATGAATTCGGCAAACACAGGGTGTTTATTAGTGAGATCCCAGGAGATAGAAATGGAGGGGGCGGGGGGGAGGGGTCTGGTTCTGGTGTGTCGGACTCTCTTTACAAACAAAGGCACTCATTAGTGAAGTGTGTACTTTACAATATGGAAATGATTTCGGAAGGAGAATGTTCATTTTACTGCCTGCCTAGTCAGCCCAGAAACCCCTTTGAACAACAGAGACAGCCATTGAGCAGTGCCCTTGTTATTTCTCTGTCTGACTCACACACACCAAAAAAATACAATAAGAAGAAGAATATTAAACTGTGAATTAGCTGAGGACCCTTAGCACAGTGTGCAGCTTACTGTCAACCAGATTTGTGAAATAGCAAGGGATCATTGTACCTTCTTGTGAACTGTTAAGCTGGAGGGAATGCAAAGCCGCTGTTTCAGGAACGTGGTTTGAAACCTGCTTCCAGGAGACCAGGAGACCTAGTCTGAGGCAGCTTTGCTGTATCAAACCCCAAGTCTCCCCTGGTGTGCCGTGCAGTGAAACATGAAAACAAGTTCCAAAACCCAAAGTGGCTTCGTGTTCCCTCAGCTTTAGAATTACCAGGACCTTCTCGCAGCGTGCTGCCTCTCCCACACTGTCTCTCGTTTGACTTTTCTTCCTGTATTAGACGGTGGTTGTTATTTCTCCACCGGTGCTAATCAGGCTCTGCTCCATCCCGGCTCGCTGTCAGGCAGTGTTTTATGTGCTGTGCTTCTGTTACAATCCTGAAGACACTCCGCCAGCCTTTACAGTCTCTCTGCTTGGGTCAGCTCCACAATGGCTGCAATATGGGAGTGTCTTTTACCCACTGCAACCCTCTCCAACAGCCATGTCACAGCAAGAATGCAATGCTGCCATCTACTGTTCATTGTCCAGTTCAGTGAGCAGGCACAGGATCTGCTGCTGTACGTATGAGGCAGGGGTCCTGGAGGGCCGGTGTCCCTCCTGGCTTTTGTTCCAACCTTGCCCTAAATTACTTAATTGGACCAATTATTACCAGTTATTGTTCTAATTAAGTAATTTAGAACACAGTTGGAACAAAAGCCAGGAGGGATCCGGCCCTCCAGGACCGGAATTGTGCACCCCTGCTATGAGGTGTATTCTCTACACTAGCCCAAGACAACGTTGCTAACTTTTGAGCACAGAGAAAAGAGCCGAGGAGCACCAAATGGTTACTGATTAAGATTGTGGGCACAAAGTAGCAAGTTTTCCAGAAATGTAATTTGTGAAGCCAGCTGTTGGCCAGAAACAGGCTATTGACACTCATTAACCTTAAATCCTTTGGCTTGGAAGAGCTGTTTTTGTGGACTGCATTGCAGAACTCAAGAAGGGAAACAAACCTGCGGTTTATCTGGAATATGCATTTAACTGGGACC
Source organism: Acipenser ruthenus (assembly GCF_902713425.1). Taxonomy (NCBI): domain Eukaryota; kingdom Metazoa; phylum Chordata; class Actinopteri; order Acipenseriformes; family Acipenseridae; genus Acipenser; species Acipenser ruthenus. Next base: position 886,600 of record NC_081197.1, read on the forward strand.
AGTAACTGTGGGCTGTACTGTACTTTACATGCAGCGCGTTACCTGCAGCGGCACTGTGCAGCACCGACACATTGTGACAGTACATTACAGCTCAGTATAAAACTGCTCAAATACTCTACAAACTTAGCTTACCGGCTCAGATAACACGGCACTGCTACTACCTTCTGGCAAGCATGTGCAGTCTCAGATCACCCAGGATACCAGGATCGTGCACGTTTTCCTTGAGGCAGGTCAGCAGCTGCTGCATTACCAGGGGCCACCTCTTGCAGCAGCACACATTTACTGTACAGCTTGACTGTGGATTAAAACAAATGAATTGCACTGGCTCACTTTCACAACATCGCAATGCATTCTGGTACTTGTAGTCCCGCGTCTCTTAAGTTAAAGGACACGGTGCTGGAATGCATTCCACTGCCTCAGACTGTGGACATGGAGCCGTACAGTCATCGGACTCTGTTTAGGTTGTTCTTGCAAATGTCCTAGTTGTTTTCTTTGCCTATTGAGCTACGGTACTGCTGCAGTCAGATTAAATGTCAGGTTGCATTTTCTTAAGGGTGTGGCATTCCAGTATCTCGGAGCGTGTTGAGCGTATCGTAAGTGTTTTATGTGGTTTACTATAAGTTTGAGTTTAACTCGAGGTGCTGTTCGTTAGAAATCTGTTACTGTTTACATGTATTAGAACAGGATCACCACCTTGTGGATCAATATTGGAATTGCTTTGTTATTTGTTTAGAGAATGTCTGTTTTTCACAGCCCTGATAGTAGGTAAACCAAAGGTTAATTTTTAACCATCTTGAACTTACAGGTTGTGTCTTCATGTTTTTAATTCTGTTTGTCAGATTTTCACAACTCTGATGGCAAGCTTGCATTGTCCTGTGGACATCTAATAAAGGCGTGTCTTTGTTTTTCTGTCCCCTGCTGTTCTGGCCTTGTTAACTTAATGTTGTGTTTTTTTTTTTGTTTGTTTGTTTAAGTAATCATAGTAGATATATACCTCAGATAAGGGTTATGAATACAGCCTGAAACGCTTCATTATCCTACCCTAGTAAAACTTTAAACACTCAGTCATAAAGAAACCCACTTATAAAATGAGACAAATGTTTTGACAAAAGTTTCAATGTGTCCTTGTCAAAGTTTACTGCAGTATCGTGTGGCAAAAGCAAATTGGAGCTTAGCAGAGCAGAACAAAACATAAGAGCATTTAATGAGTGTTTCAGTTATTCAGTAGGTACTGTAGCACTGGCTTGGTTTAGCTGTTTGGGGAAACCTCTGCATATTATATGCTATGAATCATGTACGCGAGCTAAGATGTTAGTAAGATGGTGTGACAGTTCAGTCACCAGTACACCACTGTGTAAAACGTGCTCTATTAAGCCAAAGACATGTTCTCTTTTGACTTCCCCAACTGGTGGGTGAGGTGATCTCTGTTAAATTGCTCTTCAAAGTGTCTGTTCCCTGAGTGCTCAGTAGCAGACAGATGAATAATCTGCAGCTAGAGTTCAATGTTGTCAGATACTTTTTCAGACACTAAATGTATTAGAAGTATACACAACATTCCTCCTGGCTTCAGAAGCCTTATGACTAACTGCATCATTAAAACCGAAGCAAGGAGAAAGGCAAGCATGCACGGCTGGTAATCATTTTAAAGGACAGTGAGCCCTTTCAATGAAAAGCTTTATTCTGCTTCTGCATTTAGAGGTCTGCTTGTTTGGTGGGCAGTTTGATCACACATCTCCATCGTAAATTAATTAAAGAAAGTGGAAATCAAGGCAGCGGCTTTGGGAGTGAGAGCCATGTTTGTATTCTGCTGGAAGAGGGAGGCCCTGGGCCAAATTATTTTACCAGGGAGTCGGTACCAAATACCTCTACAGTATCATTAACTATGGTGCATTGTGCATTTGACACCTCTCTCCCAGCCTTTCTCATGGTCTCTTGTATCTCGGGCTTTGTTTTTATACAGAGCTGTGTTTGTGGTTGTTGGACTTTATTCGTTCTCTTCTATGACCAGCTTATCCACGTAGATAGTGGATAGCAGATCTGTTCTGCACACCCGGCTGCACGTGCACAAGACATGATGAAACATACCTATGCAATCTCATTCAGGCTTTGATTTGTGTTTTCAGAGATAGCGGTATGAGGATGCATGAGAAAAACCTTGCAATCCAATATTCTAAAAAGATAAGAATTCCAAAGGTCTTTCCTAACATCCTTGTAAGTGTTTCCAATGGGTTCCAATAGTTTCGGAGCTCCATTCTTAAACAGAGCCAACATTCCGGAACGCTGAGCCGAGTGACCTCACGCATTGGGATTCTATTAAGGTGTGGACGGTATTGGCTGGAATGTAGGGCAGGGTTACCAGTGGATAGCTGTTTTCTAAGTTGTTTGCTCAAGTCAAGGTTTCAAAGTATATGCATGTTTGATGGCTTTTTAACGGATGCTCTTGGGACATACAGACCGTGACCCTCAGACCTTGCACGTGAATATTCAAATCCAGTGTGTTATTTACCCTGTGAAGGATCCAACCAATAACACACCGCCAGGCTCCTGCCTCCCTGAATTCTGTGTACTCTCCCTGAGATTGACCCCAATCTCAATCTCTCATATTCCACTGTTTGTTCCCCATTGATCCCACAACACCTTTTTGCACCGTTCAGTCTAGTTCTCAGTTATAGTTCTATGTCCAAACTGCGTGAGGGCATCAAATGACACTCAACGCCATCCCTGATTCTAATGCACAGGTGAACTGCTGCTCCTCTCATCTCTCACCCCTCCTATATTATACATATAGAGAACCGCTTCTCCAATTATAATAACCCTAACCCTACACTAAGTACATTGTAACCATGCATAATATCACTGCAGTGATGTGCAAGCACACATGTATTTTACTCTGTAAACACACAGTAATTAGACACTCAATGGAAAGTGTTACTGTGTTATGAGTATCAGAATCTGGCTCTGGAGACCCACATGTATCCAGGGAAGCGCTTGTTCAGTTATGACAGACATACTTTTTCAGAAGCAGTTGCGTGTATCTGGATCGGAGTGTGCATGACGACAGCTGTCCGTGTGTCTGCATGTCAAGCGTACGTTTTGACACGTGCAAACAGAGGACATAGATGATGGGGATCACCCTATTCGTGTTACTGATGACTGATATTCACTTGTCGCCGACATGCTTGCTGTTTCAAATGCAGCTGCAGGCAAGTCTCACAATGTTATTTTACTTTGACCTTTTATCGCCTTGACCCAAGCAGAGCTAACAAGTTACTTTTGGTAAAACATTGAAAAAAGCTGAAACCACGCTTGAACCATTTTGCAAAAGAGTTCAGTGTTGGTGTCAGAGGGAGGCGCAGTGTTTGTAAACACATGGCAGTAGTACAGGAGAGAATGATTAACCTGCAGGAGATGATAATACAGCGAGGAAAGGTCAGGATTTTGCTGTGCTCAGCACAACGGCTCAGTGTTCTTCATGTGGATAGATAACTGTTTTCTTTACTGGACCCTTGGCATTGGAAGATGATGTTTTGAATCAATTCTGCGTGTAGGAGAAGGGATGTGACATTCCTCTTGCATTCATCATGTGCGAATACAAAACAAATCGGATCAACAAACTAAAGCTGTGTGCTGAATACAGTCGTGTGCAAATGCATTGGAACACCTCAAGAGTTGACATGCATGTCCTTTATATACCTCCCTGCATGAAAACCCATGTATATCCTTTATATACCTCCCTGCATGAAAACCCATTGATATCCTTTATATACCTCCCTGCATGAAAACCCATTGATATCCTTTATATACCTCCCTGCACGAAAACCCATTGATATCCTTTATATACCTCCCTGCACGAAAACTCATGTATATCCTTTATATACCTCCCTGCACGAAAACCCATTGATATCCTTTATATACCTCCCTGCACGAAAACCCATTGATATCCTTTATATACCTCCCTGCATGAAAACCCATTGATATCCTTTATATACCTCCCTGCATGAAAACCCATTGATATCCTTTATATACCTCCCTGCACGAAAACCCATTGATATCCTTTATATACCTCCCTGCATGAAAACCCATTGATATCCTTTATATACCTCCCTGCATGAAAACCCATTGATATCCTTTATATACCTCCCTGCATGAAAACCCATTGATATCCTTTATATACCTCCCTGCACGAAAACCCATTGATATCCTTTATATACCTCCCTGCATGAAAACCCATTGATATCCTTTATATACCTCCCTGCATGAAAACCCATTGATATCCTTTATATACCTCCCTGCATGAAAACCCATTGATATCCTTTATATACCTCCCTGCATGAAAACCCATTGATATCCTTTATATACCTCACTGCATGAAAACCCATTGATATCCTTTATATACCTCCCTGCACGAAAACCCATTGATGTCCTTTATATACCTCACTGCATGAAAAAGTCTATCTAGAGAAGCGCTTCTCTGATTGTGATACATGTTGCTAGATTCTTGAGTATATGATGATCTCGGAGTACACAAAGGCTATTTACCTTGGGATGCTTATCTTCTAGAGTGTCTCTCATCGGTTATGCAGCGGGTATTGAGGCACCTTGTATCCTAAACCCCACTGCTGCTGAACTCATTCCAATCTCAAATATTTGTGAACACAAACCAGCCCAGTGTGTTTATCTTGACCCCAGGGAGACAGACGGCTCCCCTCCAGCCTGCCCTTGATTCTGCTCAGAACACCATGGCTTGCATGATGTTGATCTAGTCTGCTTGTCGCTGCAGAAAGAGGAGCACGATGTTCTGTTCGTAAATAAATCAATACAAAAGAAAGCTTTACAACGGCAATTTTCAAAGTACAAAAACAAGGTGTCTCTTTGGACTACATTTTCAAAGCTTTTTATTCCAGACCGTCTATGCTACCTAGTAGTGATTTATTATTATTTTTTTTTCTGAAAGGAAAAAACAGCATTTCCAATTCTAAAATGAATAAGAAACAACTTCAGCCTACATACAAGTCCCTAAAGTGGATGTCTGAGTTGTTTAGTTCTGGTTTGGGAACTTTAGTGGGTTTAGTTAGAGTTATAACAGATTTCTACATTGAGTACATTGTAACCATGCGTAATAACATTGTAATGATGTATAAGCACACCTGTATTTACTTTGTAACTCCTGTGTACACAGCAGTCGGAGACACTCAGTGTAAAGTTTTACTGTGAGGATGTTGTATTAATGCAGCGATTCATTTCATACCCAGCTGGTGAAGACCACAGACCTGGATCCTCGACAGAACCACGTGTTCGGTTTCCACCCTCATGGAATCCTGGTGGCTGGGGCCTTCGTGAATTTCTGCACTGAAGCCACGGGGTTCCAGCTGCTCTTCCCAGGCCTGACCCCTCGCCTCCTGATGCTGCCCCTGTGGTTCAGGGTGCCCTTCTTCAGAGACTACATCATGACTGGAGGTGAAGAGCCCTGTCTAGGGCAACTACAATCCAATGAGCCCTCTTGAGCCCTTTTTAGATCCGGACTGCATCACCGCACTCAATAGCTTGTTTTTATTCACCTTGATTAAGAATCCACAGAAGACTGCTGTGGTTACATTTCACTGCTAATATAACCACAGGACAGCTATGTATATCTTCCTAGTGCGGTTTCGATATAATTGAACTGTATTTCTGTAGAAAATGGTTTCCCTACAGTATTGAGGAATTTAGTTAGGCTGTAGCCGGTTTCTCATGAAGTTTGGATCGGTGTTAATGACCCGAGAGCTATGGTGCTGCAGTGAGAGTGACTCGCAGTCCAGGAGCCAAAATGGAAGAGCCTGTGAGTACACTGCTGCTCTAGTATGGACAACAAAACTGCACGTGTGCAGACTGGCCTCTGCCAGCCAGCTTACACGAAGCAGTGATTGACCTATAGCAGAGGGATTAGGCTATGGGGCGCGCATACAGAACTCTAGATGCTAGCCATGTCTAACCGCTGCTTGCCCCTCTTTCAGGTTTGATCCCCTCTGATAAGGACAGCGCCGCCTATCTGCTGCGGCAGGAAGGGGGCGGGAATGCGGTTGTCATAGCAGTGGGAGGAGCCCCGGAAGCCCTGGACGCCAGGCCCGGAGCGTTTACTGTGCTGATCAAGAACCGCAAGGGATTTGTCAAGCTGGCAATGGAGCACGGGTAAGAGGAGCGCAGACAGGGGAGCAGTGCTTTTAATAGGGCACAACTCCCAGACATAGGGCATGGTAATGAAGAGCCAGGGGCTCATAGCCGGCCATCGTGTAACAAGGTTAAAATGGGATGCTGCTTCATTAAGGACGATTTAGAAGATTATCGAAAAGGAAAGAGGAAGTCAGTTACTATGCTGACTGACTCCCAATATACATATATACACACTAGGGAACACCTTACATTGATTTGCTAACTACTGTGTATTTACCTTGTACTTGCCATGTTGTTCCACGTAGTTACAATGTACTTAATGTGAATCTTTGTGCACAATTTAAATATATCCCTAACTCGAAACCTAACCTTAACACTAACCCCCTAGCCCTTTTCTGACAATTGTGTACTTGCATATGTCATGCAAAAAGAGTACATTGTGACAGTGCATAACACCACTGTAATGATGTGTAAGCACGCATGTATTTACTGAGTAGATCAGCAATGAGTAGTACACAGCAATTGGAGACACTCGATGGAAAGTGTTACCATACACTAACTCCCCCACCTCTCAACCCCCAGCGCCCCGCTGGTCCCAGTGTTTTCCTTTGGGGAGAATGAGTTGTTTGATCAGGTGGACAACCCCAAAGGCACGTGGCTGCGGTGGATCCAGGAGCGCATGCAGAAGGTGATGGGGATCGCCCTGCCCCTCTTCCATGCGCGCGGTGTCTTCCAGTACAGCTTCGGACTCATCCCCTACAGGAAGCCTATCTTCACAGTGGGTGAGTGGAGTCCTGCGCATGCCTCTGTGTCCAATCACGTTCACGAGGTCACAGCACAGCTTCCTATTGTGTGTGTCTGACTCTCATGCGTTATTAGGAAGGTAACCTTACTGCAGTGCAGTCATTGCTGTTGTTGTGCAGATCTAGTTTATTTGATAAACATTCTAACATGACTTCAAAACATTGGTTTGCCATGCTTTTTAACATGCTTTACCAGACCTCTCTGTGCTTTACAGTGCTTCCCTATGCTTTACCACACCTCTCTGTGCTTTACAATGCTTCCCTATGCTTTACCACACACCTCTGTGATTTACAATGCTTCCCTATGCTTTACCAGACCTCTCTGTGCTTTACAATGCTTCCCTATGCTTTACCACACACCTCTGTGCTTTACAATGCTTCCTTATGCTTTACCAGACCTCTCTGTGCTTTACAATGCTTCCCTATGCTTTACCAGACCTCTCTGTGCTGTACAATGTTTCCCTATGCTTTACCACACCTCTCTGTGCTTTACAATGCTTCCCTATGCTTTACCAGACCTCTCTGTGCTTTACAATGCTTCCCTATGCTTTACCACACCTCTCTGTGCTTTACAATGCTTCCCTGGGCTTTACCAGACCTCTCTGTGCTGTACAATGTTTCCCTATGCTTTACCACGCCTCTCTGTGCTTTACAATGCTTCCCTATGCTTTACCAGACCTCTCTGTGCTTTACAATGCATCCCTATGCTTTACCACACCTCTCTGTGCTTTACAATGCTTCCCTGGGCTTTACCAGACCTCTCTGTGCTGTACAATGTTTCCCTATGCTTTACCACGCCTCTCTGTGCTTTACAATGCTTCCCTATGCTTTACCAGACCTCTCTGTGCTTTACAATGCTTCCCTATGCTTTACCAGACCTCTCTGTGCTTTACAATGCTTCCCTATGCTTTACCACGCCTCTCTGTGCTTTACAATGCTTCCCTGGGCTTTACCAGACCTCTCTGTGCGTTACAATGCTTCCCTATGCTTTACCAGACCTCTCTGTGCTTTACAAGGCTTCCCTATGCTAGCAGTGATTCTCATTTCTATACAGCTTGGGGTTCTTGCTTTGTTTTACTGGACTCTACACATTTTCAAAGAGAGAATGCATTTGGATTTCTTCTAACTCACAATGGTCTCCTCGTGTTGATTCTCCCGAGTCAGGGAAATCCCCCACATTTCTTTTATCTTTTATCTCCAAGGCTGTCGTCCTTCACCCTGAACTCAGCCCCCGTTATCTGGTACAGATACAATGGAGAGCATTGTACAAACTGCAGTCCACATGTGCAAGTGTTGTTGCTAAACAGAGCTGTACTCCGACACTCCGATACAAACACACTCTGCTGTTGCTTCATCGCTTGCCTGTCTTGTTCAATCCGCTCGCTCTCCCACCTGTTATGAGATGTTGAGCCTGCAATCATTTTAAACCTGGAATGCAAACCCTGTAATAAACACACACACACACACACACACACGCACACATGCTTTTAGTGGTGACTGGGTAAATGGAATTGGATACACGAGCTATTTCACATTTTATACCAGTGTCATTTGCATTGTACAAGTCAAATTATTAATTACGGTTTTTCTTCTGCACTTTTTCAGATGAAAGCCAGATTTCTACTCCAAATTTACTTTTTATTTAATTTTATGGTTGACCCGTGTAAACTGTAAACTATAGAAGGATGTGCTCATCCCCTGTGTATGAACAGAGCCTACATGACTGCTGTTCTCGTAGTTCCTTCAATGTAGTTTGAGAATCAGGACTTGTGTTTCTGTGTTATAATACACAGTTCAATAAGAATGTATGTGATATTAGCGAGGGCTGTACCACATCGGCATCGCGATGTGCTTCGCATTGCATTGTACCTCCGCATCGCAGTCCCTCCTGCACTGGGATCCTTGTTTTCAGTAACAGATAAACTCTGTTCTTGTGAATGCACAGTCACAGAGTGGAGGGCTTTGTTATGCCTGTTGATTTACATGGCATTTAACTGCCTTCAACTACTGTCCTAGAATCATTATAATCCTAGTCTGTGGCCATCCTTATAGAAGCTTCCCACAGTAAAAGCACAGCTAAGTGTAATAATGCACAGAGAGGTGTGGTAAAGCATAAGGAAGCATTGTAAAGCACAGAGAGGGATAGTAAAGCACAGAGAGGTATTTTAAAGCATAGGGAAGCATTGTAAAGCACAGAGGTATGGTAAAGCATGGCAAACCAGGGAAAACTATGGTAAAGGCATAGTAGAACCATAGGAAAAGCATGGGAAGAATGGAAGTTTAGGAAAAATGCTGTGGTACACTTTTATACTTAACGGCATGTGTGTGTGTGTGTGCGATATATATATATATATATATAAAAATATAAAGCCCTCTCCAGATGCATGATTGGGCAGCTTGTTGTTCTTGGTGTGTGCAGGTCTTTCATTCTGCTTGCTTCTCTCCTCAGTTGGGAAGCCCCTCCGGGTTGAAAGGAATGAGAAGCCCTCTGCTGAAGAAGTGGATGCCATGCATGAGAAATACTTGGAGGAGCTTTGCAAACTCTTTGAAGAGCATAAAGCTAAATACGGCGTGCCGGAAGACAAGCATCTCAGCTTTGTGTGAAGCGTTTCATACAGGGCTGTTTAATCACTGCCTCGCCTCTCTGGCAATGTTCTTGAACACTTCATCTGGTGTAAGACCTTTCTCTTCTCGTACAGCGTTTGTACAGAGTATTGTTTTTATATGCACAAAACATTCTCCATGGAATTTACCCCATGAAATAGGAAACCCCCAGCAATACGTCCTACACACTTTTGTACAAACAGCACCCCTCACATTTATTCTGTAATAGAAAAGGTGCATCTCCCTCTTCAATATCTTCAAAAGGCATCCCAGTACTCTAGGAGTCACTGCAGAGACCAGACGACAATGCAAACTCCACACCCTGCTTCTCTGAAAGGTTCCAGCAGCTGTGATCAGTGAGGGGTGGTGTCTTGCATGCCTTTTTAAACACCTTGCACACTGGGCATGGTGGCCCTTTGCCTTATAAAAGGTATTTGCCCGCAGTGGGTGGCCCTACCCTTATAAAAGTTTCCCATAGCAAAAGCATAGCAAAGTGTAATATAGCACAGAAAGCATAGGTAAGCACTGTGCAGCGAAGTATGGTAAAGTATAATAATAAACAGGGTAAACTATAGCTAATGGATAGTGTATCCGTGGGAAAAGAAATGCTTTGCAGAAATCCCGTGGTAAACAACAACAACATTTTGGCTTTTTTTTTTTTTTTTTTTTTTTTGGTTCAACCCTTGCAGGAACCTAATCAAGAAAATGTAAAAAGTGCTATTGGTGCATTTTGATTAAATGTTTTAATTTAAAGAGAGGGTTGATGCTTACTGCTGGAGGCATGAACACACACACACACACACACACACACACACACACACAATGTTGAGAGAAGCAGAACGTCGATGGTGTGTCGAAGGAAAGGCAGTAGAAACACGCTGTGGAGTGCATTCCTTGTGGACTTTACTACTCCATCCAAATAGAGGAACAAAGGTTAAATCTACAGCACTTACACTGTAGGAAACATGGTAATAAAATTAGACAAGTGTTTTGATGTGTCAGCTTCAATCATGCTATAATGTTGGAATCTAATTATTTCTAACTGTAAACTAATAGATGAATAGAAGCAGGTGAATAGCTTTTCATACAGCAGCATGCCAGAGAGGTAAGCAGGGAAGCTGCAACACTTCATTAGGATCAATCAGTGGGTCTGAAGTTGAACAATGACTGTGTTGTGTTTACAGGAATTACTTTTGGCTGTGTGTATTTTCTTTGATTGGTGGGGTTTATGTTCCTGAGTTGTTGATAGATGAAATGGTAACCGTATTAGTCCAAAGATGATCGACAAAGAGAAGATGATGTGATCCCTTTGATTGGACTAACTAAACAATAATTACACAAGCTTTCAAGAGCGCGTCAGACATTTCATGTAAACATCAAGCTGTCTTTCCTACTTTCACCTGAAGAGACCTTTGAGCTCTTGACAGCTTGTGATTAATTATTGTTTAGTTCGTCCAATAAAAGGGATCGCATCTCCTTAACTTTGTCTATGTTCCTTAGTAAAATTTTGAACCCCACGTACAATTTTCTCAAATGTGACCCCACTGGAAAATGTTGTTACTACAATTTATAATAGTTTTATTATTAATCTCTAAAATGTGTATAAAGTATTTTAATAATTAAATCAGTGTGGAGGCAGTAGAATTCTATTGCTTTGTGACCTCACAGTTCATGCTTTGTGAATTCTATTGCTTTGTGACCTCACAGTTCATGCTTCTCACTTCCATTGCTTTGTGACCTCACAGTTCATGCTTTGTGAATTCTATTGCTTTGTGACCTCACAGTTCATGCTTTGTGAATTCTATTGCTTTGTGACCTCACAGTTCATGCTTCTCACTTCCATTGCTTTGTGACCTCACAGTTCATGCTTTGTGAATTCTATTGCTTTGTGACCTCACAGTTCATGCTTTGTGAATTCTATTGCTTTGTGACCTCACAGTTCATGCTTCTCACTTCCATTGCTTTGTGACCTCACAGTTCATGCTTTGTGAATTCTATTGCTTTGTGACCTCACAGTTCATGCTTTGTGAATTCTATTGCTTTGTGACCTCACAGTTCATGCTTCTCACTTCCATTGCTTTGTGACCTCACAGTTCATGCTTTGTGAATTCTATTGCTTTGTGACCTCACAGTTCATGCTTTGTGAATTCTATTGCTTTGTGACCTCACAGTTCATGCTTTGTGAATTCTATTGCTTTGTGACCTCACAGTTCATGCTTCTCACTTCTATACAGGAGCTCTTGGTTTAGTAACCCTGGGATTGAAACAGTCCAGCAGGCTGAGGGAGGTCAAGTCTTTCACAAAATGCTGAAATTCATCCAATTGTGACTGGATATTGAGACATCGTACAAACCCAGTTTCACATACTATAGAGGGACGGGTTTCTCAATATTAATGTGTCTTCTGGTAATACTGCTTGTCTTGGTCAATGCTGCTCAGGTCCTCAACTCTGCCCTTGGCACAACCAGAAGCGTCTGTCTTCATATCAGCCGGGTCTTGCATATTCACTTCAATCGTGCGTTGCTTTTTCAGCGCACATAGAACACACTCCGGACCGCGCTTGAGCTCAGAAGTGCGGGTGTTGAAGTCATCTTGAACCTTTGAAGGGCTTTGCGTGAATTATTTACAAGCTTTTATATTATTTATGACTCTATAAATAAACATTTTTGAATGTTAATTAAAGGCTTAAGACTTGTTTAGCAAGATTCATTTTTCAAGAACAGAAAAGGGCATATAGCAAAAGCTTAATAAAAATGCTCAGAGTTATCGAATCTTGGAATAACAAGGCAACGCTGTACACTGTATATTTTGTTATAAACACGACAAGTCAATTGGGCTGCAGAACAATCAAACAATAAGGACCTGTGGCAGGGAGAGAGCTGTGCACAGGTGTGCGTGTGTGGGGGGTGGGGGGAGGGGGTGGTTAGTTTCATGTTTGTTGGTGTGGTTGTGGTGGTTAGTTTCATGTTCGTTGGTGTGGTTGTGGTGGGTTAGTTTCATGTTCGTTGGTGTGGTTGTGGTGGTTAGTTTCATGTTCGTTGGTGTGGTTGTGGTGGGTTAGTTTCATGTTCGTTGGTGTGGTTGTGGTGGGTTAGTTTCATGTTCGTTGGTGTGGTTGTGGTGGGTTAGTTTCATGTTCGTTGGTGTGGTTGTGGTGGTTAGTTTCATGTTCGTTGGTGTGGTTGTGGTGGGTTAGTTTCATGTTCGTTGGTGTGGTTGTGGTGGGTTAGTTTCATGTTCGTTGGGGTGGTTGTGGTGGGTTAGTTTCATGTTCGTTGGGGTGGTTGTGGTGGGTTAGTTTCATGTTCGTTGGGGTGGTTGTGGTGGGTTAGTTTCATGTTCGTTGGGGTGGTTGTGGTGGGTTAGTTTCATGTTTGTTGGTGTGGTGTTTAGGGGAGTACAGTGCCATGTTTCCATGGAACGGAGGCTCAGCTTAAAACCACTGGGAATATTTAAAAGTGTTTGTCTTGTTTAGTTCCCATCTTTTGTTTGTTGTTTTATTATTTTTGATTAAACCTTCTCAATTGCGCTTAAACTTGCAGCTTCTGTCTCTGGGTCTCCTGCCTGCCAGTTACCAGCCTTGGCTGTGAGCTATCTTCCCCACAGATCAGCAAGAGTCTGATATTTGAGACCAACGATACAGCCAGACCTAGATGGTACTGTGTTGTACTCATCCATTTACAGGCCAGCTGGGTCTGCACTGTAGAGGAGGAGGAGGAGGAGGAGGAGGAGGAGGAGGAGGAGGAGGAGGGGAGGGGACCTAACAGGTCAGCTTTCTCAACAAGGCTTTCTTTGTACCTGATTTTAAAAGGCGTTAATGGGGTAGCAGTTGCAGCATGACCTGTTTTCTTGGGTGTGCAGGGCACTGGCTAGCAGGGGCATGCTGCGAGCTTGCATCATACACCTAGGGTGAATAGGGTAAATAGCAAGCTGTGTGTCAAGCTTGTAGGTAAAAGGTCCCTTGGTGAGCAGACACACACAGGCATCTGATTTACTGTGGAATCTCCAGCTTCCTTTGGTCAGTCATTATAGGCCACTGATTGAAGGAGAATGGCTGTTTATAATCTTGTAGGACAGATTGAGAGTTTAAGGGGTAAAAGGGAAGCTGGGGATTTATAGTTACTGTACAGCCTGGCAGCATCATTGTCATTTAATCCAACACACACTGACTGCTGTTGTTCATCTGCACCGTGAAACCAGCCTCTAAAACTCAATCTTGTACAAAACCCTGCTAACGTCATGTCTGCAATCTGCACCATGAAACCAGTCTTTAAAACTCAATCTTGTACAAAACCCTGTTAACGTCATGTCTGCTATCTGCACCATGAAACCAGTCTTTAAAACTCAATCTTGTACAAAACCCTGTTAACGTCATGTCTGCTATCTGCACCATGAAACCAGTCTTTAAAACTCAATCTTGTTCAAAACCCTGCTAACGTCATGTCTGCTATCTGCACATTGAAACCACTCAGACTTTTGCACAGTGGTTAAGCTGCTCGCTAGCGGTGGGCGGGGTCGCCGGTTCACGGCCAGCCTCCACCCTGTCACACCGATGTGAAAGGAGTGCATCTGCTCGACTGAGCGCAGTTACCATGTGTGACACGCAGAGAGCAGGGACCTTGGGCTGCTTGCTCCTCTGTGTAAAAAGGGCTTCCCTTAAATAAATAGCACCCTGACACTGCAGGATTTAGGTGAAAGGTGTGTAGGACTAAGTTAACCCTCAAGTCCCCAGAGTAATCAAGAACCAGCCCGTGAATGGCTTTGACTCGTCACTGAAACAAACCGCTGATGCAACACTGCAGTGGCAATGCAGAACTGGCTGCAAGTAAGCGCTGTGCTCCACGCAGGTGTGCCCTTTGAGCCCATTAGGAACAGTGATGTGATGTGGAGCCAAAAGGAAACGATTGCTTCATTTACCAGGAGCTGCAACTTGACCCCCTGGTACACAGGTAACAGTAAACCCCACTGTGCAAGACTCCTGCTCTGAAACTCAATATCTTTAGCTTTCTTAACCTAGGACATGTCCGCTTGTTAGTTTAACCATCTCTGTGCTCATCTTAAACATAACCGTGCTGAACACAAACAGGTACCGAACACAGAGGAAGCGACAGCCATAGCTGGGAGGAACCCTACAGATCTGGAGAGCTATGGGGCACGTCTATAGAGATCCCACACATAATACACACACCATCTGGGTCTGCATCATTGTGCATTCGTTTTGAAAAGTTTGTCATTTCTTATTTTGCATGAAGCATTTATTTAGCAAAGTAAGTTAGCAAAGCTAATTATTTTTGCATTATTTTTCAAGTAAGCCAAAAAGGATGAGGTGTGCTGTAAACAACACCTCTGACCGTCCTCACCTCCTCAATAGAGCTCCTCAGGACAGAGGGGGGCCACACCTTCACACAGTCCAGACCCCCAGATCACCTCTTAACACACTCCAGACCCCCAGAACACATCTTAACACAGTCCAGACCCCCACGCAACCATTGCTCCAGCCCAGTGAATACACAGTTAAAGAAATTCTTAAACATGAATAATTTTAACAGGAATACAACAGTATGCGTTTTATGTGGTATGTACACTAATGCCACCTACTGGACATGTATCATACTACAGTCACTAAATCGTCAGAGTAAAAAAGGGGCTTCACAGAAATCATGTGCCCATTACCTCAGATCTACTGATGTTGTTTTCTACCATGTATTACCCACAGACCAGTCAATCACATACTGCATGTACTGCAAGTTTGTTCACTCCTAGGTTTTGTTTAAAGTGATAATTTCCCCACCTTCATGACTGAATATAAATCTGACCATTAGATTTATTTTCTTGCAAGAAAACTTGCATTAGTTTGCAGAATAGTCACTGGGACTAGAGTTGACTTGAATCTGCACTGTACTGTTTAACAGAGATTAATAGCTATAAACTTGGCAATATTTTAATGAACTATTACAAAACTGCAAGCGAAGACAATTTCATCATGTAAGTGTTGAAGCCAGTTTTGTGCCTGAAATAATGTATGTGAACAGTGTTGTGCCCTTTCCAGAAATATTACTGCAATCCTATCTTTGTGTCTGTTGGGTAAGCTATGTCATCATCGCTGTCTGCTTGGCAGCTGTTTTAACTGATAGGTGTTGTGCTGATATCATTCATTTCACTTCCAATATCCCTGAACTGTCCTTTCATTTTTATAGTACAGACCAACATCCCAGGATTAAAGCAAGTATTTCCATGTCCCTGTTAGAGATGTACAGAATCGTCTGATTTGATACCACCAAGGGCTACACTCTCAAAGCTACAGTGCTTACTCCAAAGCACCGTTCACAAGGAAAAAAGCATCCACAACAGTTTGTTGGAATAAATAGCTTTGAGAATAGAGCATCACGTGATGATCTGCACTAGAACAGAGCTGGCCGACCCTGGTCCTGGAGAGCCACAATCCTGCAGGTCTTCTGAATGTCTTTGAATCACTCATGGCTAAAGACCTGGGGAGAATGTTAGTGCTGAGCAATTAAAAAAAAAAAAGAATTGCTTCAATGAAGTGATTGAGAACTCAGGTGGAATGAAACTTTCTAACAAACGGGGTGACCAAAAGGTGTTGAAAATACAAGAACAACGATCGAATGACAAATAAATGCGGTATTGAACTGCAATCGATCAATTCTATATACAGTTACAATTACAATTCCGCTGGTGTGCCAGCGCTCAACTCCAATCGCATTACAATTGCAATTCATTACAACTATTTACCACTGGAATGGAGCCCAGGTGTGGCAAGAGTTTTAAAATGTAATTGTGGTCCTTCAAGCCTTCTAAAGGACATATAGCAGCAATGCCATTTCTGGTATCGCTCCCTGACCTTTCTTTTATACAGTCTGCAATCAGCCTCACTGTTCTGAGCTCTTTTGCTGTAATATTGATTGGTTTGGTTTTGTGTTCATTTAAACGTTGTGTTCCTTGCAAGCCTTCGGTCTGACCAGGGTTTTTTTTTTTTTGCTGGTGTAGTACGGAATCTTGTCAACCCAGGTACAACATCACGTGATTCCTTAAGAACCAGGAAACAAACATCGGTATGTCACAACAACACATGACTGCAAGCATATGGTCCTTTTAAGATCCTTGTTAGCGCAGTTACAACAGTTTTCCACATGGTGGTGCTGTTTTGTGGAGGAATACATATCTGATGCTTCACCTTTGATTCTATTGCCCTTTATAGAATTTGAATACAGATTTTCAGATTTGCTAAGACTTTACTCCAAAGCAAAAGAATGTTCACCGTATTTTAACTGGCAAAAAACCACCAAGAACCAGCTCATGATCATTTACATGATGTTTAGATATCATTAATGAAGAATTAGGAATATCATGTTTTCCATCAAATGTAAAAAAAAAATGTAAATATGAACTGATTTCATTGATTATTTTTCAGATGCATAGATTGATATTTCCAGTGTTTACTACATTTATGATATGATGATGTAATCTCGAAATTCATGTTAGGATTCAAGATACTTAATATCATTTTCTCTAATGCCAGCCTTACTTTGAATATGTCTTCACTTTCTGTGATTGCCTTTTCTATAATTCTCTAAACTGATGCATTCTACCTTTCTGATGTCTAGCTATGCAAGTATGTCATTACTGATCCTTGTACGTGATGGCTGATTCAGTTAAAGATCTGACATTAATACAGGGTTTGAACAACCTGCCAATCAAATGCAACCCTTAAATACACAGGTGTTCTTGATACGCTAGCGTTGAGGATGGTCACGATTTGATCGAAACGTTTGCACGCAGCACTTTATTATTATTATTATTATTATTATTATTATTATTATTATTATTATTATTATTATTATTATTATTATTTTGCCTGTACTTCCTCTAATAAAGAACATTGATTCTATTGACATGCATTTGACATTATGTAAACAGCATCTGTAAACCTCACAACTCCTGACTATACTGGACTATATAGTGCTGACTATACTGGACTATATGGCACCCAACTGTACCAGTACATGCATCAGCTTATACTTGCACTGAATTGCTCCGTATTTTGCCGTATTCTACTGCTGCTCTTAATTATAACTATTTTCAGTATGGAATTTACTCTTCTAATCACATATTTCTAACTGCTGTTAGTCGAACTCTCTCTTAGATGTAATTATTTACTGTATTCTTTATTGTGCTCTTATTTGAATCTGATCTTATTTTCTAATGATTTTACTGTACTTTAAAACTGCTCTTATCTGCACTGTGATATTGTGTAATGTGATATTGTGTAATGTGACATTTTGAAACGTGATACTTTGTAACAACTGTAAGAAGTCTGCTAAGAAATAAATAAATAAATAAATAATATCATAACATACCATAACGAAAAACACCCATTCAGTCAATAAAACCCTTTGATAGAGCTCTGTATTAAAAACAAACACGTGCGCTAAGCATGTGTATAATATAATTATCCAAATGAAAATGAATAAAAAAGCGAAACAATTCAAACTGAAAATAGGAAATAATGACATTCCACCGAAAACCGGTAAATAAAAATTGCTCTTATTGTATTACTTGTATTGTAACACTTGAAATGTATTTGCTTACGATTGTAAGTCGCCCTGGATAAGGGCGTCTGCTAAGAAATAAATAATAATAATAATTTGCCACATCGAACGGACCAAACCATTCTCAAATCTGATAAGAGAATCAATCAGCTGTACTGGGTTCCAGTGATTGGGAACATTTAATTTAATTACAATTCGTCTAGCACCGTCCTGTTTTTTTTAAAATTATCTTTTCTCTATATAAGGAGATTATAATTAAAATACCGCATTAAATTAAAGGCGTGTTTAAATATATGTGCTTTTTGTTCTTCTTTTAAATAAACGCAATAGTTAATAAATGTTTCCCCCCTTCAGCAGTAGTGGTAGCGTCTGAGCGATACACTTGTTAAAGGTCTGCTCCAGGCAGGCTGCGGGTTGTGTGTGATCCGCGTTGTGGTGGAGGTGGACAGCGTGCTCCTGAATACAACTCAGCACTAGCAACTATTTCGCATCATTTTATAATTGGTTATAACTCCGGCGTCGACCATGAAGACAATCATTGCAGCGTATTCTGGCGTGTTACGAGGTAAGCCTTCTTTCGTTTCGTTTGTTTTAAATGCTGAAGATTATAATTTGATTGTTTGTTATTGTATATGTTCTCGTGTTTATTTCATCAGTGCTTCGCGTCTGTCTTTATCCGGCAATTCTCAGTCATTTTATTTTAAGTTAGGTGCCGTGCTTAATTAGAAACGTTACGTGCACAGGAAAACAAAGTGCACCTGTTTTGGTATGAAATTATGGGATGCGGCAATGCACGCCTGTCTGTCTCTCTATCTGTCTCGCGTTCGCATCTACCGCCTGCTCCTCGCTTTTCTTTACACACCGTCCAGGTTGTATATTGGTACAGGCGGCAGTTTGTTTTTGATAACCCTTTCTGGAGTGTAGATTGGATTATAATGCAGCATGTCGTTGATCATGTTTTGAACACTGTCTTGGTGCTAGGGATGCTGAAGCGGAGCCCCGATGATGCCACACTGACTGTACTGTAGTGTGTGGGCAGTCATGTCCCTGGATACACATTTAGACGAGTCCACTACAGACCCTACATGGTGGAATTTATAAACCGTCATTTTACACTGAGCTTGGGCTGTCCATATACCACACAGAGACCAAAACACAAGCTGGTGCTTGTTAAGCCTTGTATTGTAGTGGTCATGGGTTAAATCCCAGGTGGGGGACGCTGCTGCTGTACCCTTGAGCAAGGTACTTTACCTAGATTGTTCCAGTAAAAACCCAACTGTATAAATGGGGAATTGTTTTTTACATAAAATTGAGATCTCTTGTAACAATTGTAAGTTGTCCTGGATAAGGGCATCTGCTAAGAAATAAATAATACTGCCACAACGGCATACTGGGTGCAAGGTATAGGAATTGGGCCACCAGGTACTGTCACAAAGGAATGGAGTAATGGTGAATCCATTCTACAATATACTGGGTAGCCTTTTGTACAAAACCCTAAAATGATCTGTGGAGCCAGTCTTGAGTGTGAACAGGTATGTAACAGTCATGCATACAGTAACCCAGCATCCAGGGCTGCAGAATAGTTGCACGCAATGTGCACTGAAGGATTTGGTCGGGACCCCAGGAACGTTCCCGTCGGCTCTCAAAATATTACAGCTAGAAAAAACGTTCTCACGTCTGCATCAGCTGCTGCCAGAAACCCCGTTTGTACAGCTGAGCGAGTCCTCAGATTTCAGATGAAATAGAAACACGAAGCCCAGCCTACAAGTTGTGTTAAATGTGTTTATTATCAATGTAGAATGATTTGGGACTGCAGGTAAAGAACACGCCGTTGCTCCTGTCCTGTCCTTTCACCATCCACAGTCTGACAGGCAGTGACCTTGGTTTCATGCTGGAATCTCCCTGTGTCCCTTCTCCAAAATGTTGACCTGAAGGCAGTTTGGCAGCCCTGTCAAACGTTGTGTTAATGTAAAATCATCCGTGTGTTTACTAGCAACTCCCACTTCTGCTTTAACACTCTCATGCACAACGACCTCATGGGGTTGAATGCTCTCGGTGTTTATATGGGGAGAGGAAGATGCAAATGCATGATGTCCTCGTACATGTGCCCCCCCAATAAAGCAATGTTTAATTTAAAATTTCATCCATGACAGGGTTAATGTACTCTATATTAAGCTTCCTACATGTACTGTAACTGTGCACCAAGCTGTGTTGTATTGGATTCCGTGAAGTCTCTCTTGGGGCAAAGTGGCGATTGTTTAAATGAGAGATTCTTCACATGAGTCTGCTATTAACCTAGATTTTGAATTTGCAGATGAAAAGGTGCTGCACTACTATTTACTCGTACAGCTTATTGAATTTCTCAACTTGAATGTATTCATTTAGAGAACTGCAATATCTTTGGAAACTGGATTCTGTTTATACAAAGTCCTAAATCTAATACTCCCGCAGCACAGACTGGAGTATTAGATTTAGGACTTTGCTAACCACTGTGGTTAATAATTGAATTGTTAATGTGTGTGCAATGGATTCATAGCTGCAGATTAACAGAGGCAATGTCTAATCTCCACACAGACTGTACTGACACAGCTACTGTATATCAATACTCCTCACTGACTACTGACACAGCTACTGTATATCAGTACTCGTCATTGACTGACACAGCTACTGTATATCGGTACTTGTCATTGACTAACACAGCTACTCTATATTGGTACTATGGCTGTATGGACACAGCTACTGTATATCAATAAGACCTGGCCCTTTGACATTAGAGGGAATGGCCTCGCTTCCAGACTTGTCAACTCTCCCGTATTTGCCTGGAGTCTCGCGTATTTTGGACCTTTCTCCTGGACATCTCCCAGGACAGATTTTCTCCCATATATTTTGCTGAAAACTCTACTGTTAAAGCCCTTATGTCTGCAGACCTTTAATGTCTGAAATTCATGGCTGGTGTGTGATTACTGCAATCCCTGTTTGTATCTAGGCATGCATTCCGTGCGCTAGAGGCAAGTTCCTCCAGGCTCAAAATTCAGCAGTGCCGACTGCATTATTTTAAGATCTTTAAGTCGGGATTAATTGGATTTGAAGGAAGCCTGTCTTAATACTGTTGCTTTTAAACCTTTCCGGTTCAGATCAGATCCCTTCCACAGTACCCGGTACAGATCAGATCAGATCCCTTCCACAGTACCCGGTACAGATCAGATCCCTTCCACAATAAACTAGATTTAATTAAATGAAGTTTAGCGAAACATTCTTTCAGGTTTTGTGAACAGGGCCTCCAGTTTCTAGTCTTGAATGGCCTACAGCAGTACTGCACTAACCGTTAGATTTTCTACGTAAGAACTAAGTTGGCAGGTACTGTAGGTATCTCTGTATTGAGCCTGCAAGGTTAAGACGCCGTCTTGATTCAGACACTGACTGACCGCAGTCAGCTGCCTTTTGCAGTCATTCCTTCTACACAATCAGTCCTTCTGTCCTGGAACACGTTGCAAACCTTGGGGTGCTGGCTGGGGGTTTCCAGCAAGGCACCACTGGCACAAATTCAGATGACATGCCTTCCACTTGTGATTGCCTAGTCGTTTCCCTTTTGTCTTTTTGTTTTTTCTTGAGTGTTGCCGCATTCATAGCCAGATGATCAGGGGAATGCTTCTGTACCATGTGTAGGGTGACATGGCATTTTATCTTGATTTATGAAGAGCAGTCTCCACTGAATCGCAGCTCCAGTAAAGGGTGATGAGGTCAGGGATGAGGCGTGTCTCCAAGCACACCCCCTCTAGTGCACAGCGGCTCCTGTTGATTGGTTTAGATCAGCAGCACTGTTGGATACTGCTGTGTGAATATCTGGCACACTTCAGCCACCACTGACGCTGCAGGTTTTTTAAAATTTATTATACAAATGATCTTTAACAATATTAGTTTGGCCCTGTAACAAGCAATAAAGGCGGCATCACAATACTTAATGTAAACGGGGCTGTTTTCCTCACCATCTTTCATTGAAATGGGTTCATATGACTATAGCCCTCAATATTGTTTAATTAACTTAATGGGATTTTTGCATTGAAGGTAGTGCCACCAGGTGCTCAGTCTTGTCTATGCAATTTAAAAAAAATCTTAGTAGTTTTAAATCTGAATATTCTGCACATAACTAAGGGCTAGTGGCATCGGTCGCTGTCTATCCCTAGTTGTATTTAATCAGTGAGCCAGATGTTTGCTGGTTTGTGTGCAAGAGTGTGTCTTGGTACAGTAACATCTATTCAAACCCATGTGGGTCTCTATAACAAAGTAGTCTTAGTAACCTCTATTCAACCTCGCAGGTACTGGAGCCAATTTTCTGTCTGCCATCCAGGATTTGCCTTCGGTTCCCTGGCCCTCCAAGTCGAAGGTGGAGAAGCAGCTGCAGATTATCTCTGTGATGCAGTGGGTCCTTTCCTTCCTCGTAATGGGTAAGGCGCTTCCAGGATTATGTAATTGGCTTTTCCGTAGGCTAGACCGGCATTGCCTGGAACTGAGGGATTTCTCTTACAAGGACTCGTTATCCTTAAAGCTTTATTTTAAAGGATTATTTTTGTCTCTATTTGAATTCCATTCTTGCTGCTTTACCTCCTCAGTCTTAAGAGGGGATAACCCATTCACTGCGTACAGTCTGCAGTGTTTCTATTGTGTTGAATTGGAAAATGCAACTGTGTAAACATGCACTGACTTTGTAGAGGTCACCATGCATGAAAGAGGTAAAGGTGTAACCATGCTGCTGTCCCCACGCTCCAGTGCGAGATCGCAGTGTCTTCACACGCCTGTGTTTCTGTAGGTGCTGTGTGCACTGTGGGCCTCCTGTACCTGTTCTTCACTGACTGCTGGCTCATTGCTGCCTTGTACATTGCTTGGCTGGTCTTCGACTGGAATACTCCAAGACAAGGTAAGTAGTGAGGGCACACAAGCGCGGCAACCACACCCACATCTGCTTTTATATAGAGCGCCTTTTACAGCCAAAGCCACCCCAACACTTCTGTATATGCAAACCGACACTGTGCAGGACTCTCATGCCATTGGACAGAATTCCAAACTTGAAAGAATCAGTAAAAGCAATGTTGCCATTTTCCATTAAACATGAATTACTAATGACTTCTTTACCAGCATGAGTAAACATTGGGGAATGTAATTGTATTTTTTTTTTTTTTTTTTTTGTATCCACATTGATTAGGAGGAAGGAGGTCATCTTGGGTCAGAAACTGGACCGTCTGGAAATACTTCAGAGATTACTTTCCCATCAGAGTGAGTAATTCCTGATCACCGTGGCAACTCGTTTACACATTAATATAAACCCTAGCGATTCATTCTAGATCCACGAGAGTACAGTCAGTGTTTAATACTGCCAGACCAGGCTGGGAGACCTCCTGGAGCACACCTTCCAAGAGACCCAGTGGAAATCATGTGATCGGCTAGAATTGAGCAGACTGTAGAAAGGTGACTGTGTTGATGTTTAGAAGCTGTGCTTCTGTGTCAGCCAGTCACCTGTACAAACTCTTAGCAAATCCAGCATCTGCCTTGGCTATTGATTGCTTCACAGTGCTGGCATAGAAATATCCACTGATCCCTCTAGCTTTACTTTAGAACAAAACTTGCAATAGATTCAATATACAGCTCAAAGTAGTTGCAATAAGGTATAGAAAAAAAAAACAACTGTCCATGCTTTAAGGAACAACAGTGGCTAGGCAGTAATCTGGTTTCAGCTGGTGCTGACTATTGGTGTTCTGATGACAGATATGTTGCAGGTTAGACTTTGTCCTGTTGATAGGAGGAAACCCGCTGTGCTTTATAGATGTGTGTGCGTGTTCGTAGTTCAGTCATCCCTGGCCTTGCACGAGCCAGATATCGGCATGTGAATTGCAGGTGAACGTTGTCACCTAGTGGGTTGGGAGTGACCTGACTGCTGGGTTAACTGCTGATGCGGCACGCTGCAGAACCGGGGCAGGCACAGTTTTCTGGTCTGGAATTTATAATCGTGTCATCACAAAGCTATTTATTGGTGAACGGTAATTAAAGCAGTTCTCTGGGTAATTAGGGATGGTAATTGTGTAATAAAATGAAGTGTTTTTGCATATAATAAAATGGAGGAGGAAAAACGCATTGCACAGAACTTCAGTTATGTGAGCTTTAACTGCAGTCAGTGCAGAAACAAACCTGAGAAGGTTAATGTCACTGTGGCTACCTGCTCCCAAGCTGGATCTTGCTGGTTATAACTTTGCTATGGTTGTGCATTTGATGATGATTGTTCAGAGTGCAATGCAGTTACGTCCTGCAGTGCAATTGGGTCGTGCAGTCACATCCTGCAATTGGGTCGTGCAGTCACATCCTGCAGTTGGGTCGTGCAGTGCAGTCACGTCCTGCAGTTGGGTCGTGCAGTGCAGTCACGTCCTGCAATTGGGTCGTGCAGTGCAGTCACCTTGTCTGTCCTGACCTAGAGACACTGCTATATTTATCTCTTGGGTCCTTTGGCCTGTCAGTCTGGGGGCCTGTTTTAGCTGAACATTTCCCTCTGTCCTGCCAGAGTTTGGTAATAACCACTTTGAAAGTTACAGCTGAGCAGCACTGAGCACGTGGTCACATACACTGCTTTACAAAACCGCAGTTTGACCTCTGAGCAGCCATCAACATCTGTAATGCAAAAATGCTTTATTTAGCATTTTCTGTGCAGTAAATAACAGGAATACTGTTGGGACTGCCAGCGTGAAATCCCATCTGTCTTATCTTGACTTGTGGCTGTTCCTTTTTAAACAACTTTTTTATTTTCATTTCGCCCCCCCTAACCCTAACCCCCCCCCCAATAACCCTAATACTTGAATACAAATGTCTGGAAGCAACTGAGATGCTGGAGAGTGACTTCAAATTAAATTATATACAGTTTTATATTGAATATCCATAAGGTGCTGGTTCCCCCCCCCCCCCCCCCCCCAGCTCTATTCTCTCTGTGATTAATGTGAATCCCCAAAGGAAGCCAGTCCACAGCATCTTGGTTGTGTCATGACACTTCAAGCTGTTTTTGGGTGAAAAGTCAACTTCCAAAAGTCATGGCTTTTTATGACATAGTGACTAACTGACCAGTCACTGTTTTAAAATGCACACTATAAAGCTTGAACTTTTCCCTGAATTTTTTTTTTTTTTTACTCAGTAATGTGTTGCTGTACTTTCTCTGTACATTTCAAAGTGCAAAGTTCAGATGTTTCACTAGTCTGCAGTAGGTTTCAACTGATTTTATTGTTACACAAATGACTAACATGAAGGAAGCAGTGTTTCCTTTATGCATGTTTTTTTTTTTTTTCCAATGCATTTTTTATACTGATCAAATTAGGAAAACGTCTGACTGTTGGTAAAGAAGCTTCTGAATGAATTGAATGGATCCTTTCGCTCACTTCTCTCCTAGTTGAAGATTAGCAACCTTCTCATAGCAAGATCTTTATGAATTTGAACATATGTAGTATGGGCTGGTTTCACAAGACCCTGATTTAACATTGGCTAATCCCAGAGTAGTGCTGGTCTGGGTCTGTGAAACCAGCCGGTGAAGTAAATGAGACGCTTCTGATTTACTGTAGATACCAATGCAGAACGTTCGGTCTTCACACAGTCATTGCAGGTATTCGTTGGTTGTAGAACAAGATAAGGAGTAATGTCAGAATTGTAAACGGTGTGCCAGTTAGAAGGTGGCAGACCGCTTGCTGTGCTCTCAGCTGTTTAAAATGAGTTTCCCAATGTCAGTAAATCAACGCCAGCTGTGGAGTTTGTGCAACTCTTCAGTTCAGCTGGCAGAGTGCCCGTCTGTCCTTTGAGGAACGTGCAGTCAGGACACGGCCTTGAAAAAGCACTTGGGCAGGACTAGGGAATGAGGATTGGTGTATTGAGCAGGACTAGGGAATGAGGATTGGTGTATTGAGCAAGCCAGGCAGGACTAGGGAAAGAGGATTGGTGTATTGAGCACAATGCCCTGCTCTGGATTCGTATCGCGGACAGGGATTTTAAACCTACTGCATCTGTCAGACTAGAACAGAATAAACAAACTGGGCTACATTCTCAAAGGTATTGGTACTCGATCATCACTGGCACAATTTGTTTTAAAAAATAAATAAATAAATGAATAAATACACACCATTTTACAATTCTGAAAACAACTTGAGACTTCTCTCAAGACCCTATTCATTATAATTTTTTTGGGGTGCATTTTTACTTTTATTAAATTGTGCTAATGACGATCTCGAGTTCATAATGGCTCTGAGAATCTAGCCTATAATGTGATGGGGGACACTTCACACTGCCGCAGGCTGACGTCATTTAAACCAAGTAATGCACTGAACTTGCTGAACCCCTCATGGAGCGGAGTGCAGCTTGCATTGCACTGAGACTGGGGCTGCTGTTCACAGTTCCTCTGACCTCATTCACTACTACAGCTTGCATTGTACTGAGACTGGGGCTGCTGCTGTTCACAGTTCATCTGAACTTTACTCGCCACCACTTGCTTCACCCTGCCTATCCCATGAGTTACACACCAACCAAATGCTTCCCATATTAACAGGCGACCAGGTTAAGAAGTTAAGCTGATTTTCTCAATTGCAAATCTAGCAACACTTGAATCTGTCGCTGGGAATAATTTATCTTCTGTGGGCGACGTTAGGCCATTGCTTTGTCTAACTCCAGAAGCTTGCGAGTAAATAAAGGTGGTCCCCAAAAATCCAATCCTGCGTCTACATCCGAATTCCTGTTTATTCACAATCCACTCCAAATATCCTGTTGTGCTTGTGCTACATATATTAGGACCCCAACTCGAAACATGTCCCCATCTAGATTGGGTCAACCCCATCAGGTTGGGGTTAATTAACATTTTTAGAACCTTGAAATCTTTTCATATTTGTGGTGTGGTTGTCTTGTGAATGACCCCATTGCGATGCAGAAAATTCACTTCACCAGAACCCAGTCTGAATTTAGAGTCCAGCGTTCACCAACACAGTTTGCAAAAGTTAATAAAAATGTAGAAATCGGTGGTGCCCTTTTTAAAGTTTACCATATTAAAAGCACAGCACAGTGTAAAAGCGTAGGTACTGTAAACCTTGTCAAGCCCAGAGGTATAGTAAAGCATATTAAGACATGGAAAAGCGTGAGAAGTGTGGTCCACTTTTTATAAGGGGGCTCCCCATCTTAGTAAGGTTTTGGAACCGCTGGTCCAGTTGCACTCCTGCTGTTGGAGCTGTGCCTGACTATTGCACAACCAGTAATCATTCCCTAAGGAATGTGTTTGAATAGCAAACAGAAGGTAGCTGTCTTGTTTGCAGGTTCTGTGTACAGTAGATTGTATTGTCACAATGTGCAGCAGTTTACTGTCCTGTAATTGCACCACATTAAGCAGATTTGTTTAATAGAGAAACTCTAAACCAAGGCAGTGCTGCTCTGCCAAAGTTGAAAGGATTATTTGGATAACTGGTGCACATTATGTAAACACGCCTGCTGATAAAGAAAACAAGAACTCCATTGATTTTCAGAGCATCTTCTGTTGCTGTGTAGCTTGATGCAGTGAGTTTTCATAATGTGGCAGGAAATTCACAGCATGCATCTATACTGACGGTGATGTTGGTCAACTGGAAGTTGCTTGTGGAAACTGTCTGCATGGAACAACATGCTTCTGTTTTCAATTCAGAATCCAAATGGAACTCGCGTCAAGACTGACGTGAATGGGACTATCCTTTTCAAAAGCAGTAATCTGTGCAGTCATTGCAGTATTCTGTGTATTGGTGTTCTGTCATTCAGCACAATGGATACTGGGTGTTTGGATGTTGGAGTGTGTCCCCACACGGAGAAGGCTGGCGTGTTTCACCCTGGTTTAGCTGAGCACTGCCATTTCATTGACCTTGTACTGCAGGGAATGATTTTTGGCTCTGGAGTTTTATGGAAAGCTTTAGTGGTGGCCCAAGCAAGAGCCATTCAGGGTTGCACAAGACTTTCTATTTATTCTGTAAGTTAGTTGGCTTGATCGTGCAATTCTACTGTGGGGTAAACTTGAGCCAAGGTCGTTGAGTAACAGAAGTGTACAGTAACGAGTGGGGGGGGGGGGGGGGGGGGGGTTAATTGATAACCAGGATTTCATTAATCATATCTCCCTTATCTAAAAGGGTTATTATTTTATAATAAATATGAAATGGTGTGATCAGCAAATATGTACAGTAGGTCAGCAGGCGCCCCCTAATGGCAAAATGTCTAAGTGTTGCTTGATAACAAGTCCATTGACATGGAGAACTATTTTTCTGTATAGACGTGCCCCCCTTTCTAGATTGTTGAACATGGTTCCCTAAGGGTTGCAGATGTTCTATGGTATCGCAAACGGAACGCTTATGGTTTATCTCCATTTTCAAGGTTCCAAATAAAGTATATTGGCCTAAACCACAAGTCTGACCGTCACAGCCTGCATTGAAAAAGAGAATGTGAAACGGGCATCTCTAATGAATGTTTCACAGTAAATGTTTTCTGAAAAACACTGTGTGCCCTGTGAAAGAATGAAGATTAGTTTGGAAAGGTTTCTTCCCTCTTCCTCCAGGGTACTGCAGCATCAGAATGAGTTGTTTGTGAACGTGGAAGACTTTAAGCTTTCTGAATCGTGTCCCCATTGGACCCCATTCACAGCTGCCACACTTCCAATTCTCGCAGAGTGTTTTATGTTGAATTCTGTTTTTGCAGCTCATTAAAACCCACACCCTGCTGCCCAGCCGGAATTACATTTTCGGGTACCACCCGCACGGGATCTTCTGCTTCGGAGCCTTCTGTAACTTCGGGACGGAAGCAACTGGGTTCTCCAAGAAGTTCCCTGGGATCTGCCCTCACCTGGCAACCCTGGCTGGGAACTTCAGATTGCCCCTCCTCCGGGACTACCTCATGTCTGCAGGTAAACCTCTTCTGTGTTTGATTGTGTCCGTGTTGACTACAGTAAGTGAGGCTAATAAAACATCACCTTGGCAGGGGGGTAGATGGAAACGAGACCCCCATTGCACAGCGGTTTGATCCATTCCTGGTTTTGCTAGGAGTTTGGGACACACTTGAGCTTGTTGCCTATACACTGGGACTGATCAGGCTCACTTTAAAACCTGGAATGGGGTAAACTGCAATGCAGTAGAAGTGTGGTGCACGCACCCCCTGTAGAAGTCCTACACCAGGGTTTTAGTCCTGATTAGTTCCCACCTGCTGTGGTCTGAGCTGGCGTGTAGATGGCAGTCTGGGGTATGGACTCCGGGGGGGGGGGGGGGGGCGATTTGGACTGGACCTGGACCTGGTTCACTGTTTCTATCATCTGCTTCACGTGTTCATATTGGCTATTAAAGATGGACATGTCTTGGCTGCCATTGGCTTGGCTTGGATTTCATCTGGTAAGCCAAAACAAACCTTTTGTAGCGCTGACACTGCCTGGAGCCACAGTTCACATGACTGGTCTCAGACCCATCCTGGACTACCTAATGTTGCCTTCGGTGCTAACCAGAGTCAGTGAAGCTAGAGAACTGGCTTGTTTTAACCAGCCATGTCAGACTGCACACTGAAGCACAGATACCCTCACTGCTGTACTTTGTAATCCACTTGCCCCTCTGACTCACAATTTGTATAATGTGCACAACAGGCTCTTGAATGCAAAATGTTTCATATGAGAGAGATGGACCGAAAAGCACTTCACATTGCTGGCTTTGTGTTCTGTATGAAGTCAGTTCTGTGTAATGTGTGGCTAACTTTTAAAGGTGTGTTTATAGTTTCCAGTGCACATGTCTATACATTAGAAGTGATCTCCTATTAAAATCCCAGGGATAGCAGTAAGACCCCGATTTGTATAGCAGGTTGATACATTCCTGGTTTTACTGGTTTAATCACACACCTGAGCTTGTTACCTATACACACTGTGGCTAATCAAGCTGGTAGTAAAACCTGGAATGGGTGAAGCTGCTATGCAGTAGGAGTCTTGTTTTGGTGCAGGAGCTGTAACTGACGTGACATGACGGCAACAGACTTCACTTTAAGGGCTGTGTCCACAGTGGGACGTGCACGTCCTGTTTTTGGTGACCATGCTGATTCTTCTCCTGTCTGCAGGTATTTGTCCTGTGAATCGCAATTCCATGGACTATCTCCTGTCCCACAATGGAACTGGGAATGCTGTGGTGATTGTTGTGGGAGGAGCGGCGGAATCCCTGGAGTGCGTTCCTGGGAAGCACTCGGTCACTCTGAAAAACCGCAAAGGGTTTGTGAAGCTGGCCTTGCAGCAAGGGTAAGCGTGCCTGAGTGCGCTGTTGAACATGCTTACACTGAGAGCCTGTAGGTTATAACCTGCACTACATACAGAGGGAAAAGCATGGACAGCCGAATCAATCCCAGGAACAGTCTAGGAGTTTGCCGGTGGCCGTGAGGTGATTTTTATGTAGTTTGTTTATTCATTGTGAACCTGATGAAGACCTGTTGTGTCGAAACGCGCAGTTCTACTACCGTTTTGTTTTGTTTGCTCGGTTTAGTAAAAAATTGTCAACTAATAAAATGAAAATCTTTAAAAGACTACAGTACATCTTGTCCTGATTTTGAGTGTGCGACCAATTGGTCTTTTGGACTTCAATCTATAAATTTAAGGTTGGTGGATAGATTTGAAGTGAGTGTAAGCCCAAACAGACAGTGTGGTTAGTGGTGTGTGGGTTTGTTTTTTGACATTATGCTTTTATTTGCTACCTAGACATCTTGCTTATAAACTCATAGCTGTACTGAAGGTTTTTACATGAATATCCATTAATTTTTTAATTTAAATTATTTAATGTCATTTTTTTTGGCTTTAATACAATTTCAGTTCTAAGAGTTCTGAGCATTATAAACCAAGCTATGCATTTATATTTACTGCTCCGACCCACACGCTACACTCTGCTGTTTTCATCTCTTGTAGTAAGATTGAAAATGCATCACAACCTGGAAATGGAGATTCAATCTCTTTCTCCCTGCAGTGCTGATCTGGTCCCTGTGTATTCGTTTGGGGAGAATGAAGTGTACAAGCAGATCATCTTCGAGGAGGGCTCTTGGGGGAGGTATCTGCAGAGGAAGTTCCAGAAGCTCATGGGTTTCGCTCCCTGCTTCTTTCACGGCTGTGGGATATTCTCGACCAACAGCTGGGGAATGGTGCCCTACAGCAAAGACATCAACACTGTCGGTAGGTACCCGTGCACCGGTTCTGTGTGGGGTTTACAGCAGCGCTCCCATTGAAAATGTGAACTGCTGTACAAGTATGGAAGCTGGCCACATCCTGGGGGAGCACACATTGCAGGAGCTGAACTGGCTTCACCTGACGTAATGTGTGGAGAGACTTTGGCACGGCGCTCTGTTTGCAAAGAGGAATATCAAGGACATGTCTGTTTAATGAAGCGGCCTCCGGTCTCTGAGTTTGACAGATTTCATGCTGTATGCGCGTGTAAAGGGTTGTCGCAATCTGCACTAGGTAGCCAAGTGGCAAGTACTAGATTTCACCTGAATTGTTCCCAAACATGCTTCCAGGTGTTCACCATGGTATATTTACAGAGTTGTCAGTTTCCCGTGCTTTAAGTAATGCATATACTGTCATTTGCATTACTGTGTTTTTGCAAGGAGTTTAACATTTTTCACCTGTGGTTTTGGTATGCTTTTTGTTTACCATGGTAATTATTTTTTATAGTAAATTAGCCTGAGCCACACCCTGGGTACTGTGTGTTTGTGTGTGTATATATATATATATATATATATATATATATATATAATATATATATATATAATATATATATTACACAGACATTTAATTTGCATTTCTTTTTGCAGTTGGAGAACCTATCACAGTCCCAAAGATAGAAAGCCCAAGCCAGGATGAAGTGGACCTTTACCATGACATGTACGTGCAGAGCCTCCTCAAACTCTTTGACAGATACAAGGTGAAGTTTGGTCTGCTGGAGACAGACACCCTGGCTTTGCACTAGAACATCTCCGGCTCTGGAGCGTCTCCCGGAGCTGCTGAGGATTGGACCCTGCTCTGTACCTTCTTAACCCTTTCAGTCCTGTATTAGCACCACATGTTAACATGTGCTGTCAGCGATCATGTAGGAACCTCACGGGACTCCCGGGACCCAGTCTGAGAGGGGAGGGGGGAGGGTGAAATGGTCCTGTTCTCATGTATGCTCAAAGGAGTTTATTCATCGGCTCCACAAATACTTCAGGACTGAAAGGGTTAAAATGTATTGGATTGTACCAAAAACAGGAGAACCGAAATCAGCTTGATCGCTCGACAGAAAATCATTCCAAGCCTGGAGTATCTGAATGCTTCTGTACAGTACTATTGAGTAGCCTACATTGTTTCAAACCGTGCTTCAGGGGGGGTTTAAGCACTTTTTTTTTTTTTTTTAAATATGCTCACAACTTAATCCTGTAATAATCCCATTTTACCATTTTAAGTAGCATAAAGCTTTAAATGCACAAGCAATGCAATTGGAAGGGTTTCATCCCATGAGGTAGCGCCTGTGGGCTCACAAACCTGAGAGGTGTAGGTGGATAAGCGCTTGTATTTCACACTTTTCTTGGTGATTTTCTGTTGCTGTTAATCTACAATGGTATGTATGAGAGGGAATTTCGTTGGTTTCAGTATTAGAAGAAAAAAAGTTTTTTTCGAAAGTGTGATCGTAATGGAAAGTGAGCAGAAATGCAATTGTGAATAATGCCTATCAAGAAGAGAAGATGGAGGAGATTGATTTGTGTGAGATTCACGATGTAATTCCAAAAGTCTTTTGAATGTGTAGAATTATGGGCTGGGAGGCGATTTAAATGTTCGTATTATATAAATGTTTACACGTGTTTTAAACTGATTTGTTTTATGTACAGTTTAATTCTAGATTTTGCACTATATCCGCATGTTAAACCAACGTGCCTTTCTCGTCTGTACACCGTACCTTCAAGAGTGTGAATGCATCCCGTGGACTCATTTACTGATACACTATGAAAAGTGCCTTTTAAGTGCTCTTTCTGTGCAGTCTTCTACCATATAAATGACAGTGTTTAAAATGTTTTGTATGTTTTTGACTTGAAAATAAATGTGTAAATGTTGCATTGTCTCCTTGTTTTGAAATCGTGGTCAACATAGCTATCATTGGTTTTCTGCTGACTTTTCTACTCTCCTTTTAAGAATTCAGTTGATGCCTGTTAAGCCATTCGTGTCTCTCAATCACAACTGAGAAACGTGTCAATAGGAAAAGTGGTTTAATTTGAGGTTTTTCTATTAAACAATTAAATGGGCTTTTAAATCGTGGGTTTTACTTTTTCATTTCAAAGCAGAAGCAACTCTGCCTTTTAATGTAAATGGTCACGCAGAACTATTTAATGAAGAGCATCTGATTAGAATCAGTCGATTGAATGGGACGTTATCAAGGAAAATCATCCCATAGGAATGGGCCGGTGGGTACTTGTAGGTGGGTACTCTCAACAAGTAGAGTGGGTCCGGATGAAGCGCTTTAATGGACGTCGGATGTAGTAGCCGCTAGAGTGCGCTGAACAAGCGGTGTTAATACTAGTAACAGTCTAATAATAACAGTTAGGTTTAGGGGTAGAGGGTACATTTAGGGGTTGGGAAGCTATAGGTACATACTGGCCTATTCCTACGGGATGATTTTGCTAGGTAACGACCTATTCAATCGACTGATTCTAATTGGATCGGCTGAATAAAGTGTGTCCAGCATAAGACTCTTACTCCCTCCCGCCCCCCCCCCCCCCCCCCCCCCCCCCCCCATTTACAGCTTTAATACAGAATAAAGAGGAGTTGCTTAACATGTTCGTAGACTACGTTCTCCTTGTTAATCAAAAATAAAGGCTTGGATAATTTCGTTGTTTCACAGAAAACCCCAGTAAATTAAATCCATTTAAATATCGACACGTTTCTCCGTTGTGAACACGAATGGCTTAACAGAGATCAGCTGAATTCTTTAAAGAGAATAGAAAAGACGGCGGAAAACACCGACCAATCAGAAGCCCCAATTAAAACCAAGCGATGGATTCTGGATCGCAGGCATATAGAATATTGATTTATTACAGTATGGTAAATGTTTTGTAGACGGCGATGGAGTAGCAAGACTTCCAGTGGTCTGTATTTTCAAAGTGTTTACTCCAGTCTAACTTTATTCATCTCCCCCGCGAGGAAAAAACCTGACTGTTACGAAACTGTATAAAAATATAACACCGCACCAAATGTGAGAATTCATAAACAATCCTGTTTTTTGTACAGTATCTACCATGCCAAAAGGGCATATCAATGCATTATCTAAAGTGATATTTGCCAGCATTAAAAATGATTGAAAGTGCAACTATGAGGACACCACATAACCAGACACTACTGCAGCTAGTCAGTCCTGCATCCCTTGGTTATTTCACGCCCCCTAGTGGCCACTGCAGAGTTTTCAGGTGAGATTTAATAACCGGTGAGCTAACATTTCTTTAAAGGTTATTTATTTAATTTTTTTTAAGCACTCCACTGGGGGAAATGACTATTACTTGCATACCTTACAGACTGATATAAACCCATTGCTATCCCACTAACCCTGAAAGAAGCCGATTACTTCACATGCCACAGCAACGAGGCAGAAGAGGTATTGCAAAACGCATTATTGGTAAATATCAGCTATACCACAAGGACATAGCAAAGTTAATCAGAAATGTAAATACCGTTCAGAAGGTAAGCGATACCTTATCTGCAAGGAAGCGCCAATCGCAAAATGCAGTGACAGCGCGGTGAGGTTGGTTTAACAGAGAACACGTGAAACGTGGGCAACTTCTGGATAACATTGTGCGGTTTGTTGTGTCTTGTGGGTTGTGTATGATTCTAAAAATCAACACAGTAAAGTGGTTTATGCTCTGTGAGACTGTATGTATTGAAAGTCTGCTTTCTGTTTATCATCCGTGATAGGACCAGACATGCCCACAATCAGTCTGACAGTCTCCTGTCCAACTGATGCGATGAAAGAGTCTCCCACGCTATAATGTTACTAATGGATACAGGGGGTACTTTTAAATCTCCTCTAAATCGTATTAGTTTGAATTGGCACATAACTGAAAGAGTCCCCGCTATCTTTTATTTCATCGTTCTTATTTTAGTAATATTTTCATTTCAGAATGGTGCATGTGTTTTATTTATATACAGTTTGTGTTAGTTTAATTCCTACAGCTGCTCGTGTAGTGCTTTGCGGTGGCCCTGGCGATGTGCAGCGCTGTAGAAATCTGAAGTTGTTGTATTGCTATTGGAAAGAACGTTAAAACGTGCATTGCAAATCTTCTCCTGGTGATAGTACTGTACGTGCACGTCGCATCGCCTTTCCCACATACCTTACTATATGATGACATCTGCTGGCCATCTGATGTAATTACATGTTTTTATATACTTTTGTCAAAGATGCATTGAGCAGTAATGAAATACAATACGCCCCAATGAAGTTACGGCGAATCCGCTGGGATGCACTAACCTCAGACGTTGAAAGGTGATGCTGTTCCTCAATACTGGTGTCCTTCGTCATTGTAAGATGCTCTGTGCGTTCAGTTTCAGGTGTACAGTTTTCTCTTTCTATGTATCTAGAGAGGGGCGCTTCTTCAATTGTTATGACACTTGGTTAGGACATTC
Source organism: Acipenser ruthenus (assembly GCF_902713425.1). Classification (NCBI taxonomy): domain Eukaryota; kingdom Metazoa; phylum Chordata; class Actinopteri; order Acipenseriformes; family Acipenseridae; genus Acipenser; species Acipenser ruthenus. The sequence continues at coordinate 922,389 of NC_081197.1, forward strand.
TTTAGAACACGTTACTGGTAGTATCAGAACCTAAAGGGGAATATGATAGTGCCTGTCCAGCTGCCTGTACGGTACGCTTGTCAAACTTACATTTTGACAGCGTTCCCTGGCTTCTCCTCGTGCTGAACGACACCCCTAGGCGTGCGGATATTGGCTCATATTTAAACACCCTGTCGTGTGCTATTCCTTGATAACAACACTCCACATTGACTCTGAGCTGGCGGGTTCAGCTGGGGTCTTATTACCACTAACAGAGGAAGATAATTTAGTATGGACACTTAAAAATGCAAATCTGCATCTCCAACTAGCTGAATGAAAATCAAGCGTATAAAAGATGTTAAATCAGTGTCCTATTGTAAGTGACTCTGCATATAATGCACAGCCTACCTCTGTAAAGCGCTTTGTGATATATATATATATATATATATATATATATATATATATATATATATATATATATATATATATATATATATAACATTGAAGCAGCCAATGTTAGCGCCTGCAGGGATGTCTTACGTGAACTATGGGGACTGGTATTTAATTTAATTATGGTCAGCGATAATAAGCTCAGTTACCCGCGGATCGCCGACTGATCCCAGAGACCTTGAGACTCAACAGAAAATCGGGAGCTTAGACAGGTACGGATCACAGCCAATAAGATGCTTGACCTTGCAAGCGTGAGCACCCTCGCTGCCTATATGAACAATGCTTTTCCTGTTAGAAATGTACAAACGGTACGCATTTGCATTGGTGCACAACGGGTTACCAAGTAAACTTTACACTTTTAATCTGCAGCGATTACTTTCTTAACGATCTAAATTACGAGGTTTATCTTTAATCCCAAAGAAACCGAACACAAAACACGGATACCTGAAGTCGACGTGAAGTGGTGTGTTTTGTTGTTGTTTTTTTTTTTTAGCTAACAGCACGTCCACTTCTGCAGCAAATCAAAGCTGCCGGAACCACTTTGGTTTCTGGTCCATCCATCATGTATTATACTGACAGCACTCTTACAGCAGGACCGTACCAACAAACCTGTACCATTCACCACGCCCATTTCATATTGCTGGTGAATGCTTAACCAATAACGAGGAGCTAATCTTTAAAATCCGGCCTCCCTGAAAGATTGAAATCGCTCCGAACCAATCAGCAAGTCGATACAGACTTTGACGCTGAACGCAGGGGGAGAGGAGGACTGTGATGGTTTCCTGAGTGAAAACATATCACCGCCTCTGTGTTTATTTCGATATGCCGACAGGTTGAACAGCTTTCTGTTATTAAGCTGCTAAAATCAAACAGTATACAGGATTATCTTTTTTTTATTTTTACGTCACCAGTTGTGTTATTTTTATTTAAATCATGGTTAAATCTGCGGAGTGATGCGTAGTTGATTTGAATGAAGCGGAAGCCCGAAGACCCGAAAGGAGAATGAGCTCCACACCCGGCCGGGATGCAGTTGTTTCTGTCGCCGCTGTCCATCTCTCCAACACCGGGGTAGCGGTGCCTTCCAGCAGGGCCCTGCACGTCGACCTCCTGTCTCAGCAAGTACGTTGGTCAACCGGCGCTGGATGATCTGCTTTCCATTTAATGATGTACAAAAAGCCGAGTTCACGGCGCTTTGCTTTTCCTGTATGTTATTATTGTGTGTGTGTGTTTTTAGCATGCAAGGGGCCTTAACATGCTATTGCTACCAGCATATGTCCAGTACAGGTATGTGTAGAGAGAGCCAGGCAAACCGCACAACATCCATTAAAGACACAAATCATCCACACATGCCGTCCTATTACTCATGAAAGGACAGTTTGCAGCGGCGTTGTTATCAAGCCGCTTCCTCCCTCCCTGCCCTCCCCCGGGGAAGGGAAGAGTTGTGTCGACACTGTTTTGTGATTTAAAACCGTATCCTGTGTTGTTTTGTTTTTTTGTTTTCTGCCTGGACCTTTCTAATGTCTCAGGAAGTGAAGCGCACAAAGTACCGCACTGCAAGCCCGTGGCGTCGATTGGGAGTTACAATGAGTATTCAACCGTGCCGTAGTGTAGCATATGGAAAACGATCTGGGTTTGTTCCGATTGAATGTGTTGAATCTGTCAACACTGTACAAGCTGTTGTTTCCTGTAAACGAACATGTAGGATTAAAGTCCTCCTTTTTCATGTCTGTTTTCTTCCTGTATCCTAACGTAGCTGAGATGTGTTGCAGCCGGTATGTGCACTGACGTGCTGTTGGGGGTTAGAGTTAGAGACGTACCGTGAATACAGTGGCAAGCAGGTTTAAAGCGGTGTGTGTGTGTGTCTTCAGTTAAAACTTACTTTGGGACATGGTCGTGTTCTTAAGTGCTATACGTCAGAACTATTGAGGACATAGTAAATAGAAACTAAGGGGTGTGTGTGTGTATATATATATATAATGTGTGTGTGTGTGTGTGTGTGTGTGTTTGTGTAAAAAAAAAAAAAGGAAGTTATTCCTATTGCTAAGAAATGTGTTGGTGAGCTTGGTTGGAGATGAGAATTCGTGGAAGTCAGAGTTCTTGGAAATTACAGTGCAAGCATGCAGTATGGGTTGCAAAATGTAAAATGACCTGAGAAACGTTACTCCTGCAGAAGGGTGTTCATGTGTTTTACCAGATCCAGTCCTGACAAGTCATTTACTGTGTCATCAGTCTAAGCTTAATAGTCTGACCAAAACAAATGCTTGAAAATCTTATCAGTACACCAAAGAGATCACCTTTGTTTGTTCTGAACATTGTATTACTGCATGTAGGGATGGAAATAAGACTCCCATTGCATAGCAGTTTGATCCATTCCTAGTTTCACTATGTGCTTAAGACACACCTGAGCTTGTTACTGTACCTACAGTACTGAATATGCTGTGGCTAATCAAGCTCGTAGTAAAACCTGGAATGGATGAAGCTGCTATGCAATAGGAGTCTTATTTCCATCCCTGACTGCTGCAGGTGCTGTAACTAACTGAAGTGACACGACTGACTGCTGTAACCGACTGAAGTGACCCGACTGACTGCTGTAACTGACTGAAGTGACCTGACTAACTGCTGTAACCGACTGAAGTGACGCGACTGACTGCTGTAACTGACTGAAGTGACCCGACTGACTGCTGTAACTGACTGAAGTGACCCGACTGACTGCTGTAACTGACTGAAGTGACCTGACTGACTGCTGTAACTGACTGAAGTGACCCGACTGACTGCTGTAACTGACTGAAGTGACCCGACTGACTGAAGTGACCCGACTGACTGCTGTAACTGACTGAAGTGACCCGACTGACTGCTGTAACTGACTGCTGTAACTGACTGAAGTGACACGACTGACTGCTGTAACTGACTGAAGTGACCCGACTGACTGCTGTAACTGACAAGTGACATGACGGTAAGCAGACTTCACTTGCAAGGGCTGTCTCCACAGTTAAAAGTACATTAAAAAATGTGCTTGGCGAATGCAGTGAGAGCTAACCTACAGGAGAATGCAGTATAATTGTACTGTATGTTTAATATGAACGAACGCCAGCAAGGTGTCTGGCTCTGGCGTGTAATTTATTATACTGGCGTGTTAGTAAGTGATATAAAGGGTGGCAGTGGATCTAAAGCATTGTCCCTGCATGTGCACATACTGCACTGCAGCATAACTGGGTCAGAAAGGAAATGTGTTTGATCTGGTACCCAACGAGAAGAGCACTACTCTAACCATCGTCTGCACAAAGAAACAACGTGGCTCAACGTGCCATTGGGTTAGCCCATCATAACGATGTACTGTAAGAAGCCTTGTGCTGCAGGCTGGTTCTAAACATTAACGAAGAAATCTGGTTTTCCATTGAAAACAGAGTTTCTGTTGTCTCTGCGTTATCGGCGCAGGCATCCACTCATTTGACATGCTTGTGTTTTCTGCTGCTGTGAAATCAGGGGCAGGGTTTTATACAGAGTCTCTGTTGCATGCAGATGTGATGATGTCACAATCCCCTGCATCCACCATTGGTCACCTGGCACGTTCCGATTGCATGTACACAAATCCACGTGTCTGCTCGGATCCCTTATTTACCCATACAGTTTAATGATGGGGTTTTATTCTGTATTCGGAGGTGTCTGAACACTTTGGTGTACTTTCAGTATGGGCCCCTGTCTCTATAAACTTTAAAATGACCACTTGCTGTAGCATGAATGGTTTTTGCAGGCTGTTCTACTGTACGCTCAGAAGTGATTATCATGTGATTACATTTCACTTTCTTTCCAGGCGATGGTATCCCAGGAGGGTTGAGTGTGTGTAAACAGCTGCTCCCCCTGGTTTGCAGCAAACCTCTCAAAATGATCTCGAACTGGTAAACACAGGAAGTGTAGCATTTAAATGCTTGCACAACGGTCACAATTATTTCATTAGATGATCTTGCAGAGAGAACATGCTGCCCACTGGTTGCATCAAGTGACTTCAGAAGAATGCTTCCATTAAGATTCACTGTAGATTAAGTACAAGGAGCCATTTTCATGAAACATTTGCATGCCTTTAAAGCACAGTAGGACTATAATGCATGTGCATGCCTGTAGTGAATAGGGTACATTTACTTTCACCTGCTTTATACAGCCCAATGTGTTCCTGTCATTGACATTGCTGTGGTTCAGTGAACAGAAACATGCATCTCTGTGCCTTTGCAAGCGGAAATTGAGTTTTTATTTATCACTTTGATAATGTACTACTGCGCGGTCTGCAGAAACAGTTGGGGGAGCAGGGGGAAGGGGATTAACAAGAAAGCTCATTTAGACTTTAATTGCAGTGATTGTGCTAATGGGGAGGGAACAACTCCTGCCAGAAACGAAGCCTGGACTGTAAACGTATGTGTGGGTTGATATGCTGTCACACCCTCCTCCAAAATCAGCAAAACTGATTATTAAAAAATATATATATAAATTATAAAGGACATGATTTTATGTTTGTCTTGACTCTTCATAAGAAATACCAAAGACTTTCAGAAACGTCTTGTGCAGGATGGCAAGTGCAAGGATTTGTGATGCAGACTTGGGCTTGGTCTCTACTAAACGACTCGGTGATCCTGAAGCAGCACACATGTGATATGTAGAAAGGGCTTCACTGTGGAGAATCCCATGACTTGGCTTTGTGCTTCATTCGGCTGAATGAAGCTGTTCTGCTGAGGTTAGACTGGAGGAATTTCCAAGTGCCTGAAGTTATGTAGTATTTCCTGGTTCAATCTTTCACTGCTGGTTTACTGTAAACAGCTGTTCAAGTAGAGCAGCATTTCCAGGCAAGGCCAGCAGTGAAAGAACAATGCATGCTTTACTCGAACTAGCTGAATACATGTTGTGTTTCCAGCAGATACTGGACCCAAAGTGGAAGGAACCTGAAATAAGTACCGTGCACTAGCTGAAATAACTGCTGCCTGCTGTTAGCTCAGGTCACATGTGGAGCGAGAACTGTCCTTGCACACTTTGGGGAAATACATGGGCAAAGTAAACATGTGGCTGAAAGTGCAGAGCATGCTGTACAAGGGGCACAATGTATTGTTATCAAGGGATAACTGTGTGCAGTATATTGGAGAGGCACAGGGCAGCACTGTACATGCTGACACAGGTTCAGTGGAGCATTCTCTCTGCAAATAAAGCATAAACCCTAACAGTGACATCGGACACTCTGAAATGCTTGTGTCAGTTTCAGCATTGTTACACAGGTCAAGAACAGCATTTTAGTTCATTTGATCCTCCAGTACTCTGTGCCTCGGTGCAATATATTTTTTGTTTTTGGAATGTTATTTTTTTTCATAAGAAGGTTATGATCCCGACTAAAATAGCACTGTATCTGTTTACTGCGAACCATTGTACGTGTTCTGGGAGGGAAATACAGCAAGACTCCTATTGCACGGCAGTTTGATCCATTTTATTATAAGCCAGAGTAACATGCAATGAAGTGGCGTGCATTAAAACCTACAATGACTCCAGCTGCTGGGCAGTAGCCTTTCGTTGAATCCCTTATTGAACCATAATACAATTTTATTTAAACATACCTACTTATATTTTGGCAAACGTTCAGTGATAACTTATTGTAAGCCAGAAACGTACTGTACAGTGAATGACCAGATGCATGTACTAGACTCCCTCCAGTGCTCTGATATGTACAAGCATACAAGCTGGGGCCAAGTCCCAACACGTTTTGTAGTAGGCCTCGGCATCATTATTTGGACACACTTTATTTTATTTATTTATTTATTTCATTTATTTATTTTGAATCGAGTAGTCCTGCTTGATTTTCAGCTTGGTAAACTTCCAAAAAGCTCTGCTTTGACCAGCACTGCTTGTGAAACTGATTGTTTGACTGAGGTAGGATTTGGGTTTCAGAACTGGACTAACCGCCCCAGGCCCAGCAGTCCCATAAGCCGCAACGCTTTGCAAGTCCGTCTTCGAAGTTGACTTTCACGTGTGTTTCTGTGTCTGTTTTGTTTCACAGCGACGCCTGCGTCACCTTCGAAGCATTGCAGCCCGGAATATTGTTAACAAGAATGGCTCTCCGCTCTTGGACACACGCTTTACACTGCACTTGTGTGACGGCACACAGATATTCAGAGGTAAGCTGCTGGGAGTTTAATTGTGTGACGGCACACAGATATTCAGAGGTGAGCTGCTGGGAGTTTAATTGTGTGACGGCACACAGATATTCAGAGGTGAGCTGCTGGGAGTTTAATTGTGTGACGGCACACAGATATTCAGAGGTGAGCTGCTGGGAGTTTAATTGTGTGACGGCTCACAGATATTCAGAGGTGAGCTGCTGGGAGTTTAATTGTGTGACGGCACACAGATATTCAGAGGTGAGCTGCTGGGAGTTTAATTGTGTGACGGCACACAGATATTCAGAGGTGAGCTGCTGGGAGTTTAATTGTGTGACGGCACACAGATATTCAGAGGTGAGCTGCTGGGAGTTTAATTGTGTGACGGCACACAGATATTCAGAGGTGAGCTGCTGGGAGTTTAATTGTGTGACGGCTCACAGATATTCAGAGGTGAGCTGCTGGGAGTTTAATTGTGTGACGGCACACAGATATTCAGAGGTGAGCTGCTGGGAGTTTAATTGTGTGACGGCACACAGATATTCAGAGGTGAGCTGCTGGGAGTTTAATTGTGTGACGGCACACAGATATTCAGAGGTGAGCTGCTGGGAGTTTAATTGTGTGACGGCTCACAGATATTCAGAGGTGAGCTGCTGGGAGTTTAATTGTGTGACGGCACACAGATATTCAGAGGTGAGCTGCTGGGAGTTTAATTGTGTGACGGCACACAGATATTCAGAGGTGAGCTGCTGGGAGTTTAATTGTGTGACGGCTCACAGATATTCAGAGGTAAGCTGCTGGGAGTTTAATTGTGTGACGGCACACAGATATTCAGAGGTAAGCTGCTGGGAGTTTAATTGTGTGACGGCACACAGATATTCAGAGGTAAGCTGCTGGGAGTTTAATTGTGTGACGGCTCACAGATATTCAGAGGTAAGCTGCTGGGAGTTTAATTGTGTGACGGCTCACAGATATTCAGAGGTAAGCTGCTGGGAGTTTAATTGTGTGACGGCTCACAGATATTCAGAGGTAAGCTGCTGGGAGTTTAATTGTGTGACGGCACACAGATATTCAGAGGTGAGCTGCTGGGAGTTTAATTGTGTGACGGCTCACAGATATTCAGAGGTAAGCTGCTGGGAGTTTAATTGTGTGACGGCTCACAGATATTCAGAGGTAAGCTGCTGGGAGTTTAATTGTGTGACGGCTCACAGATATTCAGAGGTAAGCTGCTGGGAGTTTAATTGTGTGACGGCACACAGATATTCAGAGGTGAGCTGCTGGGAGTTTAATTGTGTGACGGCTCACAGATATTCAGAGGTAAGCTGCTGGGAGTTTAATTGTGTGACGGCTCACAGATATTCAGAGGTAAGCTGCTGGGAGTTTAATTGTGTGACGGCTCACAGATATTCAGAGGTGAGCTGCTGGGAGTTTAATTGTGTGACGGCACACAGATATTCAGAGGTGAGCTGCTGGGAGTTTAATTGTGTGACGGCACACAGATATTCAGAGGTGAGCTGCTGGGAGTTTAATTGTGTGACGGCACACAGATATTCAGAGGTGAGCTGCTGGGAGTTTAATTGTGTGACGGCTCACAGATATTCAGAGGTGAGCTGCTGGGAGTTTAATTGTGTGACGGCTCACAGATATTCAGAGGTGAGCTGCTGGGAGTTTAATTGTGTGACGGCACACAGATATTCAGAGGTAAGCTGCTGGGAGTTTAATTGTGTGACGGCTCACAGATATTCAGAGGTAAGCTGCTGGGAGTTTAATTGTGTGACGGCTCACAGATATTCAGAGGTGAGCTGCTGGGAGTTTAATTGTGTGACAGCTTACAGATATTCAGAGGTGAGCTGCTGGGAGTTTAATTGTGTGACAGCTCACAGATATTCAGAGGTGAGCTGCTGGGAGTTTAATTGTGTGACAGCTTACAGATATTCAGAGGTGAGCTGCTGGGAGTTTAATTGTGTGACAGCTCACAGATATTCAGAGGTAAGCTGCTGGGAGTTTAATTGTGTGACGGCTCACAGATATTCAGAGGTGAGCTGCTGGGAGTTTAATTGTGTGACGGCTCACAGATATTCAGAGGTGAGTTTGAAAAACAAAGAGCAGGTGTGGAAGGGCTGGCTTCAGCTACCCCGGGTCTGTAGTGTTGTATTTTTTTTTTTTTTTTAAATGTTTGAGTGCTCCGAATGAGTATAAAGAAACAAAACGCAGGAAGAAACCAAAATGAGGATAATTACATTATATATAGCAACTTAATCAAGTAGCGAGCTTGTCGCCACATTGATCACGCCACGTGCAGTGTGCCCCTGGTGGCTTTTCTTCTAAAATTGGAACTTTTAGCCCACTTACCTGCTGTATCCAGACAGCTGGCAGCAGGAATGGTTTTTCTTTTAAAGTTTGGGTTTCAAAAAGTTTCTTTTTTTTTCCTGCACAATTGTAAATCCAGTTTGCTTGAAACTTTTGCATCAAGATAAAGATCTATATCTTGTACTGGTTTGTTCAAAACATGAATGCATTTTTTACATTGCTTTCATATTAAGCACTAAACAAAATACTGATGTATTGTCATTTTTTCCCCCGTCTACAGCCTTTTACAAGAGTGAAGTTGTAAGAGACTCGTTGGTAAGTGGGATCTTCAGCATGTTATACACTGTATATATGTATTTAATATTCGTGCTATACTCAAAGGACCCGTTCTTGAATATATGGCTTCATAATAGAATATAGAAGTGCTATTCAGGAGCTCAGTGGTTCCAGTTTAATTTTGGCTGGAGGCTCGCCTCACTGCGCTACAGCGACCCCCTCATGGTCAAAGGCCAGACTGAGACCTTTAGGCTGAACTCTGTCCTCCAGGATGCAGTAACTTGGCAACATCCAATGCTTGGGTACAGTGCTATAACTGGGTAGTGACAGTCTTCAGAGTTATTAATGGGGAACTGCTGATGAACGCCTTCCTTCTTCTTCTTCTTCTTCTTCTTCTTATTATTATTATTTATTTCTTAGCAGACGCCCTTATCCAGGGCGACTTACAATCGTAAGCAAATACATTTCAAGTGTTACAATACAAGTAATACAATAAGAGCAAGCTTAAAGCTCCCCACCTCGTGGTTACTTTTGTTTTGTTCAAGTCCTGTTTCTACACGCAAGGTAACATGCTTCACAACAGGAAGGGTCCAGCATACAGTGCAGCACATTCCTCATTTAGAGGTTTCACTTTCACATGCACTGCTGGTATTCACTTGAATACAACCACATTATTGTAATGTCTCTAGTGATGTTAACAAGGTGGTCAATAAACCCTCCCTGGTGGGAAAACAATATTACAGACTGTACTGGGCAGAATTGCATTGTTGTTGCTTCTAGCATGAGAAGTACATGTGCAGTAATGAACAGGGGATCCCTCTTTATGCATCTTGCAGTAGGGTGGGAGTGTGCTCGCACTGCAGTCACAGTAGGTGCTACAGGGGGGTTTGTGTTGGCTGTTCAGCGGACGCCTCTTTATGCATCTTGCAGTAGGGTGGGAGTGTGCTCGCACTGCAGTCACAGTAGGTGCTACAGGGGGGTTTGTGTTGGCTGTTCAGCGGACGCCTCTTTATGCATCTTGCAGTAGGGTGGGAGTGTGCTCGCACTGCAGTCACAGTAGGTGCTACAGGGGGGTTTGTGTGTGCTGTTCAGCGGATCCCTCTTTATGCATCTTGCAGTAGGGTGGGAGTGTGCACGCACTGCAGTCACAGTAGGTGCTACAGGGGGGTTTGTGTTGGCTGTTCAGCGGATCCCTCTTTATGCATCTTGCAGTAGGGTGGGAGTGTGCTCACACTGCAGTCACAGTAGGTGCTACAGGGGGGTTTGTGTGTGCTGTTCAGGGGATCCCTCTTTATGCATCTTGCAGTAGGGTGGGAGTGTGCTCGCACTGCAGTCACAGTAGGTGCTACAGGGGGGTTTGTGTTGGCTGTTCAGCGGACGCCTCTTTATGCATCTTGCAGTAGGGTGGGAGTGTGCTCGCACTGCAGTCACAGTAGGTGCTACAGGGGGGTTTGTGTGTGCTGTTCAGCGGATCCCTCTTTATGCATCTTGCAGTAGGGTGGGAATGTGCTCGCACTGCAGTCACAGTAGGTGCTACAGGGGGGTTTGTGTTGGCTGTTCAGGGGACACCTCTTTATGCATCTTGCAGTAGGGTGGGAATGTGCTCGCACTGCAGTCACAGTAGGTGCTACAGGGGGGTTTGTGTGTGCTGTTCAGGGGATCCCTCTTTATGCATCTTGCAGTAGGGTGGGAGTGTGCACGCACTGCAGTCACAGTAGGTGCTACAGGGGGGTTTGTGTGTGCTGTTCAGGGGATCCCTCTTTATGCATCTTGCAGTAGGGTGGGAGTGTGCTCGCACTGCAGTCACAGTAGGTGCTACAGGGGGGTTTGTGTTGGCTGTTGGTTTAGAAGTTCACATTCTTAGAACCCAGGAATCCTCTTGCTGGAATGCCCCATTAGAGCCAGTTCCATGGATAAAGTTCCCATGAATGAATGTCACAATCTCTCCATTCTTCTCAGTGAGCGTGTGATCGTGTTCTTCCAGTTCAGAGACTTGCTGTTGGGATTAGTGGTTCAGCCTGGATTCGGAAGGGAGTTTCCTCTGAGTTCAGGAACGGCTATTGTTTGACTTGCACCATTCCTTTTGCAAAGGAAACTGATCTGATGTTATAAGCAGTATCTATTAATATATACAACTGATTATAAATAGTGGGGTATTTGAATCCACTTAATGGGAACTCTCCTATGTATCTGTCTGGCACATAATACTAATACGTTTTTACTTTTACTAATATGTGTTATTGTGAGGCTGTTAATCACCACTTCCTATATGTGTTGATCTGTTTTTTAATACAAATCCAGAATCCCACATGGAGGAGTGTAGACTTTGCTGAGCTGCCAGACCAGCTCGACATGTCTGTGTCCTGCTTTGTGGTGCGGATCTGGGGAGGGCGACTGGAACAGTACCAGCTGCTCATAGAATGGAAAGTGAATCTGGATGGGCTGAGATACACGGGGCAGCAGGTAAGGAGAGGGTCATGTGAGAAATCATCTTCATCTGTGCTTGCTAAGGGGTATAAAAAATGAAACCTGTCTACTGGTGCCAGAATTTGATGTTGCTGACGCGATATATGGGGGGGGGTTAAATAAATAAAATCCTGAGTCTCCCGGTGTGTGTGATCTTGTTGTGAGATGATACCGATGCCCCGTATGCATTGCACTAAGGTTGAACCCTTCCATGCATGAAATATTGGATGTCGTTTTGCGTCTCCCATATGCCCCTGTATAAAGACTAGAAGAGTTTTATTGTATCCGTCCCCATATGAGACTGCCATGCATGAAAGGGTTAAGCATTCTTTGTGTATAAAATGCAACACAAAGATATCATTCTTTGTTAGTGTGTACAATGCAACACAAAGATAACATTCTTTGGATGTCACAAACTTAAAGGCTTGTTGCCAGTATTTGAAGTTGAATAGCGTGGAGGCAGGATAGACCATGCTGTGCTCTTCATATTAATATATTAATTCATAATAATGAGTTTCATATTCAGAAAAACACAAAATGAAAGTCCTTCTCTTATCTGTGTATTTTTTTATAATCCCAGATCCGGTCTCGTAACCCGAATGAAATAATATTTGGATTGAATGACGGCTACTATGGAGCCTCTTTTTATCACAAGGTAAGAGTTAACAGTTCAGTATCCACAGAAAGAGTTGGCAGTTTTAAATGTAATATTTTGCCTAAGCCTTTGTCAAATGTTAAGTTAGAGGGCATACTGTGAAAGGGAATTACAGTTTACATTCAATATTTATTTAAAGTCCATTAGCTCACTTACTGTTGTACGTTTATGCAGTCTTGCAAACATTAGTTGTATAATATCTATACAGGAATGGTACTACAGACTCCTATTGCATAGCAGTTTCATCCAGACCAGGTTTTACTGTGAGCTTGATTAGCCGCAGTGTATAGGTACCAAGCTTAGGTGTGTCTTAATAAACTCCTAGTAAAACCAGGACTGGATCAAACTGCTGTGCAATGGGAGTCTTGTTTCCATCCCTGCCTATATCATAGAGTAACAGCACTCCATGATGGAGTTTTTATTGGTTACAAAGATTGCCAATATTTTTCAAGTCTGATAGTGTTTAAACATTTAACAAATGAAACGAGACTTAGTAAGGATTCTGCAAGAATAACCTTTGCTTGTTTGTTGAAGGATCAGTCGGAAAGGAAGAGCAGTTTACTGCAGGTGGACCAGAGCTGTGTGAGGAACACCTACAGCGTGTTCTCTTTGCTAAGGTAAGATGGATCTTCGGTCAGGCAGCAGCATGCGAGGTGACAGCTCACAAACTGGAATTCAAACTCAGAAAAAGCCCTGTGTGTCCTTGCTTCAGCACCGCAGATCAAACCCTACTATGTTGGAGCTAGGATTTACAATAACGAATGATTCTCTCCTTTGAGTTGATCATGTCAGTGGAAATAAGCGAACCCCTAATGAGTGAGCCGGTATAAGCAAGGTGCTGATTGAGTAGCGAGGACTGGAATGGGGTTTGAGTCCTATCTCTGGCAACCTGTGTGTGCTACAGAAGAGGGAGACGCATGGACTTGCTCTCTCCTTCACCAACTATTGGATCTGTCAGTCTGGTCAACTCTTCACACTATGGTCTTGCTTATTTCCCCCACAAGGGGGAGCCATTGTCCCAGTTTTGTATTTTAAAGTCAGAAAAGCGTTTGGTACAGTAGATCTCTTCCTAATATCTCTAGTGGGGTGTTGGTCATTATTTCAATACATGCACATATTGGGATTTCCAGTGCTTTAAACCACACGTCTCTGAATATGACTCAGTTGTTTGGAGCAGTGTACTTCTTAGACAGCTGGCAGGGGTGGAAAAATAAACTGAATAAACAAAACAAAAAAAAAAACAGAACAACGTACTCTTTATCCTGTGCTCTGACTTAGAATGAATAAGAAGGTATGCAAGCAAAACCTGCTCTTCAGTTGTGAGTGTACGAATGTAATGTGAAGCAGGAATGTGTGCAGCAGATCCTGATCCGTTCTCGTGATCTGTTAATCCACATGCTTCCTGTCTTGCCACTGCTTTGCCTAACATGTTCTTGGCAGTACAGCGTTCTTACAGCAGAGAAACAGCGAGGGAGCCTTGCAGAGCTCTGATAACAATCTTCAGGTGTTCATCAGCCAGGACGTGCCAGTTGACATTGAGAGGACTATGAAATGAATTTACAGTAGAATGCAGTGCTGGCTTGGGTAAAATGAACTCTTGTGTTACTACTGACCGGCAGATAGATACTGTGTGCATTGGAAATCTCTGGCCTGAAGGAAATAAAACATTGTTTATATATTATGGTTTTGGAGGGTTTCAGTTTTTCTAATTCAATTTAAAATGGTACATTTTTTAAAGATGATGCTTTAGCAAGTAGAAGGAATGTAGGTCTGCTTCTACAGCAGCTTCTATGCACACACACACAAACACACACACACACACACACACACACACACACACATATATATATATATATATATATATATATATATATATAATATATATATATATATATATATAAAATATATATGTGTGTGTGTGTGTTTATGTAGTATTGTGTGTGTGAGCTGCAGCGCAGTCCACACGCCGTTTTTAGGAGTTTTCTTGTTTGGATGTTTCTGTGAACACTTGTAACTTCTGAATGCCTTGTTGGATAGATCCTAGAATCTGTAGAAAGCTTTTATAAAGACTTTAGCCTTGGCTGAGTTAATGCGCTGTATATGTTTTAACATGTTCACCTGTACTGATGAAAACCTCTGTGCTGCACAAACTCGGACTGCTGGACCCACGTTAGGACACTGATCCAGTCTTGAGAATTCACTGAAGGAACAGACTGGCACAGTAGGGTGAATGCTAATCTGAAAGCGACAACATCAAGCACCCCCAGAGTATTGGAACATTTACAGTCGGCCCACTAACTTGCTTAATAAATACCTTGCTATCTCCTGAACAGGTAACTGTCCCCTCTTCCTCTCTGCATTGGTGCACCACAGCTGTTTTCCTGGAATGCACACTTATTGGGAGTGGTGTGTGGGTTTTATTTATTTTTTTTAGCTATATTTTCTGGTAGCCCATCTTGCTGTCTAGTTTCTAAACACTCAAAAGACTCTTCATTTTTTTTTTTCATTTGCTGTTAAGGCGCCTGACTCATTTTGACAGACATTTGTAAAAACAGAATTGTTTTGTTGTGGTGTGGAGTTCAGGTCACTCGCTCTCCGCATTGAAGAATCTCAAGCTGAATAACACGGTGACGGTTATGAGCCATTTCCTGCAATTCTCCCGTTTGAGCCCCGGCTCCGGTCAGTGCAGCTTGTCACTCTGTGGTCGGAGCAGTAAAGAAGTAATCAGCCACAGGATATTCTTCTGAATGGGATTAGGAGAGAAGTTTAAACAGCTGGCACAGGAGAGGGATGAGTCCTGGCCTCAGGGTTCCAGTAGAAATTCAATGTTTTCTGAAAAATGAAAAATTGAAATTGCTGTGTGTTAAATGGCTTGCTTTATCTTTTCACCTGAACCCTAAAAGCATTTCAATAAATAAATCCATGAATAAAGCATGTGTTCGCTGAAAATACACTGTACAATACAAACACATGTTGTGTGGTATCGCTCATGGCTAACTTATGAGTTATGTTTTATGTCTATGCCCTTTACCTCTTATTTTTTGTATTGAAATAGACCATTTTTCAGTGGTTTATTTTGTAATGTAAAACGCTATTTTATTTTAACAAACAAAAGGTTTCTAAAAAGCAATGCCTGGGGATGTACGTTACGTTAACCGCATGTCAACGCTGGCTGTCTGTCTCACGTGAAACTGATGACCTACACTGAGATCGGAGCTCATTACTGGCCTTTTATTTATTCTCATTGTAAATGTTGAACTAGTTTTGAAGGTGCTTTGCTGTTCCCTCCCTGTCATGATTGGCCGTGTTAACTTGAAGTCACAAAACAGACTCTTCCAGTATCTCCTTAGGATCCCCCTGAATAAGTTCTGCTGACGGGCGTAATGAAACTCCAATCACGAATTTCAGGCCACAGTTCTGGGTTGGAGAAACATATTTTTGTGATGGACACAATCTTATATCTTAATGCCATTTTCTTGAGGTACCGAACCTCTTTGTGGACCCTGAAATGTGTTGACATTCCCTTGTAGGTATTGACAGAGTCGCTGTTATTTTTCATACTGTTCATTTGATTTTTACATGGTTCATTTTAAAAGGTGATTCTACAGAGATTTAAAAGGTATTACTTTCTGTGCATAGCAAATTTAGGCAGATTCCTGTCAAGTGGTGGTTTAAAAAAAAAAAAAAAAAAAGCCCTCGATTTCAATTGAGCATGCGTGGTCAAAGCCCTCGATTTCAATTGAGCATGCGTGGTCAAAGCCCTCGATTTCAATTGAGCATGCGTGGTCAAAGCCCTCGATTTCAATTGAGCATGCGTGTGTAATGAGATGAGAATTAACACTGGGCGAGCAAAACGTGTAATCTGTTGGAGAAACTGCAGAGCCAAGTAAGTGTATTGGTGTTCATCCATATTCCTTCTGCTTTATACATATTCATTTGGTGAAAAAATTCTAAATCTCAAAAGTTGAAACAGTTTCATTAGAAAGTATTTTTTTTTAGTGAGCATTGTTGTATATCTTTGTGGGTCGGATAAGCGGGATACCGTAGGGTGATTCCAGCACTCCCCCTTGTGAAAGCAATAGAAGGTGCATGTCTGCTCTCCTCTTCTCTTATCTGAGAAGGCAGAGCTGGTGCTCATTGTCTTGGTGCTCTTCCTGGATCAAAAGGCTTCTCTACTGAACTCCACAGTACTGCCCAGCCTTCCCTTGCGAAGGTGCTCACCCTTCATGTAAGCTCCTATACTGTCTACATGCAGCACCACCAGTTAAACATCATGATGACCTGAGGTGTAGCTGATGGTTTAGAAGAGCGCTAATTAAAGATCAGTGATCCAGTCTTTAGTGCTGGCATTCCAGACTTAAAAAATATTCCAGCGATTTGAAAGCTCTTTGCTGCTAGTCCTTGGGTAACGTTTGTCTGGAAAAGGAAACTGTAAGCAGGCCCTTGCCATCTTGTTTGATTGAAATAAGTGACGGATGATGTGATATGAATCATTAGAAGAATGTATCTGATTGCTGCGATATGAATCATTAGAAGAATGTATCTGATTGCTGCTTGTTGCTGCTTGTGGTTGTAGGTGTTTTTGATACGTGTTGCCATACAGTATGGTGAAGCTGCTGGATCTCAGCTCCCCACTCTCTGTTTGTGTCTGTATTTGGACTGTGTACTCGCCCGGTTCCTAGTAGCTGATTGATGTCACAACCGGAGAGCTTCTTCTCCTGTGAACACCTGCTGCAGTCCCATCGGTACATTCATAAAGGGTTTGTTTAAATGCCTGCTGTAAATATTTTAATTTGGAGATGAAGAACCTTTTATCATCTGTAAACAATGTATTGCGTTTTCTAAAATGAAAGCAACAAAACTTTAAAAAGAAACCCCACACGTCCAAGGAGCAAAGTGATCCTAAACAGATGGCCATCAACCAAGCCAAGTCAATGGAAGTTCAGCGAGCAGTAACGAAACCGGTCTCCTTGGAGAGAGGTGTCACAGAAAGGCCAGTTCTTGCATGTGGGTTTTTCATTTGCTTTATGAAAGGGTGGGGAACAGTGGCACTTCTAGACCTTGCATTGGTTCCAGTCCTGTCCTTTAATCCATTTAAACTGAACAAATGAAGCACTTAGTCCAGTGATTGAATGAATTGTACCTGCAGTATTGCACGGGGAATGGAACCAGATCCAGAGTGGCTACCCCTGGGTTTAGACGCGGAAGACTCTCTTCTGTAGAAATGTGAGAGAATACACACTTTATCAGGAGAGGAAATAATCCCTACAGCAAAACACAGCAAAGGACAGTTGGCGAATGGGTAGAGCAATGTGTGATCCAGGGAAGGTAAAAAAAACCACAAACAAGGGCTATTCCTGTCTGCAAGATCCAATGATGCAAGCAGTGTACTATCTAGCCATTAGAAAATATGTTCATTTTAAATTGAGTGGGGTGGGGGGGGGGGGGGGGGGCTCATATTTTCATGCTATATGAAGTAGTGTGTTTTGCATGTCGCTCTCAATTGTAACCTCTGGGTTCAAATTGTTTTCATGGTTGTATTGTTGTAGAATGGTTTCTAAGCTTTTCCTGTGTTGTTTTTTTTTTCAGTCATTTATATAAACCAGTGTTCTTGGCAGGACACACTCTAGTGCAATTGCCCACACAGACTGCACTGCAATTACTTCTCAAACGCTCTTTCTTTCTTTGCACACTACTGTGTTTCGTAGCCCATTATTATTCTTGTGAGGTTATCACTGGTTCTTATAATTAATTCATGTGATCGATTTCAAGGTACAGGCAACCCCTTCAGTTGCGTATGCAAGGACTCCAGGAATATATAACCAGTATACACATTGAATACTGTGGTGCTGTGTTTAAATACCTGTGTGTAATAACGTTGTACCTTACTGTAAATGCATCAGTGGATGGACTGAGGATGTGTTACCTTACTGTAAATGCATCAGTGGATGGACTGGGGATGTGTTACCTTACTGTAAATGCATCAGTGGATGGACTGGGGATGTGTTATCTTACTGTAGGTGCATCATGATAACCTGAGGTAGCTTTGAAACCGTAGCTTTTGTGGAACCCTTTTGTATAAGTATGCATTTAAAAAAGTTTATTCAGTCTCTATAACCCAAATAAATCAATGAACAATTCAATTAATAACTAGCGGATCGCATGAGCCAGACCAGGCCACTTTGAAATTCCCAATGCCCTTAATTTAAAATATTGGTTGCCAGCGACCCTAAGTGATACACCATTAAAAATGACATTGACAAGGGCAAAATAATGAGAAGGGTAATCTGTTAGCATTTTTCTTGTAGTGCTAGAAGCAAAAAAAAAAACAGATGTTCATTTTTTACTCTGCTAGTTATCTTGATAATATCAGTAAATGGTGGATCCAGTAACTGTATGTGACACACTGTATGGATGGAGATGCGATGGATTTAGTTCAGGGATCTACTTTTTCAAGATCCTGAAGGCTGTCAGTTTGTATTTCCAGCCTTGGCAGGGCATGTATGTTACTAACGTGATGATTTAAAGTCCATTTCTTTCATCTGCCCAGGTTGCACACAGCCCAGCGTGCGATAAAACAGACTCAAGCAACGGTTCAAAAGATTGGGACAGAGATTGAAGAAAAGCTGAGGCTAACAGCATCGAGTAATGAGCTGGTAAGTACAGCAGGTAACTTTTCATTAGTGGCTGGTTCCCTTGCCTCTGGGACATCAGTTGAAATCTGGCTCAGGTAGTCGTTAGCCCTTTTAAAAGTGCTCCTGTGTGTGTGTGTGTGTGTGTGTGTGTGTGTGTGTGTGTGTGTGTATAATTACACTATAGTATTGACTGGTGTGGGGTGGGGTGTGAACATCATCCTCTTGCAGTCAATGTACAGCAGTAACCAACAATCAGAACTTTTTTTTACACACTGTATTAAACATTTTTTTAGATTTTCTCAGAGTGACAGTATGGCAGCTGTAAAAATTAGCCCAGCTATTGGAATTGTGTTAATAGTAAACCTACACTTCAAAAGGAATTTTAGTGATTCTAATGACTTGTCTTCTTAAGCAGGCTCCAACCTGTCTTCTTTTTTAAATAGTTTGAGTTATTTGCAGCACGTTCTGGTTTTGAATGCTTATCCCATCTGACACAAGAACAATTGTATTTCTTCTTTTTTTTAGATATCAAAATAGAGCTGGTATGAATGTAGGATGAGTAGACTTGCCATAACTTGGTTGTGTTTTTATTTCATTGTTTTGTGCCCTGGGGGTAATAAAGTTTAAGCAGGTTAAAGCTGAAACTGGATTTAGAGATGATTTTAGAGCCTGTGTTTAAAAATATGTGGGCTTCAACATATCGCTTTGGCTGTTCTGGATAAATATTTGCTTGCATGCTTTTATGTGTAATGTGTGTGCCAAAGAACTTTATTTTGCTGTGTGGCTTGACGAGGACCAGTGCTGTGTGAAACACTTGCCAGAGACACACACAGACACACACACACACACACACAGACACCGACTTTGTGAGATGGGTCAGAGAATGGCATTGGGAAGTCTGCCCATGTACAGTACACTGCGTCTGGCACTTTCAAATGACACCAGCATTCAGTTCGTGCGAAAGCCTGCAGTAGTTTACACGCAAATGTAGCATGCCTGAAGCATAGGGGCTTTAACACTTGTGCGATGGAGGCTATATCTCTCTGTGGAGTGATTGACACCCTCTATTTCCGTACAAAGGGGCTCCGTCTTTCTGAAATTCCTTGATAAAGGTTTATCAGTGTTTACTGCTGGCCCAGCTCTGATTGGTATCGAGTGGATTGGCTCGGGCAAATGCCCATTGCTGCAGGCAATCAGGACCATGTGAGCATCCCCAATATGATGATTTGAGTTCCATCCAGCTCAAGTACGGGGTTAGAAGGGCAAGTTTCTATATCACGTTGAGTCATTTAAAATGTTGATCACTAGACTGTGAAACAAACACATAAATAACTAGCCTTGCCAAGTCCTAAATTGAACTTAACCTGAAAATACAAGTTGCGTTGTGTTTGTTTTCAGTGCTTTTAAGAGTGCTTTTAAACTTGCTTGATGGGCTTTTTCTCTGAAGTGTTTATTGCCCAGATTTGTCCCTAACTAAATGCATGTTAATATTTTAGTGTTTGGCACATTCTCCTGCTTCATCTGCAGTGACAACATCCCAGAGAGTTGCACTGTGTCGGAAGAGTGTCAGAGTTACTGTGAGCAACACACGTGAACTTTCAAACACAAACTGAGACATACGGTATGCCCTGCGCTACCCTAAATGCCTTGGTAAAGAAGGATATACATCCTTTACATTTGAAAATCGGATGGCAAACATTTTCACTGCTGAAAATGTTCATATATACCTGTTTACAAATCGTTATCACTACTTCGCTTCAAACACCTTTCTTTCTTTTTTATCTGCGTAGCTGCAATGCCAAGCGTGCCTAGGCACTGGCTGTCCTGCTGGAGAGGGGGCATCGCAGTGCTAGAACATAGGGGCAGCAGGTGGGGTTTCTCCCATCCATTGAATTGTGGTATGCAGCCTTAGATGAAGATCTTTTATTATCCCCTAGATGGCGTGGTGGACTGTAGCGTGGTCAATAAATACAGTCATTGTTACAAGCTCTTCTTTGTCCATTATTAGATACCGGTTTTAGTAATTCGTATATCTGCAAACCTTTGCATGCTGTAGTTGCATATACAGTCAGGGGAAGTGGTAAATCCTTCATTGGTTCCTGTTGATGGTTGAAAAGGCTAGAAGACATTCCATATTTGGCTGCCTAACTCGGGAAATAACTTTGGTTCTGTTTTGCCATTAAATACCATGCTTTTCCATCTCAGTTTGTATAGCCATTACAGCACACCAAGAAAGGCAAAAGTTCCCAAGAATCAGTCGATATAAAATTAACTACATTATTGTGCTTTATAAAGTCGAATGAAAAGTGTCACCTAAGGTCGTCTCAAATGCCTCTCGTTTAATTGGGATAGCTGCTTATTCTGGATATTTTTACTTCTCCTGAGGCGTCCCAATAAAGAAGCACAGACCTGTACTACAACGATGGCTTCCTGTAGACTTTTGCGATATCATTTTGTAGTGTCTTTGATTACATGATGTTAAATAAAAGATCTAAAGTATGTTCATTTTATATAAATAAATGAAAAGCCATCTGGGATTAGTCTGCTACAGCGTGCTTTTTTCCAGCTGTTGACACATTTGGAGAGGTACCTCAGGGGTCAAGAGCTGCAGGGATACTCAATGCTCTTCTCAGGGCTAGGATATCATCTCTCATATCATCACCTAAGAAACTTACAACCAAGAGACTCCCACTCGGAAATCGCAGCCATGCACAGTGCTGTGAGAATAGCGGGTTTACATAGCCTGCTGCAGGCACTGGGTGATTTATACAACACCAATACTTAAGCATGGTCGCGAGGGGAGCGTTTAAACTGCTAACCTCTCATAAGTAACCCATATGAGGTGACGCCTTCCTATTTTCAGAGTCATGGAAACTCCTTCAGGGAACTACCAGTACCCTTCACCTTCACCTTCACCTTTGACCTAACAGGGCTGCCATATTGAGGTCATGTGATCAATCCAACTTTTCAGTTATTGTCTTATTAAAATCCTAGAATCCACTGAGTATTAATACCCGTTGCCTGTGTTGTCCAATCAGTGCTTTAACCTCTGGTCATGTAAGTGATACTGACCTAGCCACACACTTTGAGGCAGTACTGTATTTACAGTTGGTCTAGGTTTGTGTTCACAAATACGTACATTTCTGCTACTCAAGATCTTTGGAGTAATTGCTCTGTCTAGGCACATTTTTCCTAGCGTGTTTTTAATTGGTGTGTTTTTAATAGTGGGTCTTCTGTAGAGTGTTTTGGTTTTGTAAATGTAATTCTGGTGTGTGTGTTTTATTTTAGAAGAAGGAACGGGAGTGCATACAGTTGAAGATCTTGGTGCTGCGGAGTGAATTGGAAAGACAGAAGAGAGCACTCGGGAGAGAACTGGAGACGTTACAGAAGGAACAGACGCGGCTGCAGAGAAAAGGTAACGTGTGTGTGTGTGTGTGTGTGTTGGATTCATTAACATAGGGGTTTGGTAAATGTGTGTGTGTGTGTGTGTTGGATTCATTAAGATAGGGGTCCAGTCTAAAGCAGGATTGAGGACCAGCTTGCCCAGGTAAACACAAAACAACAACAAAAAAATATTTTGTATTTGAAATCTCTTCCTGGGAGGTGTGTATGTATGTATGTATATGTATATGTATATGTGTGTGTATATATATATATATATATATATATATATATATATATATATATATATATATATATATATATATATATATATATATATATAATATATGATAATGTATGTAATCTATCTATTTCTATCGCCAAATAGATGAGCCTTAATCCATAGAAAATATACACACTTGTTTCTGATGATGTCCAGCTGCTGAACACATGCCTATTCTTAATCCCCATCAATATAATCATTGCTGTCTTTCCTGTTTATACATCCAAGTTGCTAGGTTGTTGCTATGCAAAATCAACACGCACTGTGACATGGCAGGGATAACCGATGGCTTCCATTTGCCCGTGTGTGCCCATGCTGGACGAATGACCAGAGGAGGCGTCGGTACACGACGTGGTCTGAATTGAAGATCATTACCATTTATTTACTTAGTTATTGTATTTATTTATGTCATTATTTTAATAGCTGGGCACAACCTCAAGTACTCCTATCCTATAATCATTTTTGCGATTACTGGCTATCAAACGCCATGATGATATTTAATTCATATATTTAGGAAAAGTCAAAAACGGACACACACACATACGATTTACAACGGAAGAGTAACATTTTAAATCCAGAATGGGTCAAATTGACCCGCATGGCGGTTCTAGTGTTAATTGACAAGGTTCAAAGTGCTTTTATATCGTCTCGGTAGGAACTTTACCCGTGTGTAGTCTTCAGATCATATCTGATTGTTTTCAGCTCACCAGAGGGTTTGGCCATTTGTTTAATAAGTATGGTAGGCTCATTCTTCTAAGGGTACGGCATTTTTAGCCTCCATGTATTTTTTCATTTCCTTTATTGGCACCACAGCTTGCTGCTGACAAAGCCTTGTGAACGTTCCAGCAAAAGGACGGCTACAAATGAATTCTAATAAATTCTGCACTTGTGTGTTCATGTTTATGCCTGGCACTACTGTAGTACTGTGCATTTTACTTCATCCCCTCCTGTAATAACTTCTCCATTATTGATTGTTTGCTGTATTCTGTACATTTTATTTTGGCACAGCAGAATTAAATTCAGTTTTGTGGGCGTCACATTCCCATCACTTTTTCCTCTAAACAGATTTTCCATGGATTCTTAGCATGGCCTTGTTTATAGGTTTGAAAAAGCATTTGACTTCCCTGACCTCTACTTAGCCGGATACTGACTAATAGCTAATAAAACCCTCTTACCAAGTTTTGCTAGAAATAATGGGGAATTTTATGGTATTCTCTGAAGCCCTCAAAAGGTAGCAGATCTCTGCAACAATGTGGATTACACCCGTCTCTAACTTATAATTAATGTCCCAACCACATGGCCCCTGCGCTGTCACTTCTTTATTTCTTTGAGAGGTGTAAAATCTGCATTTTGCAAGCTTTGGGGGCGGTGAATTGTTGTTGCAAGTCAACATTGTTTGCTGGTGAAATAGCAGAAAGTAGAAAACCATGACTGTTTAACAAGGGTGAACTCGATTTTTGGTAAGCCCTAGATTTCTTTTTGTATGAAGACTTAACCGTACTCCTTTTGGATAAATTGATTTTGTATTTCTTATTCTTTTTTGCTGTCATTTGGGCTTTAGGATTGTTTTTCCGCCTTACTGTAGCAGTTTTAATTTGCCATCGCTAAATCGTGCTCCACAAGGCATTATAAAAATGAGGAAATATGAAAACTCCCATTGCACAGCAGTGAGCCATTCCAGGTTTTTCTACCAGCTCCCATCACAGCTTTTTTACCTCTATGGGTTGTCTCGGCTCAGGCATGACTAATCTCACAGTAAAATCTGGACTGGCTCAAACCGCTATGCATGTCCCTGAAGATGCATGTCCCAAAGTGTATTGCTTTCCCAGGGCTCTTCAGGAGTGCCCTGACCCTGCCTCGTGTTTTTGCTGCCCAGCTAACACTGCCACTAGATGGCTTGCAGGTCATAGGGAGCAGTCATCATTGCCCAACACAGCAACACTAGTTCTTCTTTCAGCCTTTTGCCTGCAGGGGGTCGAATCCAGAGCACCGAGCCTGAAGTGTGAATGTGAGCATGAGGGTGTGTTTCATCTTTTAATCTGGAAGTTTTTCTTAAGTCTGAAAAAAAAAAAAATGCAAAACAACATTAAAACTGCTGTAGAAGAAACGCCATCTCTGAAATGACATATTTTTACGCATTCCTCCAGGGTCTCTACCAGCATGAATATGAAAAGATTTCATTCCACCCTTGCTTTGTTAATTGCTCTCTTTGATCTTATCCTCCAGGAGAGGAGTGGCAGTAAAATATAAAGAGCTGCTGCTACTCGGGGTACATGCAGGCTTCTTCTGGGGGTGTCATTGCTTTAAACAACATCCTTTCAAGTTTCAGGCAGTGTTTGCATTGGTAAAAACAGGCTGTGCTCCACATTGTAATCTGATAAAGATTTGTATCTTCGGGTAAAAGCACCTTGAGAGATAAAGCCATGTCACGTTGGTTCTTAATCAAGTTATGCAATTTAGGGTGCTAGGCTAGTCTAAATGGCCTGTTCTTTTTAGTATTGGAAAAATGCTGCAGTGTCTGCTTAATTGAATTGCGTTTTATTGTGCAAAAAGAGCTCTGTTACTGTTTTGAGTGGTTTCTCTGGCCGGCTCCTCCTTCACACAGCTCTGCAGTGCTTCATTCCTTCTTGGACCCCCTTGGGCAAGAACAAAACAAGAACAACATTGTTAAAGGCTTCAAAATGCTTGAACTTCGCTTTACAAAAGAGCAAAAGCATTTCCCTAAACAAACATGACTGATGCGGTTAATGTTCTAAACATCTTTCTAACACAGACACATGATGCTCCACAGCATGTGTTTTCCATCCTTGAGGAAGTTAACGTTTAATGGCGTCCTAATTCTTTTTTTGTTTATTATAAACGATCTCCCTCGGAGGAAGCAATTGTGTGCCGCGAATCGCTTTGAAGGAATCTTTATTTTAATGTTAATGCCCCCCCAATAAAAGCAACTACTGTAAACCAACTGCTAAATGGGATTTCACTTTATAGTCAAATTACCAGATTTAAAGCAGTCACTTAGATGAAACATCAGGGGCACAGACCGTTCTCATTGTACCTGTGCAGTGATCTTTATTAATACATTCTGTGCAAAACCTGAGCTGCTCCCATTGTCTTGTTTTGTAATCTTTCTTGCATTCAGTCAAATTTAATGACAGAACGGCAGAGTGAATTGCAATGATGATGATATTATTATTATTATTATTATTATTATTATTATTATTATTATTATTATTATTATTATTATTATTATTATTATTATTATTTATTTATTTGTATTAATGTTTGCAAATAATATATTACCTTTTATATTACCCTTGCACAGTATAAATTATATACTGATCATTTTAAACCATTGCAGACACCTAACCCACATATCGGTTTCACGGCTAATTAAAAACTAATTTAAACACCTTGTGCTACATTTTTTTTTCTTTTTTTCTTATATGCATCTTGCAATACTTCAAAGCAATAAGGCTATAATTCAACCCAATTGGCAAACCCTTTCCTGTTGAAATACTTCATCTTGATCTCTGCAGTAAAGAGAAAATAATTGCGGGCTGTCATAAATGACAAATCGCAGTCTTGTTGATTTGCAAACATTTATTCATAGAGCAAGAAGAAGCTGGACAGTGCTCAAACTTATTATAATATCTGAATCATTCAGATTGTGTATTGTGGAGCGCCTGGCAAGGGTTATTTGTAGCAATAATGAAATAGTTAGAAGGAATTTTAAGCTGTTTTTTGAGACGTGGTGCTAGAGCACAAAGCCACTTCTCCTGAATCGAATGTAGAATAATCCTTGGACATGCAGGCTGATCGTTATTGCTGTATAGAGAAGCCTCATGGGTTCTTTCTACGGAATGTTCTTTTCTCATTCTTTTTCAGTGTTCTTAAGACTCCTGTTGAACCCTATCCAGTGGAAAGAGACGTCTGTTCCATTATTGTTTCCTAATTCATCACTCTGCTTGGTATATACAATTCACTCAGCCTTGAATCAAAAATAAACTTCAGGGAAGAAGGGAAATGAGTAGAAGGATCTGGGTGGGAGAAAAAAAAATCCTGCTGGAGGGCTATCTTTATCACAGAGTACCTTAAATCTGGTCTGGATTATACTTTATTTACTTGCTTGCAGACTACAAAACAGAGTCTCCACTATCCATGACCGTTGTTCTGTTGTGCTGTTATACCTGCTGAATTGAATTGAACTGTACTGAGCTGCTACAGCAAGTGTTGAGAGCTAGTGTTGAAGGACTCGTGTTCAACACTGCTGAGTGAATTATTCTTTTATAACTGGTTCTCATTTTCAAATGTTTCTTGCATTCATTTAAGTCCAATGACAGAATGACTGGGGAGATTGCACTGCTCCAAATTACTCTGCGTGGCTAAAACAGATGCAGAGCTTGAGCTAAGGAAAGCAGCTCTCTGAATTCAGGTGTTTTAATTCAGGTTTAAACATACTTTATATTCCACACATTGTACTTGTTCTATAAATAGGACAGAATACTGCAGGAACGCTCCTGGAGTGCTGTGGGTATTTCACTCACAAGGACGGACGTAAACAACCCATTTTGTTTTCAGTTATTTTTACATCACTTGTCGACCTGGAGGCACTATCTGCTAAGTTACAATTAAAATCTACAACCACAGTTGACAATTGGCCACTAATGTGTTTGTCTTCTTTACAAAAATCTGAAGACTGCGGATGGTATTAAAGGGAGGATTATTGGCCATAATACTGCAAGCAGTTTATTCCTCATTCCTTAATCTTAATCAGTGCTCTGGGCTCTTTTGAAAGGAAGAAAGAAAGGTTTTGTGTTGATGACAACATGACAACATGTTGATGGGAACAGCTGCAATTCAAAATGCATTTGCTTTCAAGACTCGGGTGAGAAGTGGGAGAAGTAAAGAAAGTCTTTCTTACAAGTTGACATTCCGAACATTTAAAGATCAACTCCAGAACAATACATCTATAAAAAAAGATTAAACTAATCCAAATGCATTTGATTGGTACAAGAATATAACACTGTTTTCATGCCTTGTAAATGCTTTTCTTTCTCTTTTTTTCCCTCTTTAGGGGAGGCGTTCTCAAACAAGCAACAGTCTTTGGAGACAGACCAGGAGTCCTTAACAGAGCAGCAAAAGGAATGCACTGCCAAAAGGTAAATCCCAACCCACGATTGAGTTTGGGTTGCTTTAATTAGAAAGACATCTCAAAGATGTCAGTTAGTCATACTGATGAGTGGCAATTTATCATTTAAGTAAACCCAATATATACAAAAACCAAAAGAAAAAAAAACATGTTGGCATTGTATGCTAGTCTGTGAACCTTTTTGAAATGCAACAAGATTGCATCCAAGACTAGCGGCCAAAAAATAAAGTGATGGAAAAATTGCATTGCCTAACGCTTTCAACACTGCAGACTTGTGTACAGGCCTTGGAAAGATGACTCCACTCAGCACTGCAGAGCGCTCTAGTAGTACAGGAAAGAGAACTCCACTCTCCACACTGCAGAGTGCTCTAGCAGTATAGGAAAGAGAACTCCCCACTCTCCACACTGCAGAGCGCTCTAGTAGTACAGGAAAGAGAACTCCCCTCCGCAGTTTTCAATGTGTAAGCCCCTCAACCAAGGTTGAGGTCAATTCCCGTTTTTCAATTCCAATTCCTTTTTAAAAAGGAAAAACAGTCCTAGGAACCACAAGAACTGTCAGCTCAGAGGACCCATCTGAAAGTCATGGGCTACACATAAAAAATAAACATATGAATTCTTCAGTTAACATTTGGGAAACAGGCAAAAACCTGTAGTTTAAAAGCAGAGCTTTCTCTTTTTTTTTTATTGTTGTAATTTTAAAAAGCTATATAAATGAGTTTAAGAGAACCCACCTGGGCATTTTCCCCACCCTGTAAAATGAGCGAGCCAACATACTTTACAAAGATTCCTTGCTATGTAGTGGCTGAGCGTTTCAGTCCTGTTTTTATTGTATTGTTCTATTTTAACTCCCTGCCTGTTTCCATTTTCCAAGTTTAAATGGAAGAGCTGAGTGTTTTCACTGCTCTCGCTAGTGCAGTCTGACTGCAGCACCCCACGCAGTATTTAAATGAGTGGAACCAGAATTTAGTGCGAGCTTAACCCATTGAGTACCAAATTAATTTATTTGAAAAAAAAATCAGAACACAAGCTGTATTTATGTAATTTACATTTAGACTTTTGCAATTAACAAAATTAGAGTAAGTTATCATAACAATGTAGTTAGAGAGCATTTTAAATAACAGGTAGATTACTCTTTTTAAAATGCTCCAAAAAATTACAAAGTAGCCTGTCCTCAAATGAGAACAGTGGCACTTAATGGGTTAAAATTAAAAAACGTTGTTGTTTTCCGACTAAGGTTTTGAATGGGGGATCACATGACCATGCCTAAGAAGGTGGCTCACTAACGTAAGATCCATAATAGAAGAGTTTGCTTTTAATATGGCGCACGCAAACGACAGTTAGTTTATCATTGTTTTTTGCTTATTAAACATGAATTGGTATTGATCTTTACACCATGTTTGCTAGGGTTTCCCAAATCAATTGTAAATGTATAGAGTCGCTTGTCATGCAGAGTGCTATGAATTGATATCAAGCTGCTCTAGCCAGTCTGGAAATGATATTGCTACCAAAACCATACCTCGATACATAGCGTTTTAGATCCCAAGCCTTTGTAATGCAGATTATTATTTTAAATGTCTTTTCAGAGAGCTGTTTTTGAAGAGCAATGCACAGCTGACCTTCCGGTGTAGGCAGCTACTGTCAGAACTCTCGTACATTTATCCTATTGAAGTGGTAAGCTGGCAGTGCTTATTTCTGTGTGTGTGTGTGTGTGTGTGTGCGTGGTAGGACAAACTGAGTTGTATTGTGTTTTGAAACCACCATGAACCAAAATATAAATCTAAATCTAAATGATCACCCAGAAATGTGTACAAAAAAATGCATTTAGTTTGGCAAAGAAGATTTTGATTGTGTGATCTCTGCACTTTGTTTTTTACAGAGCAATCAAACGGATTATGTAATATGTGGAGTCAAGCTGCCAAACTCTGAAGATTTCCAAGGTACAGTATTAATGTTTTATGCCATTTTTAAATGGTTTATTTTATACAGAATGGGGATGTTGACCCTTAACTACAGCAAGTCTAAAAACATGTATCTGTTTATAGTGCCTTGTATATTTATCCCATGCTTTTCCTTTTTTTATATATATATATATATATATATATATATATATATATATATATATATATATATATATATATATATATATATATATATATAATATACACTTTCCATATAAATACATCTGCTTGATTCACCTTCATTTACTGTTTTCTGCTCACATGTAGAACATCTCATCAAACTGTCATGATCATTCTAACAAAACACAAGGAGACCAGTCATGCAAGGTTGGTTCCACAGGGAAATATCTCGCTTCGGACAACAAAAAAGTCGAATTGCACAGAGAAAACAGAAAAAGAAAATCTCGCAGGAAGAGGATTCCCGAGAGGTTTATCTGTGTTTAACCCTTTCAGTCCTGGCAGGATCTCAACGTCCCACCTTATCTTAGCACAGTGTGTTTAACATGTGCCAGCGGAAATCACATTGGACTTTTTGAATTGTATAACTTAATTAACAAAAGTAATTCAGGACTGAAAGGGTAAAACAATATTCTAATAGGATGTCTGCGTTGCTTAGTGCAAACACAGCTATCAGTGGCTTTTCTACATTAAACATTCAGTCTTAACAAAAAAATAACAATCCTGGGGGGGAAATGTTTAACTGAAATAATGTATTTGAAAATGGTATTTGTTTTTAAAGGACTGTTGGGAATATTTCTGTTATTTTATTGAAGAAAACAAGAAAAATCTGGAACATTTTGCTTCTGAAGTTGGACATTTTAAAGAATAAGTTCCGTTCTTTTCACAAATCCTGTTAGTTCAGTTTTGACAGTGAATTGTACTGGATACTTTACCATGTAAGGAGTCACACAGTAAAGCTGTTTCACTTCCTTAGCCACAGCACTGGAGGAAACAGCTGGGCTGGCTCTTGTGTTTTTTTTAGAATGCTGTTCTTAGATTTTTACAGTACATATGGGGTTATAAATAAATCTATACAAGTACATTGAAATACATACTTTGACAGACACTGTTCTAAAATCAATCTAATTTAAGTAGCATGTGCAGTCTTTATAGTTTGTATATGGACGTTCAGCATTTTTTTTCAGATGTGTCTTTTCAATAGCCAGTTCATATGAGCAAACGATCACATTAGTATTATTACTACAGTGCTACCCCATTATAACACGACCGGTTATAGAGCGGAATCGCTTAGAACATGGTAAGGTCATGGCCCCCATTTCCCCCATAATGCAATTTGACTCGCAAACGTTGGGGGAATGCTCCAGATATACAGTATGAAGCATGGCAGACAGCAAAATCTTTCTCTGTTAAAATGAAACTCGATGCGGTGGAAAGAGTAAGAAAAGGTGAAACTCAAGCAACAGTAAAACACACCTCAGAACAGCGTATCAAACGACAGAGTCAGTGTGCAGTAAAACACACCACAGAACAGCGTATCAAATGACAGTGTCAGTGTGCAGTAAAACACACCTCAGAACAGCGTATCAAACAACAGAGTCAGTGTGCAGTAAAACACACCTCAGAACAGCGTATCAAATGACAGTGTCAGTGTGCAGTAAAACACACCACAGAACAGCGTATCAAACGACAGAGTCAGTGTGCAGTAAAACACACCTCAGAACAGCGTATCAAACGACAGAGTCAGTGTGCAGTAAAACACACCTCAGAACAGCGTATCAAATGACAGTGTCAGTGTGCAGTAAAACACACCACAGAACAGCGTATCAAACGACAGAGTCAGTGTGCAGTAAAACACACCACAGAACAGCGTATCAAACGACAGAGTCAGTGTGCAGTAAAACACACCACAGAACAGCGTATCAAACGACAGAGTCAGTGTGCAGTAAAACACACCACAGAACAGCGTATCAAACGACAGAGTCGGTGTGCAGTAAAACACACCACAGAACAGCGTATCAAACGACAGAGTCGGTGTGCAGTAAAACACACCACAGAACAGCGTATCAAACGACAGAGTCGGTGTGCAGTAAAACACACCACAGAACAGCGTATCAAACGACAGAGTCAGTGTGCAGTAAAACACACCACAGAACAGCGTATCAAACGACAGAGTCAGTGTGCAGTAAAACACACCACAGAACAGCGCATCAAACGACAGAGTCAGTGTGCAGTAAAACACACCTCTTCAGAGTGGCACCCCTCCTGGGTACTCTAACCCTCTACTTCATGGAAGTGTAAGTTAAAGGTTTTCTTTATAAAACCTGCCGCAGAACAGTCCAGGAATTTAAAAATCACTTCCTGTTTATTTGAACGGAGAGCTTGAGATTTCTGGCCAGCTACTTATCAGGGTAAAGTGGAACTGGAGAAAACTGGCCCCTCTAACATGTAGATTTGGAGGGGTACTCCTACAGACTGCAGCCCCCTGAGTGACCCCCCCCCCAATGAAAATAAGGTTAAAACAACAGGTTTTATAGCCAGTAATAGACTTATCAATTGCGTGAGCCCAATAGCACGCAGTAGTAATAATGTTTCCCTAGAGGGGCCTGCAAGGAAGGAGAGGGTCAAATAACACAGCAAGCTTCTCAAGTAGTCAGTTTCTAAATAATACAAATTATAATGCAGTCCTTGCTTTGGTCCTGTGTACAGTACAGGGGTTACTTTGCATAAAGAGGCTTTCCCTTGACATGATGGTCTCATGTTTTAACAAACAGAAAGATGAATTATTACTTTACATTTAGAAAGTGTTACTCATCTAATGTCCTGCAACTGTGTGTGTTGGGGGAAGATCCTGTTTTATGCTTTTCTGCAATAGAAAAGCATGACTTCAAAGGGCTAGATATTAATAATGTAACCCAGGTTTGTCTGGGAGATTGAAGGACGGACCCCACTGCCTAGCCATGATCGTAGCTTTCTGGATATTAATAATGTAACCCAGGTTTGTCTGGGAGATTGAAGGACAGACGCCACTGCCTAGCCATGATCGTAGCTTTCTGGATATTAATAATGTAACCCAGGTTTCTGGGAGATTGAAGGACGGACCCCACTGCCTAGCCATGATTGTAGCTTTCTGGATATTAATAATGTAACCCAGGTTTGTCTGGGAGATTGAAGGATGGATCCCACTGCCTAGCCATGATCGTAGCTTTCTGGTCACAGACGGCTTCACGTCACAAATTAAACTTTATATAAAAAAAGGGTGAAACTGACTTGCGCACCTGTGCTGTGGCACATGTAGGTCCTGACACTAGAAGGCCTCGTTTATGTTGCAGCTGTGAACCATTTCGCCAAGGAGGTCTGTGGCTGTTTCGGTCTCAAAGCCGTATGTTCAGGAAGATGTAGTGAGTAGTTCCAGCATGCGTTGTTGCCTGAAGTGTGAAGGATTCCAATATGCTTAACACTTTCCCAGCACGATGCTTTCTCTGTTTCAAAGGAACTTACTCTTCCAACAGAGAAAAACAAACCAAAAAAAGTGTTATCTATAGCGAGTGTTTGAAAGGTCCTGGCCCGTTGTAGTTTTCTGTTTCTTTTGTCGTCTTGTAAGCGATGGCAAAGTATTATATCCTGCAGTGGGACAGGACTTTTGACACGCACTGTACTGTACATCATCGAATAGCGATGTGTTGTATTTCATTGGTCCTGTATCAGGGCAGTTTAATCCCAGTTAATGCGATGGAAGCAGAGTGTTGATTTGCAGTGTCAAAGGTCAGGATATGCAGGAGTTTCTTATGTTTTGTACCCAGTACATAGCAAGGCACCGTTTGTGGCTTGTTGGGGAACTGTTTCAGAAGCGTTGATTGAGAGGTACTGTATGTGTCAATTCCGTTGTGTATTCTTCACAACACTATGCTCTACATTTTCTTTTTTATGCACTGTACCCCTTTCACAAATCTAGTTAACAGCTAGCAGGGCAGGCCTGGGAACTTCATGTCCATGTCCATCTTCATTTTCTTCTGGGCTGAAATATCATTTATTTTGAATTTTATTTGCATTTTGAATTGTTTTGGTTTAGGCTGATGAATTGTTGAGAGGAAAAAATTGCTGGTAGTTTAAATAATGAATTAAACAAATATTACATTACGAAAGTATATAATCAAATACATTACGAAAGAATATAATCAAATAATACATTACGAAAGGATATAACCAATGAAGTCTTGATTATAATCTTGATTATAATCTTGTGTAGTGCTGCCATGTAGAGCAGTTTGTCTTTTCAGTGTTGTTTTAAATTTAACCAGCAAACCCTGAACCTAAGCCGGTAACACAGGATACAGGACAAGGCAAGTGACTTGAGATTTGAGAACGTTTGTGTTTGTCCTTCCCTCCCCCTTCCACTACATTCTAAAAAACAAAAAACAAAAACAACCAAAGTTTGGTTTCTAACAGCCAAGGGCATGTTACAATACCCACAAGTACCTCCCAGAATGCTGAAAACCCCAAAACAATGTATGAGTTTTGAGAATACACTAAAGCTCGTACAGGAATTGGATTTCTGACAACTCGATTACTAACAAGAAAGTGATGCACGTCTTGCTTGATCACTTTGATCATTTTCTGGTCTTGGAGGTGTCCGTTGTTGCTTAATAAGATACAGGTGGAGATCGGTAAGTCACCAGTAGCACCAAGTGAAAACCTTTCATGGTGTATTTAAAGAGAACCCAGCTCTCTTGCCATTTAAAATACCTGAATTCCAGAACCACAAAATGATACGTAGCATACAGAACATTTTAAAGAATTAAGCTGTGACTGTGAGATTTAATTTTTATTTTATTTTTGTATTTGTTTGTGCTGCAGCGAGGGATGATGGAAGTGTCGCGGTTGCCCTGGGTTACACAGCCCATATTGTGCTGATGATTTCCTACTTCCTGCAAGTTCCGCTCAGGTATCCAGTCGTCCACAAGGGCTCCAGGTCTTCAATCAAGGATAATATCACAGACCAGCTAGCGGAAAAGGAGAGAGAGTAAGTGTTTCTTCTTTCTTGTGCTGCTCATGGAGACTGAACTCCAGTTTTCTGATCACAGTAGAAGAGTCTGTAGAGGAAAGCCCAGAAGAATCCATAGATTAAAGTTTAAACTGACAGTTTTATCTTCTCCAATCCAGTGGTGGCAGAGTCTTCATCAGGAAATCTGGGTCTCAAAACCTTTTATCAAACAAGGAGAACAACATGTAAATGTCCATCTCATTTAATTTAGTTAGTTAAAGGGCCACACTAATCTAATGTATATCTGCACATACGTCGTGCGTAACATTTATTTCCTCCTCAAATAAAGTTCCCTCCCTCACAACTAATTTACATTTTTATAGCAATCGAAATTCCTTTTTGAGTTGCATTTATGTATTTTTTGGTGTTTTTCATTTGTGAAATCTGATTCCCTGTTTGCATTGGTGTGCATAATGCATTTCCTTGTGATTTACGATCTTCATTCCAGTATCTCTCAGAACAGATTTTTCACATTGACCGGGATGAAACATTTTCTGGCAACGTTCACCCTCATAGGAATAGCTGCTGTGATTTTTTGAGGTGGTAATTCAGATCATGTTGTTTGTAAGGGATTTAGCACTGAAGCACTTGGTATCCGCTCAAAGTCCAAGTTCAGTCCTCAGTTAGCAGGAGATGAACAATGGGTATCCTTATTGATTTGGAAGGTTCTGTTTCTTTAATTCATTTTTAATGCATGTGGAAGAATACATGCTAAAGATGTTTCAATGATTACCAGGTTTACATTGTGTTAAACATTTAAAATGTGTTGTGTGGGGGGGGGGTATGACAATCCATCTAGGATTAGATATGGGGTTAAAAAAAAAAAATAGACGTGATCCTGACTCGCAGCATTTAACCAACAGTGAAACAGCCAGAATCCAGAAGTGATTCCAGAAGTGATCCAGCCCCAGATCTTTTTCAAAAGCTCCAGTGAGAACCAGACGTTGGTTCCTCATTGCTAAGCTGTGGCTTTATTTATAAATCTAATAGTGAGGGACCTTTCAGGAGACGTGGTCTTCTCAAGGCTTGCTCACACGAGTTGCAAATAATAATTCTCATCGCCTCATCACCCCCCCCCCCCCCACCCCCTTTTTGTTTTACCTAACCCTTATCTTTATTCATAATGTTTCTGTCATTGCAGATTAAATATGTTTGGCACGCTTCCTGTTTAATGCCTGGAGGAGGATGAGAACTCCTAGGTTAGAAATGTTATCCATGACTGACAGGCTCAAGTGCGCTGCATGCCTATACAATTATTTTATTATTGTTTTTAAACAAGACGTTCATTTTATAGCGCCGCTTTCTAAAAGCAATGTTCGTCAGCTTTTGCTGTATTTTGAGTTGTGTTTGTGTGCGTGCGAGCGTATGTGTGCTTTTTAAATGTTTCATTATTTGTTTTAATTTTCAGGTTGGTAACATGTCTGGTTTTAGTTTCAATGTTCCACAGTCTTGTAACAGTTTCCATTGCTCAGGGTAATAATGCTGGTGAGGACTTTGGCAAGTTGGAGGAAGGGAATAGAACCGACCAGTCAGACTAAACAACTGTCACTGCTTGGCTCTGTGTACCAGAGCAATCGTTCTGCATTTTCAGGAGTCATTAAGCATCTTTGTTCGGGGAGCTTGTATGAATTTGCAAATCCGCCACCGTTTCTACCACTGATGCCTCCTAAATCGTTTCACCTAGAAACTTCATATTCTCTGGGTTTGTTTTTGGTCTCTCTCATCGTGGACAAAAGCCTTTGTCCCGAGGTGTCCCTTTGTGACGAGGACAGTTCTGCAGTATGTTGTGGTGTTATTGCTAGGGTGGTGTATAAGATGTGTGAGTTATATACCAGGGAGACATTTTATTCTTGTGTGCCTTATTCTCTGGAAATTCTGGCACGGATGAGAACATTACTAAATCAACTGGCCTTGCAATTCATCAAAAGACACTTGAAGTCCGATTTTCTTTGTGGAACGGCACAAACCCTGCTATATGCTTTGCTTTTTTTAAATGTTATTTTTTTTTAATAACATCCTAAACCTGAAACCTGTTTCTCATTCCCTTGAGCTGCTTTTAGAGACCTGTTTGAAGCAGAAATAAAAAGCCAGCTAGTGTGTCAGTGCTGATGAGCAGCCTCCTGATCTCCTGTCCCCCCTGCGGATCAATAATGTACTTGTCACGCACCAGTCAGTGAATTATTCCTACACCCATTTTAACTCAAGGTTTGTCTGGAAATCCTTTTGGATGCCACATGTGGATGAATCACTTTGCAGCTTTAAAAACAGAGTGTTGATAAATGATTACCTGTGGTCACACAGCATGATGCAGGCACCATGGCAGCTGGCCAACTGATTTTCTTCTGTCAATATCAGCCCCTTGTCTGACTGTAACTCTTCACAAGTCAGGGAAGAATATATATATATATATATATATATATATATATATATATAATATATTGCCAGCTTTTCTGTTTTTGTTTTACCTTTTTAATTAATAGTTCTTCACTGTTACGGAGTGACATGTGACAAGCTAGAAAAATGACTCTCCTGGAGGGTAAATTAATTCCTTTCTGCAATGATTGTAGATCTGAATTCATAGGTAGCCCAATACATGCCTTGGGAACTTGGTGTTACATAGAACATGTCTGGACTGTGCAGGTCTTTAAATCCGAGCACGTAATCATGTGGTGTCTCCTGATTTATCTCGAATCACCTAATGTTACCTTAGGTGAGGTAGACACAGGTTAGTGCAAATCGGGGTCTGCAGAACCAGTAGAATATGATGGGTCTTTTCTTTTTAAATTACACCTGTTTGCACTTTATATGCTTAAACTGGTATGTTTAACATTAAAATAAGGCTAGAAGTTTGATCAACAGCCATCTCATGTTCTGTATTAGTCCTGCTTCCAACATCCTGCAACATGCATTGGTGCTGATGAATTGTAGTGCGTTTCTATAACGTGCTCTACAGCATTAAATAATACAACCCTTTCAAGTGATGCGGTCCGTTTCTATAAATACCATGCTCTGATTTCTCCTCGTGTTGGAGTAGTTAAACAGGCACAGGGGAGCGAATGTCAAGATCGCTTTTTGGATACGACTGCTCTGGTTGTATCTTCACATCAGCAGACTGTGTGCTGCGAATGGAAATCGACCTGGGTGTTAACATTGTTTTTTTTATTTTATAATGTATTATGTATATGTAATAGCATTGTCATGTGACCACGATGACCCTGTGCAGAATGGAATGTAACCATAGCGACCATGGAAGTACCCAGCTTCACATCACACCCCCCTGATAAGGAGTGCAGATCATGTTCTGCAGTGTAGGGCACTGCAGTGAGGCTGTTTCCAAATGTTGTTTTTATTTTTTGAACATGTTCAGCCAGGGAGATCACACTTTACTACTTTTTAAAGTAATTGTAGCAAACAAAATAGTTCCATAAAATGTCTGCCGTGAACATCCATTTGTTCTATATAGGTCTCAAATGTGCAGTTTTGAAAGAAACACATACTATCGCAAACATGTATTTCCATTTCAAAACATGATCTCTGGTACTACACTAGGTTAAAGAAAGCTCTGTTTGATTGCAAGCCATGCTTTTAGACTGTCTGTCTTGCACTTCCTGGGTCATTTTCCCTGGAGAGTGAAACTGTCCCCACCCCTTCACTGGCTTTTTTCCTATCACTAACCCTGTTAACTGACATGCTTTCAGCCAGTAACATGATTTAACCCAGGAGACACTGCTGAGGTGAAATGACCCAAGTGCAGGTGTAAACAGATTCAAGCATAGAAACTGAGAGCTTCCTTTAACCTAGAGTCCTATCAGATATCATGTTATACAATTTCAATGTGTGCAGTAACAGGTGTGTCTTTTAAATCTGCACACGTGAGATCCATGTAGCTAATAGAAGTGCACCACGGCTAAGGCTTCTGGAATTATTTTGTTCGCTACAATTACTTTAACGGCTCGTTGCGCAGACCTAAGGTAACATTAGTAGGTAGTGCGAGATTAGTGTGAATCGGGGTCTGTGAAACAAGGAAACGGCTGCAATCGTAAGTAAAGAGAAAACTACAGTAACTGCTGGGATGGAAGGATCCCTGACATGCAGCATTCTGCCAGTACTGCCAGTATTATAAAGGTATATAGTGACACAACTGGGGTTCAAATCATGACCAGATGGCACACATTCTGTTTTTCGCCTTATTTTAATTCCAGTGCTCTCCACTAAAAAAAAAAAAAAAACACCTCTGCCTGGTACTGTAGAAAGTTTAATCATCTGATCAAACGCTTTTCGCTTGTTACACCCCCCCCCCCCCCCCACCGCGCCTTAGATACCTCCCGTGTTTATCATAAGTAGTTGTGACAGTTGCTGACTAGCAAACTAATGAGCATCACGTCTAGGAAAAGCCTTGCAGCTGATTCTGATTTGTGATATGCTGCAGAGTGTTGCTTGTTGATGTTATGAGGCAGTGTGGATGTGTTGCGCATTGCAGTACAATCTTGGAAATGGGTGAAGAAGCATTACTGTAGGTGTAGGTACAATTAGACTGCAGTATTTGATCTCCACGCCCCACTGAATAGTACAGTACATACCTGCTGCACTGCACACGATGCTCTTTTATACCTCAAGTTCAAATTGGGTATTCACTTGTTAATGAGCAATCCCCTCTCACTGCACTTAACTTGCAGTTCAGCAAAGAACTCCTTTTCTTACGCACTACTACTATCTTAAACAGTGCGTTCAAATCTGTGCATGAATACACTGTCCAGATGCTTTTACAGGACGTAAAGAACACCAGCGAGCATTGCACATGCAATACTAGATGTGTGTGTGTGTGTGTGCCTGCCTGTATAAAAACAACACACTGATCAAAGATGTGAACACAGATCCTATCTCTCGCTACATTGATTTGCTGTCACACTTTTTTGCTGGTACGTTCTGTAAATGTAAGTAACAGTGGTTATACTTTGATACTGAGAGCTCTTATTTTGTATTTACAGCAGTGGCAGGGAAGGTGTGTTAATAACATACTTGCATGGAAATGGCTACAGATACCCAATGTTTCCCCTTCAAGGTTATGCAGGAGGTTTAAACAGCCTCTCATCACCTGCCCTCTAATGCAATGCCACTGGTGCATGACTTGAAACTTTTGCTTGGTGGACAAATACGCAGTTGAGTTGTACACCCAGATCAGATCAGCAGCATGGATTTTGTTTCGTTTTGGTAAGTGGTAGTATTGCTATAGGTACTGTTAAATGTGAGACTGGGGTGTACTGAGAGAATGAGGGCACTGTGAAAAGGTCATGTGGGGGTCGTGGGTGCTGCACATTCAGATGCAGTAATAACTCAGAGAGCTGCTGAAAGGCAGAGTGCAGCAGAGCAGAGAAACTGGGACATGCAGGTCCATTGGGCCTTTCACGGTGACCATTGCATTA
Organism: Acipenser ruthenus; assembly: GCF_902713425.1. Classification (NCBI taxonomy): domain Eukaryota; kingdom Metazoa; phylum Chordata; class Actinopteri; order Acipenseriformes; family Acipenseridae; genus Acipenser; species Acipenser ruthenus. The sequence goes on from NC_081197.1 coordinate 962,481, forward strand.
CCTCTACTGTAGCTTTCAATTACTCCACAGTTCCTGTTAAAGAAAAAAGAAGGGTGAAAAAAATGGAAATAGTCTAGACCTTAAGACAACCTTACACCCTCCATGAAAAATCCTTTCCAGAGCCAAATCATAAATCACATGCAGAAACTGACCCTGTTGTGTTTTTTTTTTAAATGGTAGGGTTTAACCCCAACCCCCTCTCAATAATGAACCATAAATGGAGAGTATTAAAAACGTGAACCCTATGGTTGACCCACAAGCTGTTTGTCCAGCGTGATGAGGTGTGGGGAGAGTTATGACCAGGGGATAGCGTGCAGTTGGAGTTTATGTCAACTTGTCTTAGCTGGATGTTTTTAGATAAAAGAATGCTTCAGGCTGCTGTGGAAATGTGGATCTTTACCCTGTAGAGCCGTGTTCATTTATTTCGGGTTGTCCTTTTTAAGCTGGCCTCCTTTTACTTCTAAACAGTAATACATTAGTTACACAGAATGAAGGCAGCGCTTGCTTCTCTGCACCCCAGGGATCTTTTTGTGTCTCACTCCCTCTCCACCTCCCACCAAGTGCTTTGTCCAGAGTCCTAAAAATGGAATGACCACCTCAAAGACCCCCATTCTGTGTGTTCAAAATGGAATGACCACCTCCAAGACCCCCATTCTGTGTGTTCAAAATGGAATGACCACCTCCAAGACCCCCATTCTGTGTGTTCAAAATGGAATGACCACCTCCAAGACCCCCATTCTGTGTGTTCAAAATGGAATGACCACCTCCAAGACCCCCATTCTGTGTGTTCAAAATGGAATGACCACCTCCAAGACCCCCATTCTGTGTGTTCAAAATGGAATGACCACCTCCAAGACCCCCATTCTGTGTGTTCAAAATGGAATGACCACCTCCAAGACCCCCATTCTGTGTGTTCAAAATGGAATGACCACCTCCAAGACCCCCATTCTGTGTGTTCAAAATGGAATGACCACCTCCAAGACCCCCATTCTGTGTGTTCAAAATGGAATGACCACCTCCAAGACCCCCATTCTGTGTGTTCAATTTCTCTTAAACATTTGTATTCTTCTGCTTTAACACAAAATTAGTTCCAGTTAATTAGTTTCTAAAATCCTTACAGCTTGAGGTCGAGCTCTCAAAAGTAAGTGGACAAAAAACAAACAAACCCATACATTCAGCCACCCCTAATTTTGTGCTTTGGATGAATAACTCAGGGCGGCTCATTTGAAAGCTCCGGCATGCATCTTAGCTGTTTTGTTGTTAGTTCTGTAGAAGTGTCTTTTTCTGTTTTACAGAATCATGCAAACTTAGCAAGCAGGGTACATGCTTTGTGAATAAGGATCGGACTCTGAAGAATGTAATAAAGAAGAATGCTGCCTTGTTATTAAGGGTTTAGAGCCAGTTGTAACCTAGTGGGCTTCACAATACCACAGTCATGAATAACGTAAATCCTGTCTAAGTTGCTTACCGAGCGCATATATTATACACATTTTTACACTTTGATGAAGGTGTCCCAAGTCCAGCGCGTTACGGTTTTACTCTTCAGATGTCCAGCGCTTTCTTTGTAGCACCAGTGTTTTAATAAAGAAATACCGGTAACATCTCTGATCTGCCTGCTATAGGTGGAGAGAAAAGACAGATTCAATAAAGCAGGGAATCCTTTCGTTTGGATTCCAGCACAGAAGTCCGTCCCCCCGAATTCTTTGAATTCAGCGGGCTTGGGAACACGTTGCACCCATATTTCCATAGCTGTGTCCCAGAACGACTGATTATAGCAGAATAAAAGATGCAAGCCAGATGTGCTGTGTAATATTGAGAACAGGTGAAGGCAGTTAAAATCAAGTGGTGCCTTATAGCAACTTTTATTAGACTGGATTAAAGGCAGACTACCTCTTGTATGCATTGAAAAAAAAAAAATCTTTAACATGCTTGAGACTGAGCCTTTAAAAATGAGACAGAAAATATTTTAACTGGAGCCCGTAACTCTCCTCTTAATACAGAGATAAAGAGGTGTACAGTTGAGAAATCTTTTAAGAACATAAACACAGAAGTGGGTTCATTTCATGGAGCTAGGGTCCTTATGGTTTGGGCTAACTCTTAACATGTGGCCGTGCCTTCTCGGATCCTGCAGGGAAATGTATTGCAGACGGGTAAATGTTTGAGCTGTTCTGTGATGCTGAGCAGGCAGAGGACACTGTAAAGAACAAGAGCAAATGCATCTCAAAGGAGCTGCCTGGGTTTGAAATGCAAATACTGAAAGAGTGAAAGGTCCAATAACAATTACATTCTGATTTTACTTTTTTTTTTTTTTTTTGGGAGGGGTGGGTTAAGATGAGGTATTACATAGACATCATCACCAGTGTCTGTTCATATTGAACAGGGATTCAGAAAGCCAGGGCTCTGAGCCTTGTATGATATTCTCTGTATTTGGCATGCCTAAGGGAAGAGGCTTTCTCTTAGCAGCTAACTTGTGTCACTGTTTTTAACTGACTGCTCATACTATGCTTGTGTGGTGGTGTTTGTTGTTTTTTTATGCAAGGTCATATATTTTCAGGTTTGGTTTTGTTTACAGATCAGTATCATACAAGATCAGAATGCCCCTTGTATGTGGTAGATATATATACAGTGCCTTGCAAAAGTATTCAGACCCTTGACCAATTCTCTCATATTACTGAATTACAAATGGTACATTGAAATTTCGTTCTGTTTGATATTTTATTTTAAAACACTGAAACTCAGAATCAATTATTGTAAGGTGACATTGTTTTTTTGTTGTGAAATTATTTTTAAGAAAAATAAACAACTGAAATATGTTGCTTGCATAAGTATTTCAACCCCTGTGCTGTGGAAGCTCCCAGTTTACACCGATGAAAGAAATTGCCCTAACGAGGACACAATTACCTTACCATTGGCCTCCACCTGTGAACCATTAAAGTTGCTGTCACATTTTCTGGATAAAAACCCCACTGTTGAAGGAGACTTGTGAGAGAAGCCACAGAGAGGCCAACAATCACTTTGAAGGAGTTACAGAGTTCAGTGGCTGAGAGTGGAGTAATGGTGCACCATTCAACCATATCAAGAGCTCTGCATAACACTGGCCTGTATGGGAGGGTGGCAAGAAAGAAGCCGTTACTCAAAAAGTACCATCTGAAAGCATGTTTGGAGTTTGCCAGAAAGCTTGAGAGTGACCCAGCTGCGATGTGGGAAAAGGTTTTGTAGTCAGATGAGACCAAGATAGAGCTTTTTGGCCAAAACTCAAAGCGCTATGTATGGCGAAATCTAACACTGCCCATGCCTCAAGACACACCATCCCTACAGTGAAGTATGGTGGTGGCAGCATCATGCTGTGGGGAGGCTTCTCATCAGCAGGGACTGGGCATCTTGTTAAAATTGAAGGAAGAATGGATGGAGCAAAATACAGGGAAATACTGCAAGAGAACCTGCTTCAGTCTGCTAAAAAACTGAAGCTTGGGAGGAAATTCACCTTTTTAGCAGGACAATGATCCCAAGCACAAGGCCAAAGCAACATTGGAGTGGCTCAAGAACAAAAAGGTGAATGTCCAACAGTGGCCCAGTTAAAGTCCTGATCTCAATCCCATTGAGAATCTGTGGCACTATTTGAAAATTGCGCTCCACAAGCGTTGTCCAACCAACCTGAACAACCTCGAGCAAATCTGCCAAGAAGAATGGGCCAAAATCACTCCGACACTGTGTGCAAAGCTGGTACATACTTACCCCAAAAGACTTAAAGCTGTTATTGCAGCGAAAGGTGGCTCTACCAAATATTAATGTGTGAGGGTTGAATACTTATGCAAACAAGATATTTCAGTTTTTTATTTTTCTTATAAATATTTCCCAACATAAAACCAATGTCACCTTACAATAATTGATTTTGAGTTTCAGTGTTTTAAAATAAAATATCAAACAGAATGAAATTTCAATGTACCATTTGTAATTCAGTAATATGAGAGAATTGGTCAGGTGTCTGAATACTTTTGCAAGGCACTGTGTGCATATATATATATATATATATATATATATATATATATATATATATATATATATATATATATATATATATATATATATATATATATATATTATATTATATTATATTATAATATGGATAGATGCATGGATGGGTGGGAATACCATTATTGGCAGTCAATTTAACATACTGCTGTGCTGATAGAACTGAATGTCCCCAGTGTGACACAGCCAATTCCCACTGTGTTACAGGAAGGGTTCATTACTGACCTCCCCATAGTGTACACATCAAAACTGGCAAAGGATTTACTTAACACAAATTCCACCTATCTATATATCTAATATATATATATATATAAACTAATGTGGTTTTAGCTGAAATGCAGACATTACATTCACTTACCATGGGATGGTAGAAGCGTTTAAAAATTCAAATTCGAAGGAGGTAATATAACAATGAAGTCCATGCCTCCTACACCCTGCTGCTGCTGCCGCTGCATTACGGAACGTCTGCTTGAGCAATTATATTGTAGACTAACTAAAAATAAACTTTTAAGAGGCCTACATCTAACCATTAGTGATGCAGAATGTGAAGTACTTCAGAAGCCACTTTCACCAGTGTCTGTTTCTGTTTCCAATATAGAACACCAAGGGTACCACAACTGTGGACATCGAATAAAACATCAATCTGTGCCAGCATATCATTTTGAGACTCTTCTATTGTGACCTTAAGGATTGTATTGCAAGCTTAATTTGGGGAACACCCATTTTAATTTAAAAAAGGGGGGGAGAAACAGCGGTGATTGTGACAGATGCTCAGTGTAATAATTTGTCAGATTTTGGAACCTCCAGCTTTCTGATTTTATATTTGCACTGGCAGTATTACTGTTCACTTAATTATTGGACAGGTGTCTTTTTAAGTAACGTGTTGATTTATACTTGTGTCTCATCATCCTGAGATTATTGTTGAGCATTCCTTGTTCATGAAGGAGTTAGTACAGCCTGCGCATATGCAGAATACCTGCTTTATTGTCTCCAAGATATCATATTTTATTCCCCACAAAGGAAGACTGTGACATAAATCACTTTTAGTCCTGATGTATCAGGCTTGTGTAATGTGTAAATATGGTATTCTGGAAAATGCATTTAGTGTTTGTGATGTACATAAAAAAACAAACCCTTATTTTCCATACTTTTCAGTAATGTTCTTCTGAAAAGCCTCCTCGAGGACATTGCTGGGAAAGTGAGGTGCAGGGGGCATTTCCAATGGGCTTGAGCAAGGCTAATTCAGCAATCCTGATTTTTTTTTGCTGGAATATATTTAATAAGCATGGCCAATACTGCTCTAAGCAGAAACCGCAACAGAAAACCATGCAGAACACTTAAACTTCTGATAAGGTCCAATAAAGTACTTCAGGGTGCAGTTGGAATAAAAACCTGCAGGGACAGCGGCCCTCCAGGACCGAGCTGCGCACCACTGCTTTAGACCATTTAAAAAAAATCTTTGCTAAATATAATAATATATGTCTATACATGAAAATACACAAATGATAATATACATGAAAAAAAGTGCTATTCACAAATAGTTTACATTGTTATATGCTGCTTGTGTGTCAAAAGTAGTCCCTTTTTTCTGAGATTAAATGATCTTTAAATGAATTTTATCCAATATATTGTTACAGTAAAAGTGAAGATCCTATTGCATTACAGCTAGAAAAAGGAAATAAATCGTGTCATTTAATATCCAAGGCAGCAGGGCAATGGTGAATGCAGGTGCTTTACATTGGAGGATGAATTCTCCTGTAACAGGCTCAGCATATTGTGGGGGCATTGCATTATATGATTCGATTCTCTCTGTCCAGGTCTCACAACGTTATTGGGTATGTTTAATAAGTATATTATACAGTACATCAAAGTCTGTTGAGATGGTAAAATGCCTCATGGTCTTCTTCTAATCCGTTTCGTCCTGCTTGTGAACTGGATTATTACAGGAGTGCAGTAGCTTTCTCCAGCCAAGTGATACAAAAAACCAGAGCCTCTCACCCTTCGGTACAAGTCATAAGAGTGATGTGAATTCCTATCTTCAAGGTGATCTGGAGTTGAACAGAATACCTGGGGGTTTGTAACCCAGGTCTCTAAGACGCCTCTTAAAGCTCCCTGTGTAGTGGTTTACTGTACTGTTTCTCAAGCCCATTAAACACACATGGTGCTTTTTTGTTGCTGTGGTGCTTGTGTGTGGTTTAAACCTGCTCTTGAACGCATCAGTGCCTAAGCATGGTCCCTTCGCTCATGTCCCAGGGGTTTGTAATGCTTCCCTTTTTATTGGGGGGCACTTTGTAAATATGGAGTCACTGCTGATAAATATGGTATCCCTACATAAGCAATGACCTTCGTTGTGTACCTCTTTATAGCCAGCATGAGGGACTTTTATTGGTTACCCTTTTAAATAGGACCCGACTTTGACTAGGACAAGTCTCCACCGCCCCCCCCACCCCCAAGATATTGTGGAAAAGACACTGAAAAAAACTTTGTCGAAACATTTGAATTTATTTAAGTTTCTTTAGCACTTCTAAATTTTATTTTTTTAAAAGCTATGGATGTATTCTTGAAATGACTTTTCAATGCCTTTGAATTCTAGAGTAATTAACACAGCTTAAGAAAATGCATGCGTCTCCAGAACATAGTTTGGTAGTGTCTGTGTTTTTAAATGTTCCCATGATACATACATCTCTTAAGAAATTCCTCTTTTGTTCTTCTGTCCTTGGGCCTCCTTATCTGCTCAGACCGCTGGCTGAACCCCCAGAGATTCAGTACAGTGGGCTGTGGGCTGGGGTCTGAAAGCAGTTGGGCCTCCATAGTGTTTGCTGCTCTCTGCTCTCCTGCAGTTTAATTCTTATAGTCTGTGTCTATCAACGTTGGAGAAATCCACCATTCTTCAGCAATGATGATTACAGTGTATCATTCCACAGATAAACCAAAGAATGGATCTCGGCAGGATAAGCTTATGATAAAGCACTACACTTTATATATTTATAGATCTCTCTCTTTTCATGGATCTCAGCAGGATAAGCTTATGATAAAGCACTACACTTTATATATTAATAGATCTCTCTCTTTTAATGGATCTCAGCAGGATAAGCTTATGATGAAGCACTACACTTTATATATTTATAGATCTCTCTCTTTTAATGGATCTCGGCAGGATAAGCTTATGATAAAGCACTACACTTTATATATTTATAGATCTCTGTCTTTTCATGAATCTCAGCAGGATAAGCTTATGATAAAGCACTACACTTTATATATTTATAGATCTCTCTCTCTTTTAATGGATCTCAGCAGGATAAGCTTATGATAAAGCACTACACTTTAAAGATCTCTCTCTTTTAATGGATCTCAGCAGGATAAGCTTATGATAAAGCACTACACTTTATATATTTATAGATCCCTCTATTCTAAGTATGATGAACATTAATTCAATTGGTAGTATCATCAGGAAAAGACGACACACTAGTTCTGTATACAGGTTTGAATACATGTCGCTAATGAGAGATCTGTTTCATGGTCACGCAGCGTCAGACACTCGTAGTATTAGACAGGTAGCACTGTCCCTACTCGATTCCTGAATGTGTAACAGCCAGCTAAACCTCCCAGTTAGGGGTCAGCCTGTCTGCCCTCAGGTGGATTAACAAAATACAGCTGCTCACCCACAGGGGTGCTTCAGCTTTAAAACAGGGCAACAGAAACAAACACCACTTAAGACACCAACCCCATAGCTTTCCAGCAATCAAGTGCTGTACACATCTCTGCTCAGAAGATTAAAGCAAACTGTGTTTTTATATCATTAGGAGATTGTAGGTTAAAGTAATAACATAAAAACATTTGAAAAGGCAGGATGGTAAACGTCGGGTGCAAGTAGTCACAAATCAGCTGCAGTATATTGGTTATTTTTCCATCATGTAGCAGTTGATTCTTGAGAGACGCTTTACGCCTCTTGCCCTATAATGCATTGTTAATACGTTAGATCCCTGGTATCGTACGCTTGCTGTAGGGAGGTGATGGATTAGGAAAGATCCGGCTAAGGGCAATCAATGAGCCTACAGTCTGAAAAATGATACAAGCAAACAAACCCATTTAGAAAGGGGGCAAACTTCAGGTTCCATGAACAAGGGACATTTTTTTTTCTTTTTGCCAAACAGTAGAATAAAAGGAAACCTTTTTTTTTTAATTAATAAATTACTGTCCTCCAAAAGCATATTTGCTTTCTTCTCCCTGTTAAAGCAAGGCTTACAAGTGGACCTTAAATTTAAATAACCCAGTTACAAAACATTGGGTCTTGGAGAACAGTTGGTGAACTTTAAACATAAATGAAATAAATCAAACTAACTTTTGTTTGTGTGCGTTTCTTTTAAGATGTTAAACACAGCATACAAAAACGTTGGTTCATTATTATTTATTTCTTAGCAGACGCCCTTATCCCGGGCGACTTACAATTGTTACAAGATAACACATTATTTTTACATACAATTACCCATTTATACAGTTGGGTTTTTACTGGAGCAATCTAGGTAAAGTACCTTGCAGCAGTGTCCCCCACCTGGGATTGAACCCACGACCCTCCGGTCAAGAGTACAGAGCCCTAACCACTACTCCACACTGCTGCCCTTTCATACACTAGACCGTTTACATAATATTGTGAACCAGTATGGTCTGATTTGAAAACGACATCAGCTTTAGATAGCTGCCCTGGTATTCGGACAGAAACTCACTGCAGACAACAGCAAGTACAGAAGCTGTTTTATCAGCAGGACTGACGCGTTCTCTGTTTATTTTCAGGTTTCCCTTGTACCCAAGAGGAGAGCGCTTTCAGTTTGAATATGGCGTCTATCTTTTGAACAAAAATATCGCCCAGGTAAGTAAAAGTGCATTACCAATTAAAAAAAATAATAATAATAAATGTTCTGGGAGGAAATACAACTTTGCAGTCAATGTGTGATCTTTCTATCTGATCTGCTTTAAACCAAACTGGCCTTATCTATCCATTTGAAAAAGTGAGAAATGTTATCCTCTACAAGGGTAGTAGACTGAAGCACAGCTACTGTTTCTGAGCACTAAGATGCGGTCAGAATTGCTGACGTCCCAATGTGTAAGGGTAGCAGAAGGGAATAGTTCAGCGACAGGTAAATCATCCAGGGTGACGAGAATTCCAGATTACAGAACTTGTGTATAAGGGATTGGTAGGTGAAAGCTTTTACTGCAAGGCTTTTTTTTTTTTTATATATAATTCATGCTGGTACTGATGCTCCCGGTCTTTATTGTATCCAATCGCCTGTGCAGATTCATTCGAAAAGCAAGTTGACTGAACTGCTATTCCCTGCTGCCCTGAGCTGTAGCAGCTGTATTAAATAGGTGTGTGTGTGTGAACCTGTGCTGAAGTGTTCTTATAACCCAATAAAAAGGCTGACACACAGTAAGAGGCTGTAAACACCTCCACCCCCTCTCCAGATGCTAGACTGGTTTCAGAGACACTTTCAGTTTGAAGACTGCAGTGGATGGCATGCTGCTGTTAGACAGCCAGTGAAACCTTTTAAAGGTTTGGCATTGATCTGAAGTAAACCAGGCTACTGTAACAGGGATGGAAATGAGATTCCTATTGCAGAGCAGTGTCACCCATTCCAGGTGTGAATACAAGCTTGATTAGCCATCGTGTACAGGTAACATGCTCAGGTGTGTCTTATTAAACTCTTGGTAAAACCAGGAATGGATCAAACTGCTATGCATTGGAGCCATATTTCCATCCCTGTGTAGTACGATATACTGCAAGAGTCATTCTGTTTTTGCCAGTAAGACAGGTATGTTTTTGTTTGTTTTTTTTCACAAATATGGGAGTAGTAAGATTTTTCAATAGTGTTACAAGACTGCCAGGTTCTTAACACAGAGGCTGTATACCGTAGTATATAGTTAAGGGCTCCTGTGCATGGAAATCCATCCAAGATCAAGTCAGCTTCTGACTGCTGTTTACAAAAAAAAGAATAGATCTTTCAGCGTGTGAACAGAGTACAAGCAAAGGATTTCCAGGAATCTCTTTTAAAAATGAAAGAATCTGCTTTTGCCAACACGCCTTGTTGTTCTTTATCATTTTTCCAAACAAATACAAATAGGTGGCTAAAACCATATACAAGAGGGCAGAAAGATTGACGTCCTCAGAATCCCTGGTTCTATATGGTTAGCCATCTATTTTTCTTTATGGTACACTCCCAGTTTCGTTTATTTTAGGAAGGATTTGCTATAAAGAAAAAAACGTATGCAGTATAAAAAAACATATGTACATTAAAACTCAAGAATGCACATGGACGTGTGTGTGTGTGTGTGTGCTTTTTTTTTTTCTTTTTTTTTTTTTTAAATGCTAATAAGCTGCATTGAAATAGCTGAATCAAGCGTTTTTTGTAACATGCACAAATCCTCATGTGGCATTGCAAACAGACTTGAAGTGTCCAATTCTACAGATTCACACAACAGCTCTGCACATGTGGAGCGGCAGCTCTCCTTGCCTTCATTTCATCAGTGCGTGTTCCTGTGGGGAGCATTGAAAGCTTGGTAGTGCCCAGGCAGATGAAAACACAGGTCAGTGTGTTGACCTGCCTGCATTTCAATTCCAAGTCATTCAGCAATCCTCAGCATTCCACCCATTTCACTTGTAACACAGCAGCAGGGGAGGAAATGTTACAAGATCTCCAGTGAATTAGGAAGTAATTATCAGAGACAGGTGGGGTCGTGCAGGTGACCTTTCAGCGATCTTGATTTGATCTACTGCAAGTTCAGGGATAAATACTGCCACTCTTGCTTCTGTTGCAGCGCAGTGGTGATGACAGAGCCCAGAAAAAGAGCGCTATGGACAGTCATTCTAAGAGTAAACCTTGATGCTGAATCATTTGGATCCTACAAAAAAGTTTTTGGATAGATCTGCTGATAGGAATCGTACGGGCATTGATGGTCCGAATGGCCTGCTGTCGTTTTGTAAGATTCTCACAAACTTTAAGATTTTTGTTAGCTCTGATACCTTACTGAGTCTCTTGTGTAGGATGTGTGTTGCTTTCTAGTGACACCTGTACAGAGTGTTGTATGTGCAGAGTTTTAATAAACCAAACTCCTTGACTAGAAGGATCACTTTGCAGCTTTAAAAACAGAGTGTTGATAAATGATTACCTGTGGTCACACAGCATGATGCAGGCACCATGGCAGCTGGCCAACCGATCAAGGACCATAGATCTGAATTCGTAAGCAGTCCAATAACGTCCTAATAGAAATGTGTTAGTGAGGTTATGGATGATATTAAAGGTACGATCTGTATAGGAAAAGTGTTCTAGACCCAGAATGGTCCCCTGATCAACACTGAATGTATTGAGAAGAGCTCTCAACCCACAGCCCTCCGGTGACTTTACAGATTAACCAGAAAAAGAAGTTCTGTTCCGAAGCAGCCTGTAAGGAATTGTTATCTGTGAGCAGACTGTCGCGCTGCCTCCAGACATCGGAGGGTTATCGAATACCAGGCAGAGAGTCAGTGTGGGGATCGCTACCCTGCGTCTGTGGCATGACACAGCTGGGGGGGTGGAAACACTAGAATTAGGATCTGGGAAACAGCCTTTAAAAAAACTAAGAAGACAACAAGAAGTAGTGGATTCGCAGCATGTCACTGCAACATGTTTGGCTGAAATTGGATATGAAAGTCATACAAGGGGGTAATTATGGGCCACATGGAACTGGTTGCGAGAGAGTTGTGGTGGGGACACGGTCCCCCCAACCTGTAAGCAAACAGCATTATTCAAACCCCTTTTTAAATGCCATGGGTACAGCCCTAAAGGAGTCGGGCATGGGTCTGCTTAGTTTAGCGTCTTTGTGTTTTATCTGCCACACACTTGCTTGGTTCTAAATGTGCAGCGTGACTTGCTGTTTTTAAAAGATCGCTTTTAGAAACCATGTCAACATTTAACTTTCCTCGCACAATTAGCTTCATTTATCATCGTCACGTGTAATTGCATCCACTCTCGTTAGTGCAGAACCACACATGCACAAGCGCAGCGTTTTACTTGGTTCCTAATGGGTTTCAAAAGCATTTAGTCACTTGTAATGAACCCTGGAAATGAGAGGCTGATTACTGAAACCCCTTACCTGACTTTCACTGCAAGCTGAACTCGAGAACAGATGCAAAAAAACAGAATCTGCAGCTCTTCCCTGTCGAAACCAAAGCTCAATTTACAACACGACAGACACAAGTACAGTAAAGCAAACACGCATTAGTGTTTGAATACAAACAGGAGCGTACAGCCTAATTAAGCATTGAAAGCAAGTTCTCAATGTATATAAAGTATTGATAGGAAGTTCATTAGCCTTGTAGGTCAGCTGTATCAATGTCAGTATGGATGCTCTTTGGTTTTGTAACTGCTCTTGCTGTGATCTTGTTTTTTTTCTGCGTAGTTGACTATATTGCACTATAAAAGCATGCTGTAACAGACATTTATAGTGCATTAGTGAAGAGAGCCAGATTGAAAAGCACAGGGATGAAGAATTTTCAGTGGTGAATAAAATGCTAAATGCATTTCAGTAAAATTAAGAGCAGCTGGTACGATCTCAGAAGCGTCATGCTGCATTCATTCCACTAACTTTATTTTTCTTCAAGAGAAGCTGTTTTGTTTTAGAGAATACTAGCATGCTACGGTACCTGGAAACTTATCAGGGTTTATTAGGAAATAGCAGCTTTGTTGACCCTGATTTTTTTTTTTTTTTACTTGATGTAATAATGTATATTTAGTATTTTTTCAGAAAATAAGCAATTTTTAAGGACTGGTTGTTATTATGTTGTTTTGAACAATGCTTTTGTTTTTTGGCTTGTGTGGTAGCCTGTCATTTGTTTGGATTACTGTGTGTTTTTCCAGTTTAAATAAGTTATAGTAGATATCTAGTTTCACAGCATGTTCTGCCCTGAACATAGAAGATTAAACATCCATCTCTTATTAAGCTGCCCCATGTGCTGTGTGTGAAAGTGATACGGGGCAGCAGACCAGCTCCAGGATGGGCTCTTTGAAGTCCTGTTCAAAGCGTGTGTTGTTTTTATTTATACCTCATGTCGACGGTAACTAGACCTTGCATAAAGCCGGGTGTTACCGGTGTTTATTATTATTTAGCTTGTGTGTCTTGTGTTGGTTTAACCTTAAAGGACAATGCAACACAGGTCAGCGGGGTTGTCTTTCAGATAACGAGGGCCAGTCTTTTTAACCAGATTTGTACATATTTTATGGCAGCGTATAAAAAAATAAAAAAAATATGAAGTTAAATAAAAATTCTTTCTGGCCGTGTGAAAGTAGGCCGTTTTAGTTCAAGTATCAATGGGATATTTATTATTATTATTATTATTATTATTATTATTATTATTATTATTATTATTATTTAGTTCTTAGCAGACGCCCTTATCCAGGGCGACTTACAATCGTAAGCAAATACATTTCAAGTGTTACAATACAAGTAATACAATAAGAGCAAGCAAAGTACAAGTGTGACAAACCACAATTCAATAATACAGCAGATAATGGTAATAGTTACATCAGGATATGATTAAATAGTGATAGTTACATCAGGATATGATTAAATACAAAGTACTACAGGTTAAACACTTGGCAGATTTACAGTATTCTGGAGTACAGGATTAAATGCAGTAAAATAGGGGGCAGATAAGAGCAAAATAAAGCACATTTACATGAAGGGTGATAGTGTCCCAGGATACAAACAGAGGAGTTCTACAGGTGCTGTTTGAAGAGGTGATTCTTAAGGAGGCGCCGGAATGTGGTCAGGGACTGGGCAGTCCTGACATCTGTAGGAAGGTCATTCCACCACTGCAGAGCAAGGGTGGAGAAGGAGCGGGCTCTGGAGGCAGGGGAGCGTAGCGGAGGTAGAGCTAGTCTTCTAGTGCAGGCGGAGCGGAGAGGTCGAGTAGGGGTGTAGGGAGAGATGAGGGTCTGGAGGTAGCTGGGTGCAGTCTGGTCAAGGCATCTGTAGGCTAGTACAAGAGTCTTGAACTGGATGTGAGCGGTGATCGGGAGCCAGTGGAGCGAGCGGAGTAGTGGAGTAGTGTGGGCGAAGCGAGGCAGCGAGAACACCAGGCGGGCAGCAGAGTTCTGGATGAGCTGGAGCGGACAGGTGGTGGACGCAGGGAGGCCAGCCAGGAGGGAGTTGCAATTGTCTAGGCGGGAGAGTACCAGGGCCTGGACCAGGAGCTGGGTAGCATAGTTGGTGAGGAAGGGTCGGATTCTTCGGATGTTGCTCAGGAAGAATCAGCAAGTGCGTGCCAGAGTGGAGATGTGCTGGGAATAAGAGAGGCAGGGGTAGTTATTTTTTGGAGTGTGGTTGCAAACACAGTAAAATGTGACTGATTTAATTTTTTGCAATTTACTGTAAATGCACATTTTTTCCTAAACAGATTTCCCCTTTGTCTTGTGTTGGGTATATTTTGTATGCTCTTGGGTTTTGTTTTGTAGTCCAGTTCCACATGGCTATTCATGGTTGTTTGGCTGCTTTTGTTTCCATTTTATTTTCCGTAGTATTGATTTTATTAGTATTGCTATTTAATAATTGTGATGATTATTAATAATTCCAGTGTGTTTTTTCAGTGGCTGGATTCTGCATCTCGAGAGAGAGAGAGAGCGAGACTAACAAGTGTATTGTGACCTTTTAGAAAATTGTCTCATTCCAAGACTTTTAAGTAGTTGTAATGAAATTCCTTCTGTTTAGGATCCAAAAAGTCTTCACCAGTGGAAACTTGTGTATCCAATCAGGCTGGAAAATGTTTTTGGCACTAGAAAAAAAAAAAACCCTTGCCATTATCTCATCCTCGATTTGTGTTTCTAGAACCCATATGAAGCGAGTGAGAAAGAGCAGGGGCCTGTGCTCGTATCCTGCTTGCTTTGGAAGGTAGAGTTCTGCTTTATTAGGTTAATTCAGGAATGTTCTAATGCTCATGAAAATTATCTCCAGCAATTACCTTATTTCCTTTTCTTGTATTTTTTACACATGCTTCATCACAGGCACTGTCGCCCTTTATAATGTTAAAATAACCATGCTTTGGTTTATTAGCAAAACCAAGTTTTATTTTATATATTATGTATGTATGTATGTATGTATGTATGTATGTATGTATGTATGTATGTATGTATATGTATGTTTTCCATGTGTTTTAACCAATTGCTTAACAGGTACCTTGTTTTTAAGGTCCTAGCACTGCAATACTAAATGCTGGCCAAAGATACAGTACAGCACTGGCACTGAGATTCGAAGTCCTGCAAACGGTGTGCATTAAATCTGCATTAATAATTTCATTATTCACCTTGCAGTACTTTCAGGAATTCGATCAAAAGACTGAAACAGGACCGTCTGTTTGCAGTTAGCAGGATAGTTTTATGCCACAAGGCTTGGCAGCATCATCTTTCTGATATTTGGTTCCTTCTCAGTGTGCTTTTAAATGCAAATGTGTTTTTATATTTAAATCTCATTTAAGATGCTAGAGGGCTCCACATACCAGCGTAGAGTGAAAGAAAATCAATTTGACAGACATTATTTGTTTTTCATTTTTAACACTAATTATTTTTGGCTTTGAGATGTTAAAGAAACCCTGAAGTAGTCTTGCACTTTAATGGAGCCTGGCTTTATTGAAAGCTGCTTGTTTTTTTAATACATGCCTCTTTACTGCTGAGGGTGTTCTGCCCATTTCTAATATTTAACTCCCTTGTATGTAGAATGAAAAGCTTCTGTTCCAAAGACACATTAAATGAAAGGGTCTGTAGATCCCCCAGTAAGAATAATAAAATACTTTAGTAATGATGTGTAAGCAGGTGTCCATTGCCTCAGATATCTTAATAGCAGAGGAAAGCGCTGCCCAAGGGGAGGATTAGTATTCTGACTCGTGCATCAATCTGCAAAAGTGAGAACAGTTTTAAACGAGAAAGCTGACTGTGTCTGCATTTGAAAATGAGCAAATCTCACCTGCACTCATTAACCTGTTACTGACCCTTTCCACTCCTAATGTGGTTTAAATGCAAGGATATAAAACATTAACCCTTTCAGTACTTCTCAGCACCGTTTTAGAGATCTAAAGCACTGACAGGACTTGAAAGTCCCGTTTACCAAAACAGATGAAAACAAATATTTGTTCATCCTGTTCTCATGTCTACACCAATAAAGGAGTTAACTTTTTAATTATACAGCTTCTTTTCCCATTCGTCAGCAATATTCAGATACAGTAGTGTCCCCTTGAGTGTGCCGAGTTCGTGGTTTTGCACAATGAGAAAGCACACTTGCTGTACGTGAGCACAATCACAGGCTGATTTTTTGTTTTAATATACATTCAGTATTGCTATCGGAGACGATTCATTGGTTATTGTTACACAGAACCATTCGTCAGTCCTCTTTCAGGATTCAGCATAGCCGCATCTCGAATAGAAACCCGCAGGACACATGTCATGCCACCTGTGTTGCACAAGGCAATCCTGTTAACTTAAGATGCACTGATGCTCCGAACAATAGCAGTGATACAGGGGCATGGCAGCAGGTGTGCAGCTGGGGTCACTTTGTAACAGAGGAGCAATGCTGCAAGAATGACCTCATGAAAGAGGCAGCCACTTACTAACACTTACTAACAGGCAAAACAATGCACAAATCATGAGCTCACAATGTCCCATGTGTCTTTTGAAAGTACAGTAATGGGTAAGCGTTTCGGCAGTCAACACGTGGGATAAGGGAAGCTTACGGACAGGTTGGTACATTTGTGTTCTGGACTTGGCGATTACAGCGTGGAGGGTAAGTGTGTTTTCTATGATTTTTCAAAATGTCAGTCGCTACCCTGCTGGCTGCAGCATTTGAGTTTTTGAAATTTGTAGCGCTGCACTGTATGTACTTCAATATGTTTTTATTCTGTAATCACATCACTTCCTTTGATGCATCCCTGCAAGTGGAATACAGCCTGCTGATGCAGCCAATGCTTCCCTGTATTTTACCCAGAGTGGCTTTCTTTCATTGCCTGCAATCCTTGCCAAAATAGTCATAACAGAACCTTTTTCTTAAAGCATCTTCAGTGAGCTCTCCCCTTTATTTAATATGTGATAATACAATCTCGAGGTACAGATTTGGTGCTTAGATGAGTAAAATAAACTACAGTGTAGGATACCTTTCCTAAGTAAGGTTTAAGGCATTGGCAAGTCTCCAGTTCCTGTATCAAGAATTCCAAGAGGGCTACAAAATAATGAAGTAAATAAAAAAAGGTCTGTTCTTTTAAGGGAAGTCTTGAGATGGTATCAAACTATCAGCCTCTTCTGATCTTCACATCTATGAAAATACAATTGCCAGTAGCAGCACACCAACTAAATACCAAAAAAAAGGTATGTTGTACAGCAGCGGTTTTCAAACTGGGATACTCAAGGAAAATCCTGGAATGGCGGGTAACGCATTGTTTTAACCACGCTGTAGTACTTTAGGACATAACAATCGAATCAACGATGTTGAATCTCCTTTCAAATCAAACCACAGCCATAGTGGTGAACGTTTTCTTTCTGTGGGGTGAGGTTAATTGCATAAACACCCAGCTGGCTGCTGACAGTGAGTGAGTGTTGAGCGCACACATTGTCAGTTTACTTTTTTAAATAGCAGGGCGTTGGTTACTGCAGTCTGTGGGCTAAAAAAAAAAAAAGTAAAGATTGTCATTTTATGATGTTGCTCCTTTTAAAAATGTGTAGTATTTACTAGGTACGTTTACTTTCTGGAGTTTAAATGTTCATTGTTAGTAGTTTAATCAGTGCAGTGTTTTATCTATCTTTTACGTTTTTAAATAACCGTATTATTGATTCAAGCAGGCAGCTGGGCCGCCCTACTTAGACAGTGAAATCACTCTCTTGTTCTGCGCTGGAGCTGGAGCTGTTGAATTCAGATTTCAAAACCAAACTTCACTATTGCTTCAATAACCAGGACCCAGAAAACTAACCACACTCCTATCCTAATCTGTGCCTAGCAGTGAACAGTACTTGTGAGAAGTGTTGAATTTATGTCAAGGGAAGTAATGTTAAAACTTTACAATGCATTAGTAAGACCTCACCTAGAATATTGTGTTCAGTTCTGGTCACCTCGTTACAAAAAGGATATTGCTGCTCTCGAAAGAGTGCAAAGAAGAGCGACCAGAATTATCCCAGGTTTAAAAGGCATGTCGTATGCAGACAGGCTAAAAGAATTGAATCTATTCAGTCTTGAACAAAGAAGACTACGCAGTGATCTGATTCAAGCATTCAAAATCCTAAAAGGTATAGATAATGTCAACCCAGGGGACTTTTTTGACCTGAAAAAAGAAACAAGGACCAGGGGTCACAAATGGAGATTAGATAAAGGGGCATTCAGAACAGAAAATAGGAGGCACTTTTTTACACAGAAAATTGTGATGGTCTGGAACCAACTCCCCAGTAATGTTGTTGAAGCTGACACCCTGGGATCCTTCAAGAAGCTGCTTGATGAGATTCTGGGATCAATAAGCTACTAACATCCAAACGAGCAAGATGGGCTGAATGGCCTCCTCTCGTTTGTAAACTTTCTTATGTTCTTACTTTGTTGATAACATTACATTGAAGACATTTCAGTCTTGGACAACTGTGCATTTTTGTGGAAGCAGTACAGACTCTGAGCTAATCAGTATGCCCTGCTTTTCTTGAAATACAGAACATGTGAGCCAGTCCATGTCCTATGAATTCTTATTTTTTAATGTTTCACTGAGGCAGTCATAATTAAATCAAACAGGAACTGACCCAAGCAGATATGACTTTTATTCACACAGCATGATCATGGCATAAAAGCAATTTGGCCATCCGCAGGTCCTTCATTTTTACACTGAGTGACTTAAGAAAACCACAGAGAACGGCCTTCATCGCCACACTGTGTGGCTTCCAGCACATTGTCTGAATGGAAACGTGTGCAGCTTTCCAGTGCTAAAGGGTTCCTGTGATGTGAACCACTGTGTCACTGTCTGTTGCTTTGAATGCACACGATTGCAGGCTTGATCATTTATGAGTTGCTTGCGAATCGAGTTGAGCTCTCCAGTGATGGTTTCTGCTGGGAGGCTGTCCTGATGGATGTGTTGGTTAATGCTGCCTCTGCGTTGAGGAACTTCAATCAGACCCTTCTGCTTTCCCATGGTGGTGGTTGTTGTTGAATAGTTGCACACAACTCTCACACGGCTTACAGTATGTAGGCCTGGTGGATCACGTACATTTGCATATTTCATGTTTTCTAACTGCATCTGCATTCCACTGTTTTTCCACTGTGTTACACAGTATAAACAGAGCGAATTGTTACAAGGACTGGGAAGATCCATACCCAGAACTGCTGACTAATCTCGGTACGGAATTCTGGCTGCATGTGCAAACGCCATGGCCAGCATGGTTTGTTTGTTTAGGATTCCCGGAGTCTCGCAGCTCGGATGTGGTTAAACTGGAGGGCGTCATGGTTCCAGTCTCCACAGTCTGGATCCTAGAGAGCACAGCAGTGGAGGAGCAGACTGCTGGGGCAGCTGTGTGATTTATCAATATCTGGGACTGCAATAACATGTCAATACCCGGTGGTTTCTAATGTTCTTCAAGCCCAATGTGGCCTTGCGCTCTCTGTGATTTGCTGTTTTTACAGTTTTTATGAGAATTCTTCTGTAATGCCACCTATTGATTTATAACCCTTTTAATTGTGTAATAGGATTTCCACGGTTTGGGGTCAGCAGGCGAGGGGTCCATGTCCACATTTAAGATGCCAAATTAAACTTATTCTACAAAAAAAAAAATGGTTAAAGAAAAGGCCGATCCTGTGTGGAGCGTCCTGCGGTTGGTTTTATGAGCTTAACTTGAATTCTTTTGTTGAGGAGGGCAAGAATATAAAGTTGCCACCTGAGATCTTTTCCTCTATCAATTTAATCACCGGAAACAGCATTTAAAAATCTATATATGATATGTTTTTTCTCCCAGGCATTGTAAGTTTTATAGGAGTACAGTGACTACAGATGTTACTTTCAGACACCACTTTTCTTTTAAAAGAGTTGTGAAGAGCTTTAAAGCCACTGATGTGGCTGAAGATTCTTAAGGAGTATTGTGTAGTGCGTGGCTTCTTCCACGCCTCTTTCCACCCTGTGGCCAGTCCAGCTTAAAATAAGTAGTGGGTTTCTGAAAATATAGCGTTATACATCCTCAATTGTTGCTACAACTGTTTAAATAACGTACCTGTAATTTTTCTTTTCATTGTTAACATCCCGACCAACTTTTTACACTTATAACTTTAACACTAGAACCGCCACGCCAGTCATTCTGATGGTTTGAGGTGTTCACATTTAAAATGCTCTGCGGGTCTGAAAGTTATGCGGTTGTCAGTTTATGACTTTTCCTAAATACATGTATTAAATCCCCTGACGGCATTTGAAAGGCAGGATCATGAAAATAAGTTATAATCCCACCCACCTAGAACCGCCAAAGCCGTCATTTTGACTGCCTTTTACGATGTTTTTATTTGGAATATACCCTACAATATTCTGTTTTTATATACAAGCCTGTTGTTATCTCTGCTGGACCTGGCAGACATCAATTCCTTTGTTTGTACAAGGAATGCACCGGGGAAAATATCAGTAGGAGAGATTTCATCTTGAAGCTAGCCGCAGCGCTTCGGCAGAAACATTTCGATCAGAAAACTTCAAAGCATCAGGCTGCAGCAGCTCAGCCTGGATTCTGCGCTGCACCGAGTGACAGACATGCAAGAGAAAACGTGTGTTACTTTCATTTAAATTAAAAACGAGTTTAGTTTTTACAGTTTACACCTGTTTTACACACTAGTTTCTATTGAAATGTTTATTATAGTTTTTTCATTTTTTTGAAGTAGTGTTTTATATGTGGTAAATTAGAAAATAAATCCTTTTATGTTTAATTGTTCAGTTAAATACGACGTTTCGGCTGTGCAGATGTTTGATGTGATGTGCTTGAATACAACTTGAGTTGCATCTGATACTTTCATTTTAATACTGATGTTTAAAATGTAACCGTCATAATGACAGTTTTAGGTACGAGTATAACCGTGGCGGTTCTAGTGTTAGTCTGTTTCAAAGCTCTCTTCAAAATGGCTGCTCTAGTGCACTGGGGTTTGAGATCTGTCCACTAAATCACTTCAAGAAGAGCGATTTAAAAAAAAAAATAGTGCTCTGGCTTTTCTTTTCCATAGCACATCAAGGATCGTTATTTTTGTGTTACCTGTTTGACAATGTGGGCAATAATCCTTGCGCTATCAGTGCACAAGAGTGGCCATTTTGAAAAGAGCTTTGAAACTGACTTTAATGTTATAATTGCAAAAAGTTGTCAGTATGTTAACAATGAAAATAAGTTACAGGTACGTTATTTAAACCGCTGCAGCAACACGTGTAGCTGTATATTTTTCAGAACCCCGCTACTTACTCTTTAAGAACCAGAAGGTCAGCAGTGTGGAGTAGTGGTTAGGGCTCTGGACTCTTGACCGGAAGGTTGTGGGTTCAATCCCCAGTGGGGGACACTGCTGTTGTACCCTTGAGCAAGGTACTTTACCTAGATTGCTCCAGTAAAAACCCAACTGTAAAAATGGGTAATTGTATGTAAAATAATGTGATATCTGTATAATGTGAAATAATGTATAATGTGATATCTTGTAACAATTGTAAGTCGCCCTGGATAAGGGCGTCTGCTAAGAAATAAATAATAATAATAATAATAATAATAAAAGAAGGTATTGCCAGCAGATTCCGTGTCTGCAAGATTCCAACTGCTTGCAAACTGTTTCGGAGCAGCCTGGATCCCCCCAGCTCTGATTGGCACTCATGCTGGACTGCAACACAGTTCCGTTGTCTACAGAGGGAATGAACCCATTTAAATAGTTTTCTTTTATATGATCTGTTTTTCCGTATGTGGACAGCACAGCACTGATGAAGACATTAAGCCAAAAACGATTTACTTTTTTTTGCTCTGGGTCATTCATCTTTTTAGAAAAAAAACACAGTCTCGTTGCGCTTTTTTTTTTATTAAAGTTAGCTGGCAATCTAAAACAGCCACAACTGCTGTGAGTTATGATCGTGGCATTAGATATCTTTTGGAGCGAGTGCAGCAAGCACAGTGTATCAGGAAAGCGCTGGTCTCCGTGGCTTGGCTAGGGGCTTGCATTTTGAAACTGTTTCAGTTGTTCTGTTTGTAGCAGAGTGAAGTGTCTTGCCACAGCACTTTTTTAATATAAGGGGAGAAAATGGTCAAACCATGTAGTGTTGTTTTTAAATCTTTGCTGACACGGTGCTCCCTCGGTATTTGACTGTTCAACAATTCACTAGTTTGGTTCAATCAGGCCAAGCTGACAGTAAGTAAAATAGTCAACAGGGAGCGCTGTATTCCAGAAGAGCGCATACCAGCAGCATTTTCATTTCTAAGGAAATTCTGTTGTATTTGTAGTGATTTGTTCTAAATCCAAATAGTCTATTTGTTGTTTTACACTATGTTTGTTTAATCAGAGGTTGTATTGCCCACCAGTAACTTAAACCTGTGTTAATCTACGTAGGGTAGTACAGTTAAACCTGTGTTAATCTACGTAGGGTAGTACAGTTAAACCTGTGTTAATCTATGTAGGGTAGTACAGTTAAACCTGTGTTAATCTACGTAGGGTAGTACAGTTAAACCTGTGTTAATCTATGTAGGGTAGTACAGTTAAACCTGTGTTAATCTACGTAGGGTAGTACAGTTAAACCTGTGTTAATCTACGTAGGGTAGTACAGTTAAACCTATGTTAATCTACGTAGGGTAGTACAGTTAAACCTGTGTTAATCTACGTAGGGTAGTACAGTTAAACCTGTGTTAATCTATGTAGGGTAGTACAGTTAAACCTGTGTTAATCTACGTAGGGTAGTACAGTTAAACCTATGTTAATCTACGTAGGGTAGTACAGTTAAACCTGTGTTAATCTACGTAGGGTAGTACAGTTAAACCTGTGTTAATCTACGTAGGGTAGTACAGTTAAACCTGTGTTAATCTACGTAGGGTAGTACAGTTAAACCTGTGTTAATCTACGTAGGGTAGTACAGTTAAACCTGTGTTAATCTACGTAGGGTAGTACAGTTAAACCTATGTTAATCTACGTAGGGTAGTACAGTTAAACCTGTGTTAATCTACGTAGGGTAGTACAGTTAAACCTGTGTTAATCTACGTAGGGTAGTACAGTTCATCATTGAGGGATTTAACACATGGTGTTCAAAGGAGGGGCAAGTCAAGCAGTCCAAACTAGTGTAATTCTGACATGGAGTTGCAATGTATCATGGGAAACAGGATACACTTGCAATGCTACACTTTGTTTGTTGCCTCATTAATCGTTTGTCGTTCAGCATTTCCAAATATTGGAAAGAAAGCTGAGCTTTGATTCGCTGTATTTAACACGTTAAGTGTGTCCAAACAGAATTACACATGCTAATTTAGCGACCGCGGAGCAGTCAAACAACCTTGCAAGTGCTGCAATTTGCCCCTGGTTACAGCCCATCGACTCTTAGAACTTTTAAAACTATTTTGCTGTAGTTTCAGGAAACTGCTGATTTTAAGTTCAGGTCCTGGGGCCTCACAAGCCCCAAGTAAAAATAAATAAATGAATAAAAGATCTTGCAGCATTTAAAAAGCTGGCTTCTCATTCTTTCATGGCAACCTGTGCTTACTGCAGTCTGTCTCCCAGCACTTTCCACGCTATACATCATCTGCCACAGTGCCAGTCCGGCTGTGTGTTTGAGTTAGTTTTGTTAATACAGCTATTACTGAGAGAAACGGCTTGTCTGTCTTTGGTTTCATTCATCAGCGATGAATGTATATTGTTTTTAAGATGCTAAATGAAGCCTTGACACGTGAGAGCAGTGTGAATGAGATGCTGAATTAATTACCTGTCCTGCACAGTAAAGGCAAGGCTGCCTGCTTGCAAGGGGATGAGCCCATTCTCATAACCTGCCAGCTGTATGATCTCCCCTCTACACAGTTTACAGTATGTGTAACAGATAAACTAAAACCAATAGAATTGTGCCATCCAGATTTCCATAAAACTCTGCCAAAATGAGGTCTGTTTTTGTATCAGTTTTTGGAGTCTGGAAGCTATTCCGATACATGTCAGGATTCAGGATATTTCCACGCCATGTGGCTTTCATTAGCAGTTTTGAAGTTGTCAGTGACTTTTCATCTTCATCGGTACCCAGAATGTATTTTGTGAAGCGAGATATTTAAAGTTCAAAGAGGAGTTAATAAAATAAAGTACTGCTAATTCCATGGAAGGTTATTTGAGACATTGTGTAATAGCTGTGCATTGTGCTGGCTAACTGGAGTAGTGTTGTATACAAACACATTATAACCTGGTTAGAAAACTTAAGTCCCCTGTCTGTCACAGATAATTACATCACACAGAATGTCTGTCAATTGTGTTAAAATGACTTCTATAGAGTGCTCTGTAAACATTTGAGTCTGCGGCTGCCACATTATGTAAAGTGTAAGAGGATCAATCCATTGCATGGGGAT
The DNA here is from genome assembly GCF_902713425.1 of Acipenser ruthenus. NCBI lineage: Eukaryota > Metazoa > Chordata > Actinopteri > Acipenseriformes > Acipenseridae > Acipenser > Acipenser ruthenus. Next base: position 987,065 of record NC_081197.1, read on the forward strand.
TTCATGCAAGAACATTCCGTTCTATTACTGACTGTAACTGTGACAGGTTTCCTTGCAGTATTAAAGAAGACCATTTGGACCTGGTTAGGTTTTATTCTCCGTAAACAAGGATGTCAGTAATCAAAAGCAAATGCCCCTTGCTTCATGTTACTGTGCAAACATACATATTAACAACAAATGACTATTTTACAGGAACATTTTATTTTTAAGTGGCTTGTCACTCCAGCAGCAGTTTATTCAGAGAAGCACGATTATGGAATATATTTTTTCATGTTTTGAAAAACTTTTTAGAAACTTTTTTTTTTTTTTAAAGAAAATAACTAAAAAAAATGTAGTTATTTCTAACCAGCTGAAGCGTGGTTTGTCAGTAAAAAGGGACAGGGCTGGGGGGGCGGGGATAAATGTTCTGAGAATATATGTTGACTGGTAACGGCTATCTAGCACATTTCACAAATAATAAACCTGCCATTTGAACTCAATTATATTTCAATGGGCTGTCACGGACAACACGTTCGTTCTGTTTTATTGTGCTCTGCACCATGAAAGCTGTGTAAATGTCTGCCAATACAGGCATGTTTTGAAGTGATTTAGATAAAGTTAAACAAGAAATATATATATATATATATATATATATACACTTAATAAAATGCAATGACGAGAAAGCACACATGCAGCAGCGGATGTAGGATAGCCTTAGTGTAGGAGACTGCTGGGATTGTGCGTGTACGTTGAGGGATTGGTAAAGTAATACAAAGTGAACAAATTAGACCAATGGCCACGTCTTGTATTCCTCAGAGCCAAGGTCTTGGCACTGAGATAAAAGGCGTCTCTGTATCTCTTTAATGGGACAGGATAGATTACATTTCTATTTTCCAGAACCGGGCCTTATTCAGGCTGCCCCCTGTGTTTACTTAGCAGTGTCACAAGTGGGAGTGATGTCAGCAGAGCAGCAATAACAAATGACAGAACGAATGCTCGGATCATGAGCAGCATTGGGATCGTCCGTCCGAACTGCTGCCCGGCGGTCAAACCGCGCTTTCAGTGACGCGACGCAAATCTGAAATGATTGACTTATCTTTTAAAATAGGCTGTTTTCAGGAAAGAGCTATGAGGAGAGAATAAAAATCAGAGGAAAAGGTGAGTAATGACAGTTTGTTTAAGGTTGAATAGAAGTGGGGGTTATGATTCGTTTATGGCAAGCCAGGAATATGTTTCCCTCTTTAACCCATTACTACCATGAAATAACATAGACCTCTCTAAAAATAACAACAGTTTAGTTCTGTCAACTAGCCATCGGCACCCTTCTTTAATACATATACCCGCACCTCAAACGAGATGGCTCATGGAAATGGGGGCAACTTCTTTGTTCTAGATTTTATGTACAGTTAGATGCCCTTTTAACTGTGACTTGATGCAGTTATTAAACGTTGTATTTCATCTTTAGTGACGTGGGTTCAGCTTCTGTTTCCCATCTTATAATACGTAGACACGCACACAGACGTTCGTTAACCCTTTACGGTACAAGGGACATATGTGTCCCACAAATAAATAAAAATGTTGCTAAGTTTTGTATTTTTGCAACGCGCTGCTGGAACAGGGCGCTTGGGAGTGCATGGGGAAATGGGCAAGCAGATCGGGGAGTTGGTATAGATACTGCTTTCAAAGCCAACCCATGGGACTTGTTCCATTCACTGCACTCCTAACATGCCGTTATAGAAAAGCAGTAATCAAAGAAATACTTTTCTAATGCAGTAATTGTCTTAACGAAGTATTGCATAGTGAAGGTCTTGGGCAGCACATTGGATTGTAATGAGACTCCTAGCACGAGCAACGTTCCCTCAAAGATTCTGCAATAGGAAGGATGGTCTTTAAACATTACTGAAGAACACAGGTGTCACCTGACTAGAACTGCTTTCTGAAGTGGAGCAAGCAATTTGAAATTTATCATGGCTTCCAATTTATGGGGATCTGTTTTAAAATGTTACACAAGAACTTTATTTTAACAGATGTGAAATATGCTCTAAAATCATCTGTTTTCTTTAGTACAGTATACCTACTTGCATTGTATGCATTTTAAGCATTGTACTAATTTGACAACTCTCTCCGGACTTCAGTCCGTCCACATGAATAGAAAACAGAAAGAAGCACAAAGGGCGACCCTCCTATCTGTTACAGACAGAGATCACATCAGCCTGACAGCTCGCGGGTTACTGTAAAAAAACAAACAAAAAAAAAACACCCTGTCCTGGGTGCGGTTCAATCTGGGCCTCTCATGTTACAGGGGCCTTCAATGGAAAAGCTACATTTCTCACCATGATCTTGTTAGCAGTTACAAAGCACCATCTACCAAGGGAAAAGGTGTCTCGAAGACTCGGCGCAGAGAGATCCTTCGAGTTTCAACACACAGGTGCTTTGAAATGGTGATACTCCTGCTGATAAGGCATGTTTGAATGATAGCTGCTATCTCTATAGTATATGAGAACATTGCAGGAGGAAAAAGCACACTAAACCAGGTTGAACTCGAGCATGAAGAGTTTCATCTCTTTCACAGTTTGGTATTTTTTATTTTTTTTTATAAAGTGAAATGTTGAGTTCTACATGTTATTTGATCATTGTAATATTGGCAGGCTCTTCACTTTTGGCCGGTTATTCTGTTTGGTAACCGCCTGGCATGTTCTGTTTCATCGACCGGGGAAATCTGCGATGTTTCATATATGTAAACAAGATGTGCATAAAGTAGTGTAACGGGAGCTTGTGAGTTTAATGCAAGCCTTTTAGTTTGAACCAAAATACGTACTACTTTTGTCTGTATTTTACAAATTGAGTCTTTCCATTTTTATTTGTTTTTGTGTACTGTAGGGATACACTTTTGTTTTAAGGGAAGTTGCTGTTTTAAGCGAGTTGCATTCCCCCCCCCCCCCCCCCCTGCTTTCTATAAACCACGTGTTGCCACAAAAGTGTGTTCATTTAAACAGGCTGAGATGGAAAAACACTCTGGATTGGCTTCTCAGCTGGGGTAGCCCTGACAAATTGTAGGCAAGTTACACCTGTGGCCACATTTAATCAAAATAACTTCTTACAATAAAGCTTTCAGACTGTTTGTTTGTTTTTCTATCAACATGAATAATCTTATCGAAAAATATTGTTATCCATAACAGACCACTTCACAAGCAGATATTGACCGTTACAATTACTGAACACCTTTGGAACGTAGAAAATGATTTGCAGGAAGTTTTGCAAGATAAGTAGATCTGCAGAAAGTGTATATAAAATAAGAATATGCCCTGAGGACGTGAGAAAGCAATTGGGTTTCTTTTAAGACTGTGTGTGAAAAAATAAATCCTTTAATAAATGATAGTGGGGGTGGGGGGATATTCTGCTGATTTATGAAGGCACTTGCATGGGGCAGTGTTAAATATGGGGATTGCAAGCCAGCAAGAAGGGTTGTAAAAGTTAGTTTCATCATAGAAATCATGAATGGTGTTCCTAAAAGTAAAAGCCATCTGCTCTGAAACTGTCTTAACATAATGATATACCGTTTCATTGCTATATTATTTTAACCTCCTTCATATGAATGGTACAGTCCACATTGAGAGCTCGGCTGTCGGTCGTGCACACACTGTGATCACACTTGGAAAGTAGGCTTGTGCAAATCCTGGAATTTCATAGGTTTAGAACACGTGTTGCATTTTGTTGAGTTTGATCTTTGTTGCACTATTGTATTTACAATATTTGGGCAGGAATAAAAAAAAAGGCAAACCAGTTGCACGTCCATAATTTAATTTTAGTAAAAAAAAAAAAAAAACTTTTATTTTTCCAGTTGGGAAGCATGAGAACAGACATGCCTGGAACCGGATCAGTGCATTACCAACTAGATAACTTGCCAGCTTTAGCAACCAAAAAAAAAAGAAAAGGAATGGCATTGCTTCAGTTGTAATAAAAGAATATTAATGTTGCCTTTTTGATAGCAGCTCTCTTTGGTCTTGCTTTGCATGTGGACACAGCGTTTAGACATTTGGCAGCACTAGACTGCATTACCCCAGCACAGTGGTACTCCCTTATGGCTTGCTGTGTTATTCTTGCAGCATTTCAGCACCAAATGGGATGTCAAACGCTCTTCCTCTTCTGCATCATAACTGATTACAAAATGTGAAGAAAAAAAAACCTAGCAGAACTAAGTTGTGAGAGAGCTGCATGCTTTGTGAAAGGGCTGGCTGGGGTTCAGCAGGACTAAACCGTTCCAGGGTTTAGCAGCAGTGAAACTCAGGGTTTTAGTCAAATGTCCTGTTTATTCTGTACATGCGCTGGCAGTCACTTAGGGCATGTGTTAATACTTAAGCAACTGGGTCTGCTATTGGCCTTGCAAACGGAGAATCTTTTAACAGTGTAAGAAAAAGATATAGATGACTTTATGATAAAAATAAATACAAATAGTAACACATGTTTCCAACTGGGGATTTCTTTTTTTTTTTTTTTTTTTTTTTGGTTTTTTAGTTTTCATATTACACGGCAACAAGTACCGCACGGGCACCTTATTAGATGACTTTAAAAAAGATTTCATATATCCTCTGTTGTAGCTAGCAAATACTTTTATCAGGACTGCAAAATAAACATTTTTTTTTTTTGTATAGTATGTGCTTCAGCACAAGCCCAGATATCCACATACTCCTTCTGTCTTGCTGTTGCCAAGCAGGGCTATTAACAGTTGACCTGGTGGTTTGTTTTGTCTTGCTTCCAGGCCCCCTGTCTTTCAGCTAATGCTTTTATTAGTAAAGCTTCATAAACAGAAGGGACAAAGCTAACATGTCCTGTTTGATCTATAGTTTGTTGAAATAAAACAAAAAAAGGTATTGAGGGACATTTAAAGATGAAAGGATTCATTGTGTTTGGTTGGGTGTCGCAGAGTACAGGTAGTTTCAATAACTTAAGTGGGAATGTCTAATGTTAGTTACTACGAGAGCAACAGATTACAGGGGAAAAAAACTGGACTTTAAAAAGTGTGTAAAAATTAAAATATAATACTCAAAACCTTTTCACTTGCAATAGATGTTTCACCCCTGGTGTTTTTCTCTTTGCAGGAGATGGTTCTGGTGTTTTTCACTTTGCAGGAGATGGTTCTGGTGTTTTTCTCTTTGCAGTAGATGGTTCTGGTGTTTTTCACTTTGCAGGAGATGGTTCTGGTGTTTTTCACTTTGCAGGAGATGGTTCTGGTGTTTTTCACTTTGCAGGAGATGGTTCTGGTGTTTTTCACTTTGCAGGAGATGGTTCTGGTGTTTTTCACTTTGCAGGAGATGGTTCTGGTATTTTTCACTTTGCAGAAGATGTTTTATCCCTATTATTTTTCTCTTTGCAGGAGATGGTTCTGGTGTTTTTCTCTTTGCAGGAGATGGTTCTGGTGTTTTTCACTTTGCAGGAGATGGTTCTGGTGTTTTTCTCTTTGCAGTAGATGGTTCTGGTGTTTTTCACTTTGCAGGAGATGGTTCTGGTGTTTTTCACTTTGCAGGAGATGGTTCTGGTGTTTTTCACTTTGCAGGAGATGGTTCTGGTGTTTTTCACTTTGCAGGAGATGGTTCTGGTGTTTTTCACTTTGCAGGAGATGGTTCTGGTATTTTTCACTTTGCAGGAGATGGTTCTGGTATTTTTCACTTTGCAGGAGATGTTTTATCCCTATTATTTTTCTCTTTGCAGGAGATGGTTCTGGTGTTTTTCACTTTGCAGGAGATGTTTCTGGTATTTTTCACTTTGCAGGAGATGGTTCTGGTATTTTTCACTTTGCAGTAGATGGTTCTGGTGTTTTTCACTTTGCAGGAGATGGTTCTGGTATTTTTCACTTTGCAGGAGATGGTTCTGGTATTTTTCACTTTGCAGGAGATGTTTTATCCCTATTATTTTTCACTTTGCAGGAGATGGTTCTGGTGTTTTTCACTTTGCAGGAGATGGTTCTGGTATTTCTCTTTGCAGGAGATGGTTCTGGTGTTTTTCACTTTGCAGGAGATGTTTCACCCCTGGTATTTTTTCTCTTTTTGCAGTAGGTGTTTTCTCTGTTTTAACACAGAGTCCCTATACTTTGCATGCCAGGTGTTTTATTTCTGCAGTGTTATTGAGAGACCACTTCAGTAACCCAGTTGAAGTGTTTTTGGGGAGAATATGTGCCCAATGTGTCAGAATGAATTACACTGACTTCGGAGAAGGGAACCCAGGATTTTCGTTTTTATGTATTTCAGTTTTGAAGTTGTTCTGCTTCACGTTTTACAGTTTTCTCAGAAATTAAATCAAGAGACTCTCAGACTAATGCACAATGAAAACATTCTTGTGTAAAAATATAAACTTATTACGGTTCTCTCTCCAGCTGAGATACCAACATGCCCTGTCGACTCCAGACCTACGTCAAACCCTCCCGAACCTAAAGAACTTTCTGGAACATGGGCTGATGGTGCGGTGGTGAGTAACACACTTCATCTGTTTTGCCCTGTTTGCTGGTCCCCTATAATTCCTGTCTTCCTGGATATGCCTTATTACTGTGCCGTATGCCGGACCTGCTTGTTACTGCGCCGTATGCCGGACCTGCTTGTTACTGCGCCGTATGCCGGACCTGCTTGTTACTGCGCCGTATGCTGGACCTGCTTGTTACTGCGCCGTATGCCGGACCTGCTTGTTACTGCGCGTATGCTGGACCTGCTTGTTAATGTCGTATGCCGGACCTGCTTGTTACTGCGCCGTATGCTGGACCTGCTTGTTAATGTCGTATGCCGGACCTGCTTGTTACTGCGCCGTATGCTGGACCTGCTTGTTAATGTCGTATGCCGGACCTGCTTGTTACTGCGCCGTATGCTGGACCTGCTTGTTACTGCGCCGTATGCCGGACCTGCTTGTTACTGCGCCGTATGCTGGACCTGCTTGTTAATGTCGTATGCCGGACCTGCTTGTTACTGCGCCGTATGCCGGACCTGCTTGTTACTGCGCCGTGTGCTGGACCTGCTTGTTACTGCGCCGTATGCTAGACCTGCTTATTACTGGTCTCTGTATTATACAGGATAGAAAAAAAAACTCATTGCATAGCTGTTCGATCCATTCCTGGTTTTACTAGGAGTTTAATAAGACACACCTGAGCTTCTTGCATACACACTCTGGCTAATCAAGCTGGTATTAAAACCTGGAATGGGTAAAACTGCTATGCAATAAGAATCTTATTTCTATCCCTGATTGCTCTTCCTGCTAACATGGCACCACTGTCCCACATCGTTCGAAGTCAGGCATCTGTCTCCTTGGAGATTTGGCATGAAATGAAGCTGTATTTATACAGTACCTTTTTATATTTGTCGGCATGAATGTTCATCAAATCAGCAAACGCCTGACGTGGTACAGTGCATGTCAGGGGCGGTCCATACCTTTCCAGGATGCTGCAGAATATCATTTATATCTACACCTTCCTTTGAGGGCAATGCAACATGAAATTGTATTCCCAAGTTAAAGGTCTTTGCTTTAAATCTCTAAGATCAAACAGATGACATGGCAGGCCACGGAGGAAAGGTTGAAGTGAGCAGCAGCTTTGCACCCCCAGGCTGCTATTGAAAGATTGCAGAGCCACGGAAGTGTGCAATTCAATCACTGTGCTGAAATCGCTTAACTTCAACAACCGCCCCTTCAGGGTCTCTTCTCAGATACGGCATGAGCATTTGAATACCTCTTCTACAGCCCTGTCCTCAGGTTACTGAATTCTGGAAACACGGTGTGGAGTTTGGACTGACAGAACAGACTCCAGAACGCCAGTGCCTCGCACTGCAAGGCCTGCTTACGCTTGCTGTATTGAGGTGTTTCAGTCTGCTTACGCTTGCTGTATTGAGGTGTTTCAGTCTGCTTACGCTTGCTGTATTGAGGTGTTTCAGTCTGCTTACGCTTGCTGTATTGAGGTGTTTCAGTGTGTTTCCGCTTGCTGTATTGAGGTGTTTCAGTCTGCTTACGCTTGCTGTATTGAGGTGTTTCAGTCTGCTTACGCTTGCTGTATTGAGGTGTTTCAGTCTGCTTACGCTTGCTGTATTGAGGTGTTTCAGTTTCAAATTTTTCAATTTGTCAGTTTTTCATTAAGCATATTGAAAACTACAAAGCAGTATGTAATTCAATATGTTAACGTAACATTATTCAGCAGGTTTCACTTGACTTTCTGAAGCAAAATGTGTTAATTCTTCAGGGTGATGCAAAAAATGTGTCCATAGCTGTATACCTTAATGTAGATCATTCTTCGAGTGGTTATTGTCATTTTATTTTTAGATATTATTATTATTATTAATAAATAATAATGTTTCACCCCTGCTGGCGCATTGCAGAGGGAATGACCAGAGACAATGTATCGGTTTGTATTGCTTTATTTTGCCACTGGCATCAGTCTGCTCTCTTATCTTGGCTCATTTCTTTGGCATTGTTGTTGCTTTCACGTGAAATGCTTTTCTGTTACATTTGCTTAGTGGGGTTGAGATTTCAGACTGCTCACTGGATTCAGAGGTGTTTTTTTCTTCCATAGGATTTGATATTTTTTGGTAAATATCACATAAATAGGCACAGGCTTATTTGGGTACAAACTGTTTTCTGTGAAAATGCTGCTATTCCTTTTGCTTCATATAAGGACCAATGAGCCTGTCTCCTAATAGAATTATTACTACACAACAGCATGCTAGAATACCATATTAAAGGCTGGTAGGTAGATTTCTAATGGATGTTTTGCTTTTTTTTCTTTCTGTCTTCAACGATTATCCAGTATACAAGTTCATGCTTTATTCTGTGCCGTTTAGCGTGAACTCAGAATTCCCACAAAACTGTTCCCTAGAGCTTCCGATACTTAGAATGACAAATTAAGTAAACCCGGCATAAGTGTTTTGAGTAGAAGAGTATTGCTTGTTTGGGAATACTGTGCTTTCAAGTGTAAGCGAGAGGAATATTGGATATATTATATTATTATTATTATTATTATTATTTATTTCTTAGCAGACGCTCTTATCCAGGGTGACTTACAATTGTTACAAGATATCACATTATACATTATTTCACATTATACAGATATCACATTATTTTACATACAATTACCCATTTATACAGTTGGGTTTTTACTGGAGCAATCTAGGTAAAGTACCTTGCTCAAGGGTACAGCAGCAGTGTCCCCCACTGGGGATTGAACCCACAACCCTCCGGTCAAGAGTCCAGAGCCCTAACCACTACTCCACACTGCTGGATATATAACTTCCAGACCTGAACTGAATGTGCAACTACAGTAGATACAGTTTCTAACCTGGGGGCTCAAATACAACAAACTATATATATATATATATATATATATATATATATATATATATATATATATATATATATATATATACACATACACACACACACACACACACACACACAGCATCACGCGCTGCAGCTGCAGAGAGTTAAGAGAGTTAACGGGGGTATGAGTTCAGGAAGTCTCAGATTAGTTTCTTCTGTTCTAGGATACATACCCAGGGAGTAATTTGCTTTCCAGAATCTGAGCAGCCGTGCCTCCTGTATGGTATCAATTCTGCATAGCGGGAGTTCGGAGCGGATTTTCATTCCCGGGCAGGGGAGCACATTTTGCAGGCAGGGGTCTTGGCAGAGGCTTGAGCATTTTTGACCCTCGCGATTGCTCATTCCGTCTCTACTGGTAAGCCCGCGGAACTGGCAGCATCTTAAAAATGGAGAGAATGGAAACACTTAAAAGGTGTTGGTTTGGGTGGGGCTTAGCAGGCAAGGCTTGCTTTGGAAGGACCTGAAGCTTGCCTGGGAACAAAGGAGTAACACTTTTGCTTTCCAGCTTTGCAGTCTCCTACACTTTTAAATGGAAAAGCCTGCGAAGTTTAAAATCAACACATTTTAGCATATTCCTGTGCAGCTCACACTGGAGGCGGCTCTGGCATGAGTTCACAGATCACAGCCTCATTCCTCAGCGCCGTTCGAGCGAGCTGATTAGATGCAGGTTGTTCAGTTTGGCACCGAAGCCCCAGTCCTGTTTTTTAACATTCTCAGAATTTGGTATGTGTAAAGTGATAAAGGAGGGTGGAAACGTTCCTTTTTTCTTGCCTGCCGAAGCTCACGCTTGATCATTTATATGTATCGGCTGCCCCAGACAAAGTGTATCCATGCAAAGAAAATACGTGGCTTCAAACCCTTGAGGTCCCGTGCAAAGTGTTCATCTGCACTCTCGAGTAAACCCTTTAATGACCTTTAATATCTCACCCACTTAAGACATAAAGATACATTCCCAGCATAAGATCCAGTTATTATGTTTTGAGTTACTGTAGTACGATCAGATTTTGAAAATGTGTGTGAAATTTTATACTCAGATTTTCACACTGGGAAAAGTATTGAAATGATCTGTTTTAAACACCACGTGTATTGCTCTGGAGACATGAGCAAAGATTATACAATGTGAGCATGGATACTTGATTAAAGAAGGTTCTCACTTTCTGTGCCTTACTGTCAGATAGTCCATTACGTTTGTGCATACCTTCCTGTCAAAGCCTGCCAGTTATTAGACACAGCGGGTTTGTTAACAGCAGGAGCAGTCAGTGCTCCAGATAAGCTGTGTACTGGGTGCTTTACACATTGAAAGTATGAATTACGCATGCTATATAAATGTAATGTGTAAAGAGTACTCAGCGCAATTCTGCTGCACAGCTTGAGTTTGCATGTTGTCTAGCTTCTTGTACTTTGTTGGTTCCCAGTGTCTCATTTGGCCGTTTGATTGAGAGCACGCCCTTTACATATGATTATAAGCAATGCGATAGGAATTCTTAGTGACCCATCAAATAGTATAGTGACTGCCTTTGGAAGCGTCTTTCTTTTCTTGATATGAATCGGTACAGTCTGTTCAAAGCTGCCTTGTTTCAGTCTTCGTCTCGAGGCACAGCTGGGTGTGCTAGCAGTATTCTTTGTTCTGCTCTATTTTTTGGTCCTGTTCATTTCAGCATCAGAAGGACTCGGTGCTGTGGTATGCTGAGGGTGTCTTGCGTCTTTGGGAACTGTTTGCATGATAATCTGTTCAGGTTCTTTCAAATACATCTTTTGTTGTTCACTTTATTCCTTATTACTTACTCATTGTCATAGATAGATAGATAGATAGATAGATAGATAGATAGATAACACATCTTACTTAAAGAAATGTGAAATCTGGCTGATTTGTATTACTACACAACACTGTTTAATCACGTAATTCCTTTAGGACAAAAGATTCTTCCTGGGTTATTTAATAAAACAACACTTGTAATTTTTTTTTCCGCAAAGAATAACAGCAACAGTTTTTATCGTGTAGCTTGGTATCAGCAGCATTCTTACAACTCAGGGCTGCTTTTTAAACCACACTTTGTAAAAGAAAGGAGTTTGCAAAGTTTGGGGCTGGTGCACAGCCAACTAACAGCTTAGGCAAACTTCTCAAAGGAGAACGAGCAGCAGGACGGATACAAATCCAAATGTATCAATTCCAGTGCAGTGCGGCAGAGAGGAGGCGGTGTGGAGAGGCTGGGGCGAGAGCCTTCCATCTTTCTTTATTGCCGAGTTAGATAACATTGTGAGGAGCTTTCTTTGAAGTGGGGACCATCTATTGTGTCAATATATTTACAGATCTTAGAGTAACAAATAACCCACTCCTAGAAGTTCCACTACTCTCTTTCTTTTTTAAATGTTTTTATTTATTTTTATTTTTTACACTTACTGGTGCACGAAGCATGTATGCTAACAATCTCACCCTTGGGAGCCATGTGTTTGTGTTTAAAACGTGCCCCTTTATCACATTAATTACCACCCTGATTTCACTAATAACTAAGGTTGTCCATTCCCTTTTCCGTTGTATGCCAACTGTAAGCGATTATAAGAGCCCTTAAATGAGTACGCTGGGGTAAGCAATAACTAAAGACTAAGGTAATCCACAGACCTGCTGATTTTAGATTGTATGTCTGGAGGGAGTAGTTTTAAGTACATGTATTTATTCTTTGCTTCATGTACAGTAAATGCAAGTTCCTCTTGGGGCCGTGCATACAGAGGCTCTACATTCTTACTTATTTCCCAGTCTCTGGTCATGATTTATTCATTTCGATTCAGGGCAGTGTTGTACAACAGGGGTCAAGCGTTGAGGCTACTATTCAACTGCAGTTACCCAAAAGTACTATTTAATTGCCTCCAGCGTTCCTATCGCAATGCAAACTGTGTAACGTCAGAGTAAAACAAGCAATAGCCCTGAAAGCAATCGCATGAAAGGTGGCCTGCTACCTTTGATTTAGAGTGGCAGAGGAAGGCACTGGAACTGAAAACTCAACGTGCAGTATTGCAGTGCTTTAGCCAGAGATAGCTGGTACCTTCTCTCGTGTGCTCTTTATCAGAACATTGCTGTCTGAGCAGGTGTTTCAAGTTACCCAAGGAAGGTCTCTTAGATCATTGTAAGGAGAACTGCTGCCAACTTTGACTTTAAGTTCCTGCTGTTTCATGTGGAGAAATATGTTCTGAAAGTGAAGAGGTGATTTATTTAGCACGCCTGTTTCCGTCATGGGTCTCTCCTTGCATGTCCGACCCAAAGAGGTTGAACCTTAAAAATATTTCATCTGCAGGTTGCGTGATTGATTGGGTGGTTTGTACCCTGGTTTGCAGAGTGCTTGAGACCGTGGTTCTCAAACCAGCAGTTTGAACACTTCTTCATACATCATCTGTCGTTTAACAAAAGGTGCACATTGGTAACACCTTAAGCAAATGTAGCCGTTTTATTCATAAGCTGATTGAGGGTCACTGGTGTGATGTTATTGAATGCTGAACTACTTGAGAGAGTCTGACGGCATTCCAATCACCTTCACAGAAAGCTTTGATTGATATGACAGGAGAAGGAGGCTGTATTTTATCAAACAGACCACTAGGGCCTGAAGAAGTAGCAAGTGCAATTTAGACCAGCTTAGTGATTTCCCAAAGCTACAAAAATACAAGTAGGGTGATAGTTATTTACGCTGATGGTAAAATATAAGCCCTCTGCACCAAAAATAATATTTGTATTCTGAATTATGACCCAGAGTGTATAGAGTGCTTGCTATGTAATTACAAAACGGCGCATGTTTTACTTCATCACATTCATTTTGTTCTTCCTTTTCTTTCCTCTTCCCTCCAAGTGATCGACATCAGATGTCAAGCGCGATCCCCGTCCCGCTAAAATCGCACATGACCACCTCCGAGACGGGCTACCCGACCAGGACCACCTCCCCAGAGAGAGGCCTTCGCAAGCGGGCCATCTCTGAGACCGACCAGCCACAGTACAGAACCCCTCCGCCCAGCTACAACACAGCAACCACCCAGCCCATAGCCCTGCTGGCACCTCCAAGGGGTTCTTCTGCTGCTAAACCCGTGTCGTCTTCTTTAGACGCTGCCATTGACTTTTCTAAAAGCATGGAGGCAGGAAAGGCTCTAAACAACGACAATGGCGGCGTCTCAGACTCGATGAGAGACACGAGTGACCAGCCGGGCTCCAGCCCCCAGCACTCAGGCACGCTGAACGGGTCGGCCTTGCCCAGCGAGGACAACTTGCTCACGTTAAGCGGGGAGTTGCGCTGCTCCGTGGAGCAAGCCGAGGAGATCATGGGCACGGAGGCCACGGGGTACAGCGTGGGGGGGGAGCACAGCCTGGAGGGGTTCACGTGCATCCCAGTGGACCACGCCGTGGCCGTGGAGTGTGACGAGCAGGTCCTGGGGGAGCTGGACGTCACTGGCTTTGAGGAGTTCTCCCGCCGCATCTATGCACTAAATGAAAACATGTCGAGCTTCCGCAGACCACGCAAGAACTTGGAGAAGTGAGCTAGATCGTGATCGGGTGTGGACCTTTAACCAAGCTACAAGTACAAAAAGATAAAGAAAGAAATAAAGAAGAATCTGAAATGAAGACAGATTTGCACTTCTTAAATGAAATTCTAGTATTAATTATGGCTTATGTATGACCTTTTTAAGGTGCAGGGAACACAGATCCCATGCATGTAACAGTAAATGAAAAATGTTATGATTTTCGATCCCCCTTCCAAACCCAGATTCTGTCACTACCAGGGTACCTGCTCTACAGTGACCTCTGCTGGTAAGGAGGAGGTCAGTAAACTGATGGGTCTTAACCACACATGGAGTCAGGGTCAGAATGCTCTTTCTGAAGACATTCTCCTGTGCCTGTCACACCTGTTAGTTTTATTAATATAATATAATATAGCAGAACATAAATGCTATACTAACACAAGTTAAAAGCAGTAATGACCAATATGTATTATATATTGCATACTGTGAACAATTAGCTTAAAACAATACAAGCAGATTGGTTATAATTATTGGTATAATAATAGCAGTTAATCAGTATTTTCCTTTTTTTTTTTCTATTTACATGTCAGGTGGGTTTGAAGTGTGGGTTTCAGGTGATCTGGCAGGCTGGCTTCACTTAAACGGGGAACGAAGCAGGAGTTCAATGTAATTGCACAGTGCAGAGTGCTGGTAGTGTGTGGTAGCTGTTATCTAGAATGGCAATGTTGCTGCTTTTCTTCTTGTGTCCTGCGCAAGAACATTTTAAAACTCCCATCGCTCAATATAGGAAGAGGTATCTGTGCTTTGATCGAGAGAGTCGGTGTACGCATTCCTGTGTATTGCACTCTGTGAAATACAGATTGCTGTCATTAACATTAAACCAAACACCGGGGGGGGTACTGCTGTGCACTGCTGCCAAACATGGCACTGCAAAACGCAAGCAGGAGGTTGGAGACTGAATTTCATTTCTATTCATTTTATTTGTACGTTTAGTTGCATCTGTGTTTATTATACAGAAGGGATGGGGGGGTTCAGCTGGTCAATGCCATTTACACCATTTACGGTGCACAAGAAACATTCAATTCCCCCTACACCCCAGACTCATCAAAGCAATTGGATTGTGCAGAAAGTACTGTATCAGCCCTTTGTGGGGCTAGGGACCTTGACTTGATAGGAAGCTTCAGAAATACAAGATTAAAGAGGCTATGGATCTGTTTATCATGCTAGCAATTCCACACAAACAGTATTCTACTGGATTGTCTTAACGGTGCCCCTGGATTTACATGTTGTATTCAGTGCTGAATAATCCTCATTTAAATGTAGCCCCTTGCATGTCACAGTGAAACCTTTATTATCAGGTCATTTAACAGTTACAGTTCACAGTCCCATAGCTACGGTATGGTCTGCAATAGGGAGCATGTCAATATCAGATCAGCCCGTGTACCTCTGCCTGCGCTGTGTGTGTGCTGATTCTCTCTTCAACACAGCAGTACAGTACAGTGTGCACTGCAGTAACAGTAATAGATGCTGATTCCAAACCCAGCAGAGCCGGGAGATCAGAGCTTTCCAGAGCTGAGCTGTGCACTGCACGGGGTAAAGCAGCAGTTAAGGCTGCTCCTGTTCTAGGATGAGTGGTTTACCTGTGCCAGGATGGAAGAGAATAGGAAAGGATTGTCAGTCCTCATCCCACTGAGACTCCAGCCCTCAGAACCAACACCCGACTCTACCCTTCTCCCAAAAAGAAAAGTTAGTGCAAAAAGAGTCCTATAGAATCATTTCAGCTTTATTTATCAAGCAAAGACATTACACTGCCCCGAACAGCCAAAATTGTAGTGGTGACTTTTGTTCTGTTTTGTTTTATAAATGTCACCAAGGAGCCCTGTTCACAATGCTATTATTTACTTTTGAGATTGTCATTAAAAGAAACCGTGACATTTAATTAATCAAAGCTTACTTTTTTTTTTTTTCTTTTCAATGCTTCACGAGTTAAAGCTTTGTGCACAGGGACCTCTGTTTCAAACCCAGTTGTGTACTTTATTGTTTTGTTTTTTGTGTTAATGTCAATAACTAAACGGTGTACGTTTCTGTGGTTTGGAAAGGATCTAACCCACCCTGCCCCTTCACCTTGAACCTCATCGCACCGGGAGGAGAGACACAGGGACACTGTTTCAATGCTTTCTTGTCTGTCATCTTGGCTTCAGCTTGTTTCTGTTTGTTCCCTGGTGTTAGTCCTTCTCTTCTTTAGTTCAGTTCGGTCTAGGCACCTCCTTCAATGATTCTTATGACTCTGATGTGTGTGTGTTTGTACGCTAGGCTGTGCTTTTTAGTTATGTCTTTTATGAACGATTCCACCAACATGATTTTATAATAGAATAAGTATGCAATACAGGTTTCGCTGCACATACCAATCTGTTCAATATTATGTTACTGTGCTTCTCTCTCACTGTTCTCTGAATGCCCTTCCCAGCAAGGCAATATTGACTGGTGGATTTTGAAGAAGTCACTTTTTACAGCACGCAGCTTAGAATTGCAAACACAATTCCCAACTAATAACCCAAATGTAACTTTGAATCCTTCTGCTAAATAAATCGGGACGCAAACAAATCTGTATTTTTAATAAACATCGATATTACTCTTTTTTGGAGTTTGAATAATGTGCATCTTTTAGGTGCCTATTGCATTATGTATCTAAATACCCAATTAATGCATTTTCATACATGTTACTGTACAGTACCTACTTGCAAAAGTGTGCTTGTGTGAGGATCTTAGTACAGTGATCTGTTAGTAACCAAATCATATGCTACCAACAGTGCCACAGCTCCGAATACAACAAAGTACTGTGCTATTGTGAACAGTCAATGCACACTCGCATGCAAACCATGGGAACTCCTAGATAAGCCTTTCTGTCATACAACAGATCTGACTGGGTATACTGACTGTTGACATTAATTGTATTCTTGTATGCTTATCAGGGTTGATGCTGTGTATATAATTTTTGTATGCACATTTTTTTTTTAATTAAAGTTCATGATCAAACTATTTTGTAACTTATTTGGCACTGTTTTTTTATGCTGAAAGATGCCCTACAGAACATACTGCAAACACAAGCCGTCAGTCAACCACCTGTCTTGTCATTCGCTGTTAACAGATTGTATCTAATTAACAACAAGCGCTGGGCCACCCACTGCTCGTTTCATCTGGGCTTTTGGATTACATTTTTGGAGGACACAAGACATGATTAAATAACCATTTAGACTGTAAACAAAGGATTTCCTTCTTTCAAATCTGGGTAAATTGAGATTGCATCTTACTGTAAACTATTTGCAAAAAGGAAATGTGCATGTTTATATGGTATAAAAAAAATAGAAATATTTATTATTGATCCTTGGAGAGAGAAAATCATGAAACATCACATCATGGTATGTTGCTTTCTTGTAAATAGCACAAGCGGATGTTTGTATTGTGAATTTGAAGGTCATTAAGGCTCATCACTGGAAAACAGTGAGAAATGAGGAACAGACAGAATAATGTCGTAGCAGTGGCTCAAACATGAAATGTTAATGTGCAGTGAATGTTAGCTGAAGATAAAGAGCTGGGAAGACATAACCCTGTCACAGAAGCCGTGGTGTAGTGTTCAGATCTCTGTGAGCCCTGGATAAGATTCCGGTGCCTGGGAACGGTACACTGCCCCAGGGACAGACGGCAAGCCCATCCACTTTCCAGGCAAAACACCAACAAATAATAATAAGCTCTGAGGAGAAGCAGAAGCTGCTGTGCAGAGCGTGCAGGTGCAAAACGGCTTTCATGTTCTGCCCCAGAGGTGGCTGCACATCAGTGGCTGCTCAATGGTCCAGGGCCGTGTGCATGAAAGGAGCTCTGTAAATCCCAGGTCAGCAGCTGCCTGGGTCTGTCCCTCATTACAAACCTGCTCCTGCGTGCGTCTCTCATCGAGGTCCAACCACCAAAGAAACCGCGGTGTCCTAAGAGGACCATGCACTTGGTGTGTTGTAATCTTCCAGCCCTCCTTCTTTAGAATTGTGCTTTATATTGCAACACCACCAAAGCCAAACAGTATTGGGCAGGTTATCCAGAATGAAATCACATAAGCATTGCTTCATTTGCACTATGAACACACCACATATAGTATAAAATAATCTCGAGGATATCGCACTGTAATTAATTGGTCTTTCTGCCCATTGAATTGAATGGAGAGGTGAGGGCTGGACTGCGAACCTGTGTGATCACAGGCTCAATGAAGCACCCAAACTGGCTTGCTTTAAACTTAGCTAGAGAGAAGAGCAGAGATTTATGTTTCTTGGTTACTCCAGTCCTTCACTCAAACCACTAGGCCACACTGCTTCCCAAAGCCTGGATTAGTGGTTAGAGAACAGACCATCTTGTTGGTGCACAGTCTCCACTTAACCATTTTAAGTTAATGTCTCACAGTATTAAAGTCCAATTCAGCCTTTTACAAAGAACAAAAGAACTGGCTTTTAACCTGCCTTTACATTCACTTTGAAGTCAATTCATCATACAGGTCAAGCAAATTCCTAAGTTAGGAGGGCATTTGTGTGCAAATGTGTATGTGTGTGTTTTCTTTCTTCCAACAAATTCCTTCATAAAGTTAAAAAGGTTCATGTTTGCTCCCATGAAGATTAATGGCTCTAAATAGCAAATGGGCTGGGATGGTAACAATTTCCTACACATAAACGCCACTACCATGCGGAGTGCAATGATTCCCCACAGAACGTAAACAGCCCAATATTTGAATGTTTGGTTGTGCAGCAGAGACCTCGTGGTTTGAGAGTATTTCATTAGAATTATTTATGGACGTGTAGGAATGAAACGCTGAAGCAGGAAACGATTTCTTCAAGAGGTGCCGATCTAGTGCAGTTCAAATGAAGCCGAGGGAAGATCAAGGAACTGGCGCTCTTTTGATTTCAAGATGAAATCTCTGAGAGCACAAAGAAATGAGAGTGCAGTGTTTGCTCAGTCTCTTCACCCTGAAGCACACTCTGCTTCACAGGCTGCTGGGAAATGTCTTAACCCTTTTCTTCCTGTTTTTCATCTTGCTAAAAAAAAGAAATTAAACGAGCGTCAAATTTGATTGGACTTTAATTCCAATGATTGCTCAAAAATCCCTGATGTGTCCTGGTGTAACAGGGCGGGGGGGTTAAGGGTAACTACAATCAGAGTATTCACCAGACAGAGCTCCAGAAAGTATTCATTGGGCCTGCCAAGCAACGAGTACAAACGAATAATCGTAACAAGTGTTTTCGTTCAAAAAAGTCCTTTTGTTTTGCATTTGGCTCTAATTCGATAAACTCTCTGTTTCATACATATACTTTTATCCTGTCAGGTACTGCATGGTTATTATGTGATTACAAGGACCCTCTGTATGTGCATTTCAGCCTGGCTGTCTTGGGCAAATGTACAGTAAGGAGAATACAGTGAGACTCCACATTGTACAGTAAGATGAATACAGTGAGTTCAGTGAGACTCCACATTGTACAGTAAGATGAATACAGTGAGTTCAGTGAGACTCCACATTGTTTGTGTTACTCATCACAGTGCCCGTGTGTTGTAAAGGGGCTGGTTATCATGGTTGGATAGGTATGGAAATGAAAGATACAAATTACACACTGCTAAATCCCTCCAGATCCTCTCCTCCATTCAACTGTCTCTCTCTCTCGCTAAGCCTCTCCGCATTGAGGATGGGAAGCAATTCTATTTCTTACTATTCCAGCTCAGCCCGCTGTCACCACCGCGGACTCTCATTGTGCCTCAATCTAAACAACAGCAGCACAGGAAGACCAAGTGAACGTAACATCTTTCAATTCGAATCTTCAACAGCCATGTAGAGTAAAGTTAAACTAGTGCTGGAATCTAACAGAAAGCACCTCGGTTCTGTGGTAAATTATAGAGTGTGGACTGCTGGCAGCTGGAGAGATTTTCTCTGTTCTGTCTCGTGATTTGCAGAAACAGCAGCCCTCTCATTGAAGTTTCATTCACCTTGCAGAGCGTGTCTCAGTGCTGTAGAATGGAATGCCTGCTTTGCATCGTTGCAGTGTTTGCTGTGCTGTGTCTGTGTTTTGTTAGGATGATTGAATTGGAAACTGGGCCCGTCCCCGTTGTTAAGAAGCACTTCTCAGTCAATCAGAGCAGTGGCTGTGTTACAATAGGTTCATAATAATCGCTAGGGGGTTCGATTCGTTTCCTCAAATAGGTATTATTACAGCTCTCCCCCTTTATAACGCTGCAGTCGGGAGCCATAGTTACAAGAGCCTGCTATTGGTAGAACATGGCTGGAACGAGTAGAAAAGGGCTCCTGTAATGGGCAAATGGATAACGACTAGCGCTACATTACAAGGGTTAAAAACGATATATCAAAATAAATTAAAGGAAACCCTGAAACTCACATATCAAAAAAACACTTTGGTATAAAAACCGACAATGCTGCCTTCTAACCTGTTCTGCAGTATAAAGGGTTATTTTATAAAGGGGGAGCACTGTAATGAACTTTGTATGGTATCAATATCTCCCTACCAAAATAATGTATATAACATGTCTCTGACCACCTTCATAGATTATAAAGCACACAGAACAGCCAATCAGGTTCTGAGGAAGCTCTTATTGTCTCACTTTAGAATCTTGAAACTCTCTTGAAAACAGCGACATAAGTTTCAGGCAGCCTACGCAATCCAGCCCAAAATATAACCTGAAAACTAAAACAAACCGTCTGTATACACACATCAATCTAGCATTAATATCCCCTGCAGCGGTCTTTACCTGTACATAATGAACCCAGTTCTTTGTTAAGTGTCTTTACCTTTGGTGTGGGATACCTAACTGTTCCACAGTAAAAGCACAGCAAAGTGTAATAAAGCACAGTGAAAGCATGGTAAAGCAGAGGCAAGCACTGAATAGAATAGCATGGTATGGTAAAGCCTATTAATAAACATGGCAAACCAGGGTAAACTATAGTGAAAGCAGAGTATTGACATGGGAAAAGCATGGGGGTGAACTGCAAAAATACCATTGAAAAATACTGCAGTAAACTTTTCTGAGTCATTTATCTACTAGTTAGTGACTGCTGCATCAGACATTAATGCTTCAGCAACACCGTGTCAGTATATGCATTAGGCTTGATGTATTTACTGTTATTTATTTATGAATATAGCCACTAGTCTGGTGGGAACGTTTTACCCCTGTAAACAGTATCCCTGCCAGTGGCTACCGCACTTTATACAGACAGCTTTTTGATCAGGGAAGCAAAAGGCACTGTCAAGGCCGTGCCAGAACTGGATATGGAACATATTTGACTTGTTCCAGATTCTCAAGTATTGAGGATGTAAAGCCATGGCCAGCATCAGGAGCAGGCATTCATTTATGCACCGTGCAGTATCTGCAACGTGTTGGCAATAAACAAGTTCTGTGTTATATCATGCGAAGTTCCATTGATCTTAGACACAGGACTATAGTACAGTGCTTTGTGATACTTTGGTATGAAAAGCGCTATATAAATCTAATAAATAAATACAATAAATATAGGCTTGGTGAACCACAGCATCATCTGCCTACATGATTGCATCCATAGATTTGTAATAAATGCTGAAAGATTATTAAACCCAATGGCACATGTTTGGGAGAGCGTTATACCCACACTGACAAACTGGAAGAGGCCGTATAAATAATGGAAACCATCAAATTGCACTGGGACCGACGCCCAATTCCAATAGCTGATGCTGATTTACAGCCCCTGTTTCCAATAAAAAAAAAAACAGACTTCATAGTAAAATGAGCAGACATACAGGTCAGGCAGAGACCTGGTAGAATATTTCCACATCAAAGACACACACACTGTATTTCAGAAGTTACGTTACCTAAGTGGCTTAGTTAAATTAAGGTGCTTAAAATTTCTATTTCTAACTTATTATAAAATACAAATCACGTCTTGCCACGATAGAAAAAAAAAAAAATTATCTGTTCTGCGCACAAGTGCACTGCTTTTATCAAAGAAACACAAAGACGATCTTCTTTTACGGCTGCTGTCTGATTGGAAACTTCACATGGCCTGCCCTCTGGGGCGGTGGATCAATAAAGACGTTCACCCATCGTGAGAAGGACCAGCAGTGACTCTGTTTGCCTGCTTTATTACTGCCTGTATTTAACACTGGGGTTACTATTCATGGGGCTGGGGGCTGATAAAGGGTGAGCTGTTAATTAAATTCAGTTGAATCGTGTGGACTCACAATTTTACAAAACGTTTCTGTGACTTGGTGGCCTGAAGTGTGATTATGGAAATGGGGGAGGGAGTGGCCATTCTGTGAAACATTTAATAGGAAAAGGGTTAATATATATAAGGACTTGACTTGTAGGGTAACACCAATATTATGGGATTTTTAACTACCTCAGTGTTCACTGCTGTATTAGTTTTGTTTTTTTAATTGACTTTGTTTTTTTTTGCCATTTCTTTTCACCAGCTTAACATAGCAGGTGAGAGCTTTACCACCACCACTGTGGACTTACATTTGTTTTTCAGTAGACTATAATACGTTTTCCAATTATTATTAAACACAAAAAATGTGTTTAAATTTGTAAAAGCTATCCAGGAGAGACGTGTTGGTTTGCTTTTATAAACTTTGGTCTAAATTCGCAAAGTAATAATCCCAGTCCCAGAATGCCTGCATGCTTTCATCTCATTGTACCACTGAGCCCTCTGCCTGACAGGATGGGTGATCATCCATACACCACCCACAATAACAGAGGCTGAAAGGCTCTGCCCAGGCAGCCCGCAGAGGATTAACACCGGGAATTACCACAGGGGGCAACTGGAGGATCGGAGGGGTCCATCTGTGTCTTTAGTGTGCAGAGCAGTCAGCCATGTGGCTCAGGACAAGCATACACACTGCACAAAGATCTGCCAGATAAACACACACACACACACACACATCTACCCTGCAGCGGAGTGAAGGGGAGGGGACAGGAGATAGAAGCCATCATAAAACCCTGTGTTCACAGCTTAGCAATCTTAACAATCAAAACGTCCTTCATTCTTCCAAGGTTAGGATGACATTCCTTCAAGAGGTTCAAAGGTGCCGTCTGACTCCTGAAGATTGGAACTTGCGTTAAAGGGGTAAACAAAAGCGCAAGCTTTATTTAATTTTTAAAGAGAAGAATGGACCCGCACATTACAGCCGGCTTGGTTGGCTGGGTTTCATTATCATTGTGATTTATTTTTTCTGATGCCTTTCCAGTACTCCATGCCTACATCAGTATGCATCTATAAATCCACTGGACATCCAGAAATACCTCCACCGTATTAAGAGAGGTATGATAATCAGAACACAATGCTGGGAGCGCTGCTTTTATTTTGCGAGTACAGGATTGCATACATTTGAACAACATTCTTATAGAGGTGCTCACCTAACCCAAGGAAAGAACACAATCATCAAAGAACACAATCATCAAATCCAGGGGCCAGATGTGCTGAAACCTATAAATCAATTGCGTCTTGTTTCTGAAATGTACCAACAGGCTGATCACAGTTTCTGAAAGCAGATGTATTTTCTTCAATAGATATATAAATAATCTCTGAAGGTTCATACAAGTACTGCACATCCCCTGACTGAAGGTGTGAGTAGAGCTCTCTGAGGTCTGGCTCTCCCTGTTAAAACACATTGTAACCGTGCAGCTGAGAAATGCCTGCTAAACAATTCTGAAAGTTGCCCAATTTGGCATATTATGTAGGGTTACTGTTGGGCTATTTCCTAATTCATAATGGAAATGTGTTCCTAATGCATACCGTACCAAGAGCTAGCCACCTCTTTTGAAAATGACTACATATCTACATTCAGGAACCATGTTTTTAGAAACATGTTCTCCATGCTTTTGTGAGTTCCCTTCACCCGTTCTCAAACATTGAAAAATGATCTACAGTTTTGAAGTTTCTTGATCACAGTTTTAGTTCACGTACTGTAAACGGAGGTGAGGACCTGAGGATCTGAAAGGGATTCTCCAGAGAAGCTCAAGATCAGTGCAAAGCCAGGTAAAGGCTGATCCATATCAAAATAACAAGTAAATGTTAGAGCGATCCAGGAGGGTTGCAAACAGTATACAACAGTGAGGGCAATGTAATAAGCCATGTGAATCTACTTACTATTTGAATTTGTAACTGGAAATGGTTAGTGGCTTCCTCCTAATCATGTGTAATCCAAAACACAAGCCCAGCAGAAAGTCATGCTGGGTCACTTATATGCACCACACTATCCCATGGGATCCACAGGAGTGCTCTCACTGCACTTTCAAATTTTATACACAGTGCTAAATAGTTTGCACACATCAGTGGTAAGCTTGGCATGAATCGAATCGAACTCAATCGAATGCCTGGTATCTGCCAAGCTGCCATTCACACCAAGGGTGGGACTGTGATGAAGGAAATGTCTCGCTGTACAGTATTGCATCACTGTGGGACTGTGATGAAGGAAATCTCTCGCTGCAGACGTTGACTATGGGGCCGTTCAGTTTGACAGCGAGTGCATGTGCAGTACCATGGTTTTGATGGTTTAGGAGCTTGGGTTCCTTCAAAATGAATATGAGTCTTGGGGCTCCCGAGTGGCGCATCCAGTAAAGGCGCTCCACGTGAGTGCAGGATGCGCTCTATAGCCTGCAAGTCGCGAGTTCGAATCCAGGCTATTCCTTTGCCGATCGAGGACGGGAGCTCCCAAGGGGTGGCGCACAATTGGCCGAGCGTCGTCCGGGGGGAGGGAGGGTTAGGTCGGTCAGGGTGTCCTCGGCTCACCTCGCACCAGCGACCCCTGTAGTCTGGGCGCCTGCGGGCTTGCCTGTAGCTGCCTGAGAGCTGCGTTGTCCTCCGACGCTGTAGCTCTTGGGTGGCTGCATGGTGAGTCTGCAGTGTGAAAAAAAAGCGGTCGGCTTGACGGCACACGCTTCGGAGGACAGCGTGTGTTCGTCTTCGCCCTCCCGAGTCAGCGCAGGGGTGGTAGCGGTGAGCCGACCGCAATAAATAATTGGCCATTCCAAATTGGGAGAAAATAATAAAAATAATTGGCAACGACTAAATTTTAAAGAAAAAAAAAAAATGAATATGAGTCTTTGCCGACATGGTATATTGTATTCATTATCTATTTATACAGGCAATGGGGAGCCCTTGAAATCTTAATGGTCTCATTAAAACAATATTATTGGTGACAGGAAATATATTCTGAACTGAAATTATGAGCTGGATTTTTGGTTTATTAACGAGTATAAAGAGGAAAATATATTGGGCTCCTCTAGACTTGCTGTTTTTTTTTTACAGCTAATGATTAAAGGTTGAAACCTTAACCTTCCAGTATAAGAAAGAAACCTTGCACAAAACGTGTTCCGCAAACTAAACGCTGATTGTAAATACGGGGCCAGTGGATCTGGTTTCACACCGGCCCCTCAGTATCTCCTGACATGGCTAGGGCTGATGAGTTGGGTTTGGAAGGTATCTGTTGCCAGGGTAATGAGCCAGTCTGGACCCACATCACACATGAAGAAAGCAGGACAGCATTCTATAGCCCTGCCAGAAACCCTGCACTCTGTCCTGCTCCCATGTTACTGAGCAAAGGGCTCTAGTGGTTGGTTTGGCAGAACCACAGCAGCCCTCTTTTGGGAGGCTCAAGTGGTGTAGCTGGGGTGCTTTGACGAGCTGCTGGCAAGCGTTTAAAGGATTGTCATATAATATCATATAAAACATTGATTGCATTCTTTTCGCTGGTAATTTTTTTGTGAGTCTTGGTTTCCTTTCCCCGTTCTGGCAGGTGACGTAGATGAACACAGCAATCAGATTCATTCAGGAGTGCAGGCAACGTTAGATGGGCCTTTACCATTTCTTCATCTTTTATTTCAATAATTACTCAGTGAAAACATGTGCACTTACACATCAGTACAATGTTATTATGCAGAGTTACAATGTACTTAATGTGGAAATCTGTGTGCACGATATATGTAAGTAAACAATTGTATCAGAAAAGGGTTAGGGTTAGGTTTTAGGATTCCGGTAATATCATGCAATAAATATATGAATAAGGTCATAGATATGTTATATCTGTAACCCTAACTCTAATACTAACCCTAAACCCTAACCCTAAATACACAGTAATTACAGGCACTTCATGTAAAGTGTTACCAAACTTTCACAACCGAAGAAAGGAGGTAAGTTCCAGCTTAAAACAGTGAGGAAAAGTTGAGTTGAAATTCAAAGATTTTTTTTTTAAAGATGCAATTAAATAAAATGTACAGCACCGTGTATTGATACAGGACTTAAACGATGTGCTTTTATTCTTCAGCTTTATCTTTTTTATAGCAACATTTTCATTAACAAAACATCCAGCTAAATAATGATCACAGCAGTTAATCGTCACATTAGATGTCATATTTAAACTCCCACTCTATGAGTCTGCCTCCAGGCCGAAGGCAAGACCAGTGTTTGAGCTCCTAATCTGCTGTGTTGTGCTGATTTACTCCTGGGAATAGAGGAGAGTCTGTAACATCTGGGCACATCTGCACAGAAGATGAGACGCACACAGCTGGAGAATCGTTTACACTGCAGCAGCAATAACAATGGCCCCGCTATTGAACCCTGGGGCATTCTAAACCCTTTGATTTCGCTCAAGATTATTATTTTTTCCACTGCCAGCCTTTCTGATATATATGTCCCACGCCAATTTTCTAAGTTGTCGTACAACCTTGTAATACAAGAATTTATTACAGGTGCAGTGTTAGCTTCAACTGATTCTAGCGCTAAAACATGACCAGCATTGGAACTTGAGAACACTGGAACCCAAGTTGACCAGCGCCGACAATCTATAAACAATAACAAAAGAAACAGTGGCAAAACTGTATAATAACTGCACTGCAAGAGCAAAGCAGCCCCATGCAATCGATGAGACAGACATATGAAGACAGACAGCAGACAGACGGACATAGAAAGACAAACAAACCGGAAAAGACAGACAGACTATATACATTATAAGCGATTATAAACAATAGCAAAAAAAAAACATTGCTCAAAGTATTTAATAATTTTTTTTCTTATTATTTCTAATCATATTCTATAATTGTCAATAGCATAAATAATAACATGTTGATAGATTGTTTATAATCACTTATAATGGATCCCTAAACTAAAGTGTTATCAGAACTTATCTAAATATTCCAGATTAGATATTTAATAGAAAAAGGGTTTCAAAACCTTGGATGGGGGGGGTGGGGGTGGGGGGGGGGGGGTGCTCTGTCCTTGCTTTAGCTTGACTTGATTGGCTCTGCCCTTACTTTAGCTTGACTTGATTGGCTCTGCCCTTGCTTTAGCTTGACTTGATTGGCTCTGCCCTTGCTTTAGCTTGACTTGATTGGCCCTGCCCTTGCTTTAACTTGACTTGATTGGCTCTGCCCTTGCTTTAGCTTGACTTGATTGGCTCTGCCCTTGCTTTAGCTTGACTTGATTGGCTCTGCCCTTGCTTTAGCTTGACTTGATTGGCCCTGCCTATCTCTTATTTTCCATTGCTGATGATGTTGACGTCGGCCCGTCTGATATGTTGACTTCCTTCTGTACTGTAAAACAATACCCCAGGCGATTCTTTTTCCCCCCACTGCAGACACGGAGACAGCTCGGAGTGGCAGGTATGTCTGGAGAGAATTGTTTCTACCACATTCTGGCCCTGCATGAAAGCTGATTAGATCTTAAGATAATGGTGCCATGTTTGTTCTCAGCTGTGATCAATCTCTCCAGCCCTGACTGCACTGCCCAGGCCAGATGAAAGAACATCTCTCCAAAACTATCTCTGGCAAGCATCCTGGCTGTATCTGACAGCCTGTCTGAGGCTAGAGAACCAGATTGGACTCTGGGTCAGAAGGGTTTTCATTGAGTCCCTTGGATGAAGACTAACTGTGGCCGCAGAGCATTAGTCTTCTCAGTTTCTTAAACTTGGCAAGTGTCGTCTCCTCCTTTGAGAACCCAGCCGTCACCTACATTCATAATGGAAAGAGGTTGTGTTACGAACATGAAGCTTCAGCTGGGTTTTAAGAGCCTTAATATTAAAGAAAATATAACTTTTATATGTGGGTATTATATGTGGGTATTAAAATGACATATCTAATTATAGCCTTAGGAAATTGTTGCTATTTTAATACCAGTACGCAATTCTCTGCAATTAAAAAAAAACAAAAAAAACATTGACACTTTTCAGTCACTCCAGTCCTTTCTGGCTGCTTGAGACTGCTCTGTACTTGATGGTGGTTTTGTGATGTGGTACAATGAGCCCCTGAACTCAATCCAATGGCGTTCTGGCCAGATGATTTTGCAGAAGCGAAGCCCAGATTCCTAAGCAAGGGCCGATGCACAGCGTCCCACAGTGACGTGCTGGCAGCTGTAGAGATGCCTATTGGTATTTGCACGCTCTATTAATTTCATGCAACAAGTGAGTAGCATGCATTAAAAGTTTTTTATTAAATGCTTTGATGCTGGGATAGGGCAGGTTCTTGGTCCATATCCCAGACTATACTATACCCGAATCCCGAAGTGAAAATAGTTGCACTGAGTTGAAGAGATTGGTGAAAAGCAGTCTGCAGTCTCTGTGACAAACCATCTGGAATCTGTGATAAAAGCTTTACAATGGATGGGTGTCAGCCCTTATGATCAAGAGATCTCTTTACTAAACATATTATTGTTTAATTAAAAGTAACGCCATTCAGAAGTTATTGAAGTATGTATTAACCATTAACAGTGCTTCCAGACAGCTAAATGACTGAGTGTCTTGAAGCACAGGGTGTCAGTACTCACTGTATACAGGATGGAGGGTTAAAGATGTATGTCTCATTTTTGCAAGTTCTCGTGATGTGGTCCATGTCACATTTAAACTGTAGTCCTAGAACACCTGTACTCGAAATATAACAACATTTGGACTGAGATTTCCGAGTTGTTTTATGGTGCCATTAACTTCTGAGTAGTCAGCCCTAAGGAAGGCAGTGTTGGGCTTTCCTGTTTCCAACTCCCTGGACTATGTTATGAATTTAATCCTTTTTAAACAAGATTTCCAGTTATTAAGAAAAGCGGCACAATGGTTCCTTTCAGATACAAGGCCTTTTCTTTATTCACTGGACCACACAGCCTCCTATGTAGGTGCATGGCACACTTGGATAGAGTATTCTATATGGTATAGTACCTAGGGTAGTGTATACGAGCTGTGTGTGTTTTACCAGCGATGTACATTATGCAAGGGCTGTGACCCAAAGCTGCTCATGAATGTGTGTTACACACAGGTGTGCGCTATACTCCTAGAATTAGGGTAGAAGAACTGCATCGTGCAACACAAGATCATAGGATCTGATACTGTACAGCTGAGTCCCTATGGGAACTTGACCGGTCACTAATACACAGCAATCAAAGACAAAAGGGGTGTCAAATGTTTTAGGACCAATTTGTAATCTGATAATCGATTCACTGGTCAGATACTTTTGATTGACCTGTTTTGTGTGTGTGTGTGTGTGTGTGTGTGATAATTCCTATTATTTGCTGCAGGCTGGAAAACTAAAACAAGAATTATAGAATACAGCTAACATGCAATTGTATAAAAACTCTGATTGGGTATCTCTTGACATAAATGTGCCCTTTGTTAACTCTCATTGGTTGCATGAGGGTTGATGGGAGTTGAAGTTCCTTATTAGAATATGGGCTGGATTCTCAAAACTAAGGTGAGCTTAGAGCTGTAAATCACACATACCTTTAATGATTCCATCGCATCCTATGGTTTCTCATACCATTTCTATGCTGATGATGCTCAGATTTTCCTCTCCTTCCCCACCTCTGACTCCACCATCTCCTCCCGTATCTCTACCTGTCTGTCTGCTATTTCCTCCTGGATGCACTCGCATCACCTCAAACTCAACCTCTCTAAATCTGACCTCCTTTTCTTTCCCTCCTCCTCCCCCTCCTCTGATCTCTCTATCTCTGTTCCTCTGGAATCTACCACACTCTCTCCCTCTTCCTCCGCTAAGAACCTTGGAGTCACCCTGGACCCCTGCCTCTTTTATTCTCAGCACATCTCCACTCTGGCACGCACTTGCCAATTCTTCCTGAGCAACATCCGAAGAATCCGACCCTTCCTCACCAACTATGCTACCCAGCTCCTGGTCCAGGCCCTGGTACTCTCCCGCCTAGACTACTGCAACTCCCTCCTGGCTGGCCTCCCTGCGTCCGCCACCCGTCCGCTCCAGCTCATCCAGAACTCTGCTGCCCGCCTGGTGTTCTCTCTGCCTCGCTTCGCCCACGCTACTCCACTACTCCGCTCGCTCCACTGGCTCCCGATCACCGCTCGCATCCAGTTCAAGACTCCTGTACTAGCCTACAGATGCCTTGACCAGACTGCACCCAGCTACCTCCAGACCCTCATCTCTCCCTACACCCCCACTCGACCTCTCCGCTCCGCCTGCACTAGAAGACTGGCTCTACCTCCGCTACGCTCCCCTGCCTCCCGAGCCCGCTCCTTCTCCACCCTTGCTCCGCAGTGGTGTAATGACCTTCCTACAGATGTCAGGACTGCCCAGTCCCTGACCACATTCTGGCGCCTCCTTAAGACTCACCTCTTCAAACAGCACCTGTAGAACTCCTCTGTTTGTATCCTGGGACACTATCACCCTTCATTTAAATGTGCTTTATTTTGCTCTTATCTGCCCCCTATCTTACTACATTTAATCCTGTACTTCAGAATACTGTAATCTGCCAAGTGTTTAACCTGTAGTATTTTGTATTTAATCATATCCTGATGTAACTATCACTATTTAATCATATCCTGATGTAACTATCACTATTATCTGCTGTATTATTGAATTGTGGTTTGTCACACTTGAACAAAAATTATTGTATTTCTTGCTCTTATTGTATTACTTGTATTGTAACACTTGAAATGTATTTGCTTACGATTGTAAGTCTCCCTGGATAAGGGCGTCTGCTAAGAAATAAATAATAATAATAATAATGATTCAATGCACAGTAATAGAATCCATTAAAATATCATTCGGGGGAGCTATCCCAAAGTGACCCAATGAATTTCAGTTGGCGTAGATATAGTCCAGATACTGTACATGGGATTAGAAAGTACACCATTTATTATCCAAGCACCTACTGTATAATATGCTGTACAAAAAGCAGCCGCTTAAAGGTCTAATGTTCTTCGCCCTAAACTTGAACTGTCGGTTCCCCATCCTGGTGCTAAATCAACCGCTAGGTAATTGACTCAGTTCAGACGTACTCCAAACCCATTAGACCCATTCAGAGCTTAATGTGTCACACTTAAACATATTGGCAATAAAATGTAATCCCCCCACATCTCCCCTCCCCCTCCACCCCATTACCTCACAGCACTCCTGAGTGAAACCCTTAACAACTTATTAAAGTCGCTTTGATAGCTGTAAAGGGATCGAGCAGGGTTTATGCTCTGGGTTTGTCCCGCACATAACTTGCCGACCAATGACGGCTTCTTCATAAATCTTCCAGCCTTGGTCAGCCTCATCCTCCATTCCTGGCTTTGGGTTCAGTCTGCCGAGCAGCCTTTTGATGTTCTCCTGGCCAACAGTGCAAAAATGTAGTGCATGCATCTTTTAAACCCACAGCTTAACTAAGGGCAGCTCCAGTCCTGAGGACTCCAAAGAGTTTAACCTCTTGTCTTGAGGGCTCAGATGCTCTGAAAGCTCCTTTGATATTTTATTTATTCTTTTTGACCCCTTTCCAAGCCTGTTCTACAACATGCAGTTACAGGACCAGGAGTTAACACTGTAGGAAGTCTATGGGAGTCCCTCACTTCTAAGCTGGTGCCATTTAGAGGCAGTGGACCATAAAGAACGTCAAAAAATGTTGCTACTGTTTGACATGACATCACCTGGCTTCTTGACCACATTACTACCAACTTCCAATCAACTGCTCTACGGGTTCAAGGGTTTAAACCAGACCTCCAGTTTACAAGTTGCAGTGGTTGGTCATCCATGACTATAAAAGCACTCAGAGGTAGAAAACATGTTCTCTGGTGGAAGACTGGCTTGCAATGGAGCCAGTCTGACGTGCAGTGAAAGCGTCTGTCAAAGAAGTGTAGCATTTTCTTTTGATATAAGTTGCAGTGATATTGGGATATCGAGACAGTCCCCCTTGGTATGGGATTCTGCATCAGTTCTTAAAATATATATTTTTTAAAAACCGTATTTCAGAATTTCCTTTTCCATGTTAATGCAGTTAAATTCGGCTTTCACATTCCAGACATTACATAAATTAGTCAGCTTAATGTACACGATGAAAGTTTGTTGTCACCCGTCATCCACACCATATATCTCTTTGCAAACTTTCGTCATGCATCTGTTTAAAACATAATTGTACAAATGGACCTACTGCGTCCCAGAGCAATGGCATGGTATATCCACATGGGTTTGGGGATTTAGATACGGTGCTGCACAGATAAACTGCGGGGCTACCATTTATAAAGCTCACTGTGACAGGTTGGGTTGCTTTGGCAATGTGTTTCAATGATACCCTATTTAAAATGCCATTTCAAATCAGTCCCGCGATATACAAGCAAGTACACAGAGTATACATTCATAAATGGAATAAATCCAAGTAGAAGTATCCAAAATGTGTACTGCCGACCAAAAAGGGATATTGAGTTAAAACACAGCAATGCTAATTGATCATTCTGCACTGAAAGAGGCGTGTCTTCTGCTTCCCAAACCTTCCCTGTTAGTTTTTCAGCCTAACAGGGCTTTGGACTCTTGACCGGAGGGTTGTGGGTTCAATCCCCAGTGGGGGACACTGCTGTTGTACCCTTGAGCAAGGTACTTTACCTATATTGCTCCAGTAAAAACCCTACTGTATAAATGGGTAATTGTATGTAAAAATAATGTGATATCTGTATAATGTGAAATAATGTATAATGTGACATCTTGTAACAATTGTAAGTCGCCCTGGATAAGGGCGTCTGCTAAGAAATAAATAATAATAATAATAAATAACCTAACTCTGGATTTATTTTTAATATCTTTGTGTTCGTCTATGAAATTCAGAAATGCTAATATTCTCCTCTTAGTTGTTTATTCAATCATTTATGAAAAAAGAACAAATGATTCATTTGAACTCTATTAGAACGGTAATGTTTACAAGTATACTTTGCTGCTTACAAGTATACTATCTGTGCAGTCGATGCGCTGAGAGAAAGAGCCAGCAGCGATATCAGTGCTGATTAAAGGATTAGGCAAACATCTGAAAAGTATTATACTGTAGTCCTTTACATACAGTAGATAGATAGGAAGATCCACAGGGAGAGCAAAAGACACATATAGTGGGAAGGAGGAGTCTTCCTATTGCCATCAGAGGGAGTCATTTCAATTTAAAGGAGCTACAACTCTGCAAAACTCTTGTGTTCAGTTTTTCAAGGTCTAATTTTAAAGATGCTCCTAGTAGATAAGACCATGGGGAAATATCAGCACTTGTCAAATACAATTCAACTTCAGATGATCTTAATATCATAAGGAGGTATTAACTTGCAGGAGCATTTTCTTAAGTGTGTAAAATTAAATGTCTTATTTAAAAATGCTATTTTTTTTAGACTCTAATTTTAATTGAATGCCAGATCACCAAAGTGGCAGTGTTCCTCAAATAAGAGCAGGATTAAAGTGGCTAATGTTTCTAATTCCTTGATTGATGATGTCCCGAGAATTTAAAGTGACGTCATTAATATCTGTCAACCTAAGCATTCTATTATGGGATTAAAGCGTAATGGACTTGGAGATAAAAGCATGCTGTTACTATGGACACATACACTGTACAGTATATATATAGATAGAATGACATCATTGGCGCTGTGTGGACGGGAGGTTGTTTTCCAAACAGATTAATCATCTCGCTCTGGGGATTCAGTGATGTTTGGATTTCGGGGGCTGTATAGAAGACATGTCTCTTTCACTCTTGCCTGCCCACAGAAGTTTCTGTTAGTCGACGCATCTGTAAATCTGCAGGTGTTACATTCACTCTTCGTGTTGCAGAAGTTTCTGTTAGTCGACGCATCTGTAAATCTGCAGGTGTTACATTCACTCTTCGTGTTGCACTCTCTCGCACTGAGCTCTAAGCACATTCCCTAGCTGACCTTGCTCCTGGAAACCTGCAGGGACCCGAAGGAAGGTCATCGATGTGCCTGTAGCCATATTAAAATACCAGCTGCCCCCCCCCCCCCCCCCCCGAGAACATATCCATTTCAATGTAGCACACGGTGGGCCCCAATCCAATAGTGAATACATCACTGAACTAGAAACTCACAGCAGGACTTAGCCCTCGCTTGGACTGATAAGATCTGAACCTGCTGAGAATCCAGTGGTATTGCACAGCTGCTGGCACTAGCACCTAAAGAGTGGAGACTGTCGGGTTATATCCATGGCTATGGACCGTTTTTTTGAGCCGGTACATATTAATTTGCCAGCAGGTGGCATTGGTGTGTATATTTATGGTTAGTTTTGGGTTTCAGCAATTAACGTCTGCAGTGCTCGCTTTCAGCTGCTTTAATCAGATTGATGTAATTCAAAGAAGCTGCAATCATGTCTTCGCCTTCAGAAAGTATAGTACAGGAATATTCTGCTGAAGAGGGGGAAGTACTGCACAACAAATTAAATCTTGTTTCTAAACCACATGGATTCCATGGAGCATTGCCAGTGGAGAGCAACAGCTATATTCACAAGTGGCAGAATCTTCTTGGGAGAAATATTTTTTTATGTCCATATAAAATGCTAAATTATGCTCTGCCTTTCTTTCTTTCTTTCTTTCTTTCTTTCTTTCTTTCTTTTTCTTTTTTTCTTTTTTTCTTTTTTTATCTGTTCAGTGTGAGTCCTTAAAAAGTACAAGGAACCAAGCAAAAGACCAATACATCTATAGTGTGTCACATGCAGCTTCAGCTTTAACCTTGCAAAGTCTGGAAGCAGGTCCATGCAATAACGTTACAGTTTATATAACAAAACCTTTCATCAACATTTTAAGTCGGGCCATCATAAAGATCCAATTGTTTTACTGAAAAGTTAAAAGAACGAATATCCACTGACATCAGACTGGAAACGGAACAGATTCACATTGAAAAAGATTACATTCATGAAGCAAAACTGAACCCTGAAGAACCCCCTTTGTTTATATAAAAAAAACAGATTATGTTTCATTAAAAGTAACCCATTGTGTCCGATCCTGAAAGTAATGAATTAGCTAATTTATTGCAGGGGGACCACAGCCAAGATTCCACAGTTAAGTAATCATTATTTCATGCTCCACTGTGGCCAATGTCTTTTTGAGATCAATAAAAATTACTGCAGTAATAAAAACTCGTCTCCATAGTGAAAGGTATGTTGTTTAAATCACTAGTTAACAGGATTTTTCAAAACAAACCTTTCCAAGGTGTCTTGGGTTATTTAAATGTGACAATTGAAATGTGATTTCTTGCATTGCCTTTTTTTGTGGCTAAAAATATAAAAATGAGTATTTAGAAAATTCTGCTTTTATCTTGTTTGTATTTAAATTTACAATGTTTACAAATGAATTTGTATCTTGGACATTTTGATTGGGCAGTGCCTTGGGACACTTGGGACGTTTATTCAGAAAATACTGCACCACAAAATATAGAGATTTTGGGCTTTAACTAAAGTACTCGACCTAGTAATATACATTTCAGTCAGGAAAACTCATGCAATAGAGAGCAATATTTATTAAAGTTTAGACATCAAATACTACATGTTTTCATTAGATCTTTGGCTCTGCCCTTCGAGGTACCCCTGTCTGTAATTGAGTTTGCTAATAGTGGAGAGGCTGGCTGTAGGGAAGCCAAGGGCAGGGGGGGCATGATAGCTGCCCTCCGTCTTAGACGTACAGCAAGGAACGATGGGTTGAGGTAAGGTATGAAGCCCTTTCTAGCTGATCCTTGGACATGTTGTTTATCGAAAGACGAATGAAGGACTAACCATTTAACTGACAATGTTCTGGAAGTGGGCTGCCTAATATGCTTGATGTTTACAATTTTAATCTGGTTTAAAAAAGGAGTTCCCTGTCTGAACCACCACTTTGCTGAATTTCCAGGCAGTAGATGGAAACTCAGATAAGTGGTAGATCATTAAAGGCTTAAAGTCTTTAATTTACCAAGTTGATTATATGTCACTTGCTGACAAAAGAACATATGATTGTTTGACATTTGTGTATAAGTGCGCTGAAAGGTGAAACGCGTGATTATTTAACCCAGTGGAAAGTGCATTATTGGCTGAGATCCGCTGGCGTGCTGAACTTGAAATGCCCTGCGGTTAAAAAGGACAATACTCATAAAAACGGGTTTCTTTCTTTCACTTTAAAGCCCCTGTCAGCTGGAACAATCTATCTGAAGACCTGAAAGAGACATTTTAAAACACAAAACCTTGGAAACCATAGATTAGTAATGGTATGGGGTTGTTATTGGTAATACATGCATATGAATGAAATGCAGAATACAAAGTTTACCAAGGTTGTTTTGCACTATATTTTTGCAGTTTCTTCCCATGGTTATGCTATGCATGTAGTATAGTTTACCCTGGTTTACGATTTAGTTCAAACCCTCATTGACGCAGTTTGACCCTACAGTATATAAACTAACCAAAGCAGCATATATATATATATATATATATATATATATATATATATATATATATATATAGATAGATAGATAGATAGATAGATAGATAGATAGATAGATAGATAGATAGATAGATAGAAATGATCCCCCGTCCCAGGGATGAGATGTGTTGGGAAGGCTGTGTCTCTTTGATGCC
The DNA here is from genome assembly GCF_902713425.1 of Acipenser ruthenus. NCBI lineage: Eukaryota > Metazoa > Chordata > Actinopteri > Acipenseriformes > Acipenseridae > Acipenser > Acipenser ruthenus. The sequence goes on from NC_081197.1 coordinate 1,023,731, forward strand.
CAGACAGCCTTCAGTGAGGGAGCAAAAGGAAGAGTTGGAGGGAAGGTCTTCAGGTCTTTGGAGATACAGCTTGGGGACAACTCCATGTAAAACCATTCAAGAAAAAAAACCTCCAGGAAGGAGCGAGGAAGGAGGACAGATCGGTACATTGAGTGCTGCGCGGATAGCGGCTCGAGAAGCTCATAAATAATGATTTGTGAGCCTGGGGGACTGACAGACCCGGCTGCATGGGGATAGATGGGTCTTTGGCATGGGTAACATGATCATCCATTAGCAAGCCAAATAAAAATGTGGTATTAATAGCAAGCACTGCCGCTTTGAAGAAATGAGACTCTTTCTCTGAGATATACTGCCATGGTTGGCTCCTATTGTAATTACCCTACATTTGTGTCTTTTTCTCAATATTTATGGTCACTCTTTGTCCTATGCTGCAGTTACGAATGGTCGGGGTCTGCTAGTTCATGCTCTTGAGTAACTAGAAGCAGTGGGAACAGCATGAATCAGCACTGAAGTAAGAGGTAAAGTGCAGTGATGGGCTCAAGCTAATGCAACTTAGCAACCAACAGCAGCTTATTTCTGCAGCCCAAATGCAAGAGGCATTTAAAAAAACATATACTAAAAAGATATATATTTTGAAACATATATTGCAACATTCAAAAATGTTTGCTAACATATATTTTTAAAATGCATTTTGATTTAAATATAATTCAGGAACATATTTTTTTAAAAATATACCAATATATTGTGAATTACTTTGAAAGGAATACATTGCAACATAGCCGAAATACATTACCTGTAATATACTACAAAATATTTATCTCCAATGTTGGAGGGATAAAACACAGACTTGCAATAAACTACCAGATTCAGAGATCGTCTTTTAAATTTCATTAAGTCTGGACCCAAGGAAATTTTAACATTACAGATATCTGTGCGTTATCTTTTGCAAAGAATATCATGGTCACTAAAATAACGCTCATATTCATGAAAAGTGCAAAGGAAAACCCTGAGCGAATTATTCTGTTAAACGGTACCAGCTGTAATTAATTGGGCTGCTTTTTAAGTCTAGTCCAATTGGTCCTCTTTTATTGCTTTCAAACCTGAATACTTCATTTTATGGGACAGGTCCATTGTGGTGTTGCTATGGCAGGTTTCCATGGGCTGTATTTAACTCTCTGCTCCCCTACCAAAATGATGTATTTATTTTTGTTCAACTCCTGAAGTTTTGGATCACTGGTTGATTCTGCAACACTGCTTTTCTTTTCTTTTTAATTATGTATTTTTTTTGTCCAAGACATTGGCTGAGTTTGCATTGCTTTGCTCCTAAGAGCTATTGGCATCTGAATAAAGGAACTACTTTTGCATTCTAAGAGGTGACAGGCTGAGGTTTCAGCCACAGTCAACAACAAAGGGCATTTTTTATTCGACACGGATAACTTTACACCCCAGTTCTTGTCGGGCTTTTATCTGTCGGCAAATAAAATAAAAGCTTCTCGTTCCAGCCCGTGAGGTGGAATCACTGACGAAAAGAGATTTGGAACGGGAGTCAGATCTTTTAAATGATTCCTGCGTCTTGGAAGGCAGTCAGCAAGTTCGATTCTGCTAGAGCTTTCTTGCCCTATATAGAAATCATTTTCTTTCCATCCAAACTGTTTGTCTGTTCTTGGCATTTCAAAGAAGCTTAAGGGGGGGGGTGGGGGGGGGGGGGGGGGGGGGGTATTATTTGCATAAGGACAGATTGCAATGTTTAGCCCCCGGATTGAAGCCAAAGGTATTATATAGATGGCTGATTAACAATTTCAGGGTTGTCAGTTAGGTTAGATTATAGGAGGTTGATGAATAGTAGAAGTTGTTGGCCAGGATTCTTGTTCCTTGGGAGTGCTTAAAGTCAATCTCCCTTGTTGCTGGAGTGACAGCCAGAACCTGCTGGACTGAAATGACAGGATAGTGGATCTGTTCCAGACACCCTCCTGAGAAGAGAGGAAATGGCTTCAAGGTGGCTGGGGGGTGAAGGAACATATGGAGGCGACGTCAGGCCAGAGAAAGGCACAGGTACATGCAGCTGCTATAAATAAAGACACCGCGGCAGTGAATTAGATTAGAAGACGCTTAGATAAGGGGAGAAGGAGTTATGTTAGTTTGAACGCCAAGGTTATCTTACTCCCAGCCAGAAAGTTAATCTGGGGAGTTGACAAGAGGCTTCCAGAAAGCGAGGCTGAAGTGTGCAATCTGGTTTCATGAAAAGCTGACACTTAATGTTATTAGTTTTGGATGCTGTAATGTCTCTTATCCAAAGACAACATCAGAAATAGGAAAGCTTTCATAAAAATCGGACTTGCTCTACTTTACTATCATTACCGTTTGACTGGCAGGAAACCAGCATGAAGTCATACAAGCAAGCGGGCGGGGCCACAGTTAGTTAGAAGAAAGGTGAGGTGTGCTTCACATGGTGACGTGGTGAGAACGTTGGTGTGAGAATTAAAAGTGAACTCAGAGGTCATTGTTACACTGCTGAGGTCATGCACAAATACCACCTACTGGTCAAGTAACAAACAAATCAAAGCAATAATGCCCAGCTCTGGAAGTGTTTCTTCATCTCCTATTGGATAAATAAATAACCACAGTTTTACAGAAACCACCCACATGGCATGAAAAACACCTCATTTAATATACCTAAAATAACTAAACCAATGATGGTAAGAAATAAGATATTGTAAAATATTGTGCTGAAAACTGACAAATGTGAAATGCTGTGCACTTTCTCAGTACATTGATTGCACAGTTTATAAAGGCAGGAACGAGAGGAAGCAGATCATTGTTTTTTTAACCTTTTTAACCAAATAAAATAAATTATCATTAGGAATCTAAAAAAACTAAAAGAATTCCTTGACTGGATTGCAACGCTGAACCTGCGGGAAAAGGCACTGGCTGTCTGGGAATCCGAAGAGCAGCTTCCCACGATACTGCTGTGTTTCTCTGGTACAGCAGATGATGATTAAGCACTTTTCAGTGTGCCTCTGAAATTAGATGAATTGAAACACAAGGAAGCACATTCTCTAATTGGCCAATGTAAAGGATACATCCAGACAGCAGTGCAGCATGCCCCCCTTCACAGCAATGCAAGTGCTGCTGCTAGAGCCAAAAGAAGCTATTGTCCTATTGTTAGCCAGCAGCCAATCGGAGCTGATGTACAGCGTCAAGGCTCTATCTTCCCTCTGGACACGTGAAATTATTCAACAAATAGTATGGCAGTCAGATCAAAAGTGGAGGAGTTCAACGCCTCTCCCTGCCCCACCCCCTGTCCCGTCCCGTCGCGTCCCGCACCACTTTACCTCAGGGACCTCAACGAAAGCTGAAGGGCTATTAACTGTGACGCCTGACCTCTTTAAAACACTTCTCAAATAATACAAACAGGTACAAGTCTGTTCAGGGGCTTCACCTTTAGCCTCTGATGTGAAGCAGACTCGTGCAGCGCTTGCTCTTTTATATACGGATTCGGGTTTTCTTTTTTTACAGCGGTGGTATCAGCTAACACCTGACATTACCTTTATTGGATGGTAAGAGGAAGAAGGAGGTCAGGCTGCATGCTCAGGCTTGTCTGACTTGACCTGATCAAACTGCTGAAACAGAGCAGAGCTGCTGTATCACTCGGGACACAGAGAGCTGTCAATGAGGAGCGGGGGGGGGGGGGGGGGGGGGAGGAGGACTCGTGGAATTGTGAACTTTATTACAGTACAATTCACAGTAGGTGTTTGGTAATTCCCACACACTTTTCCCAGTGGAATATCCATCAAGGGAACTATCTGAATCCATTTCATGTGTTGATGCTGGGCGGGTCCGTCTCGATGCATGACCCAGGAGTGTGTTTCCCTGTTAAGATAGCAAACAACTGTGATAGGATTTCCACACAGTCCTGAAACTGCATACAATACACCAATAACTGCAAATACTCAACCGCACACAGTTCTGTAGTACTAAAAAGATCACAGGTCCCAGTTAGCACTGATTAGGGTTTTATTACATAGAAATCCATTGATAAAGACTCATCAAAAACATTTGTCTAAATATATTACTAAATGGAGTATTATTGGTTATATCCAAATGTAATCCAAAACGTTTATAGGTTACAGGCAGACAGACAGGCAGGCAGGCAGGCAGGCAGGCAGACAGGCAGGCAGGCAGGCAGACAGTGGAGTAGTGGTTAGGGCTTTGGACTCTTGACCGGAGGGTCGTGGGTTCAATCCCAGGTGGGGGACATTGCTGCTGTACCTTGAGCAAGGTATTTTACCTAGATTGCTCCAGTAAAAACCCAACTGTATAAATGGGTAATTGTACGTAAGTCGCCCTGGATAAGGGCGTCTGCTAAGAAATAAATAATAATAATAATAGGAAGGAAAAGACAGGCAGAGACAATCAGCTCATAAAAATTTGAGCTACAGTTTTGTGCATAGCACCTAATATCTTTAAAAAAAGGCTGTACACACTCCTTGACTGCAATAAAAACTCTTCTGGCCGCACGCCTCTAAACCACATTCTCTAATTCTGGAAATAAGCATCACAAGAATAAAAGGCGATGCCAAGAGCAAGTCATTCTCACTCTGCTGGATTGTTATGCTGCTCAACATAAACATTTCTTTTCTTAAGCCTATTTGAACTAATACCTTTGCGTCTGATGAAAGCTAAAGCTCGAGTCAGGAGAGCACAGCAGACTTTAAATCGCTGCAGTGTAAGTCTGGGTTACACTGTGCGTACCTCTCACAGGAAGGCATTAGGAAATCACAATCATCTCAGCCAGGACTAAATTAGAGGCCACTTATTAATCATAGTTCTGCTTCCAATGTGGATGTGTGATTGATAATTGAGTTCTTGCAAGATGCATTCTCGAGCAGGTTTAGATGCTTATCAGACCACAGGAGTGTTAACATGAGAATCAGGGTCTGTTTTTGCATCACAGGATGTGTTTTTTTTAGTGAGAGGGTTCCTTGTGCTTACCTGTATTTGTGAAACTTAAATGCAGCTGTGGCCAAAAGTTTTGCATCACCCTACAGAATTAACTCATTATGCGTCAACGAAATCTGCTGAACAATGTTACATTAACATATTGAATTACATAGCGCTTTGTAGTTTTCAATATACTTAACGAAAAACTGACAAAAATGTAAAAATTTTGAAATCTAACGTGAAATAATGTACTACTATTATGGCTTCTGGTAGACTTCATTTTGTAGTTTATTTGATTGGACAATGTTAAATAAAAGATGTACATTTTTGTTATATATTTCTTTTAATTATGTCTCAATCCTAAAATTCTAGGTGATGCAAGACTTTTGGCCAGAGCTGTGCAGTTCATAGAACACAACTTGATCCAAGACATGGGCCAGTCCATTGGACTCACCCAAGCTCAGGCTTCCTCCACACCTTCACGTGCGGATCAAGCTGTGTTAAACAGCCCACACCGGTAATGGCAGTGTGACTGCAGCTCATTTATTTAACTGACACACACCCATTGGAGTAAGCTGGTTGGTGGGAGATTTTTGCCACAGCAGGGTAGCGACCCAGAGCATAAAACCAGATCATCCCAAAACAGCAAGAGCCCCAACATGGTCCCTAACCTGGACCAGTGATAAACTATTAGATTTCCTTTAGAATTACATAACCAGACATAGAACAGGGGATATTATCTTACAGAGCCAAGGGGTGCTAGGATACCTGGTTTAAAGAAATGCTTCCGTTTTAGATTTAGGAATTATATAACCCACAACCACAATGGATTCTGACCCTGTCATTGAGCTAAAAATCTCTATAACCGCAAGTGCAGATGAGCCTGGCTCTTTTGCATATCGGTTGCATTCTCCTTAATACATATCTTAATTTTAATAAATGTGGGTCAGCTGTGTGGCCCCCTCACTCCCAAGGACGTTGTGGGACACATTCTAGTCTGCGGAACACCTATTGACTGCCAGTGGGCTGAAGATAACTGTAAGGTCACTGAAGATCATTATGTTCAATCAAGCCTACAAGTCCAGATTAACTGGAATGGTACAATGCACACAGGTTTGGCTACAGTGGGCTGTGGAGTTTCGCTGGTCAGTATCATTGAATACTTCTCTTACGCCACCACAATGCTTGTGTGGTACATTCCACAAGCTGCATACAAGCTGTGATTGAAGAAAAGTGAGACCACACATGTCCCTTCTTCAGTGATCTGCCTCTTCTTCATGCTGTGCCCCAGCGGATCTCTTTCATAGAGTTTATTTCGTTATATCAGGTCCAGAAGGTCAACAAGGAAACCCTGTTTTTACAAACAAGAGATGAACAGTGACCCTCAAATAGAGGCCCCACTTCCTTACTGTGAGTGCACGCCAAAGCAAAGGCAATTACCGCCCAGTACCTTGTGTTACAGTGGAACAGCTTAACAGAATTGTGTTCAAAGCATTCCATCTCTAGAACCTTGTGGATCGGGGCGTGGTGACAGACAAGGTTTCTGGACACGCTGACAGGATGTAAAGATGTTGATGACACTGTCCTTGTGCAAGATCTGATTGCACTCTTCCTTTTCCTTTTACGTATTACACAACAGCCACTGACTGAAATGATATTTTTATTTGTGTCAAAAACTTTTGATGACGTCAAGGAACGGGTTAACAAAGAAAAACAATAATCGAAGCATAAGAAACGTAAAAATGTAATATAATATTTGCTAAAAGCAGATAATATCATCAACCTTTTCAATGAGAATATAAGAGTTAAGCTATTTTTTTGACTGTATACAAATTGACAAAGTACTCTAATATACAGCTATGACCTAGAATTTTAGGATTGAGCTATAATAATAATAATAATAATAATAATAATAATAATAATAATAATAATTTAGATATTTTATTTAACATCATGTAATCAAAGAAACTACAAAATTATATCGCAAAAGTCTACCGGAAGCCATAATAGTAGTACAGTATTTCATGCTGGATTTTGAAATGTCACATTTTTCAGTTTTTGTCAGCATATAGAAATCTACAAAGCGGTATGTAATTCAATATGTTAACATAACATTATTCAACAGGTTTCATTTGACTTTATGAAACAAAATGAGTTCATTCTAATAGGGTGATGCAAAACTTCTGCCCATAGCTGTACATCCCCATACTGGGAAGCTAGTGACTTCAGGGCATAATGTTAGAGAGGTATCATCATCTGACCAGCAAGCCTCTGGTTTGAAATAGAAGGTGTCAACTCTATACATTACTAGGTGCAGTGTTACCATGCATGCTAACACCAGTAAAACACATTTTAAACATTATACTAAAAAACGTACTTTGCCCTGTACTGACCCCCACTTCTGTGTCCACAATCCCAAACCACTGACAGATTGACACTGATGAGTCTTCAAATACCACAGCCCAGTCACTCTTACCCCTGCAAAAAAAAAAATAATCGTAGTGACACCAGTGATGTGACAGCTGCTGTGTAAACTCACCCAGAACTTCAAACACTCCACCATGGAATCCGAGCAAGACGAAAAACTCCACCCAGCAGGCAAAAGTTATGACAAGCTGTCGTTTTCAAAGTCGCAGCTGGATCCAGTGGTCTAACGTCTAGTGGACTTCGCTTTGTAAAACTATGTTTGAATCCAACAGTATCTCAGACTAATGGACCTATTATTCCATGCATGACTATAGAATCCATTATCGATCTGTGAGTTAAACTGGTCTTCATTAAATAACGGACATCGGCATTGGGAGTTTTCTTTTTCTTTCTGAATTAATGTCTTCCTGATAAGGGCCCTGCTTACCCAAGCCCTTGCCTTATCTTTGTACACAGCAATTACAATCTCAGGTCACAAAGTGCAAATAAGCAGACAGTTCTAGGGTTATGCCTCCGTTTCAACCACAGAACTTATTCTCTTGACTGGTAAGGGGTTATTTGTTATCTGAAATCTGTACGCTGTTGCTTTGCGTGTTTGTGAACAAACCAGTTGTCTACAGGAAGAAAGAACAAAACATCTCTGCTGGGACATCCTTGGTATATCTCAAGGGTTCCATTCTGGGTAATAAGTACATTTGTAATGAGAAGTGCAGTACAGCTAAATGAGAGAATGAAAATGGGGCAGTTCATTGTGTTTGAATGCCTCTTTCATTTTAAATGTGTGGGTCTGCACCCTTTCCTTCCTCATCAGAGAAGTGTTACCACTGTGATTATTAGACATGTGCTGTAGCAGTGGATTCTTGTTATGTATTATTATACATGTGCTGTAGCAGTGGATCCTTGTTATATATTATTAGACGTGTGCTGTAGCAGTGGATCCTTGTTATATATTATTAGACATGTGCTGTAGCAGTGGATCCTTGTTATATATTATTGTACATGTGCTGTAGCAGTGGATCCTTGTTATATATTATTATACATGTGTTGTAGCAGTGGTGCTGATCCTTGTTATATTGCTGTTTATAATTTTCCAGTACAATAAATAATCAAGACTGAACAGATTATCGATAATGCTGACCTAATGGTTTCTAGTTCCAATCCCAGCACAGTTGTGGGTTTGTTCCAACTCTATGCCCTGTTACATCCATTCACCAACACTTTCATGGCAGACAGACTTAGTGTGTGGCCTACAGGAATATGATAAAAATATCTAGGAAAATATCGACCCACCTTAATAACACCTTAATGACTTCCTATAAAACCTTTTCCATACTTGACTTCCTGCCAAAAGCAATAAGCTTCATAGGTCGTCTGCATGCATATTATTGTTGCATGATGTGATTAAGGATGACTTTAAAAGGGAAAGTGGTGGACTTTCACAGTACTTGGACTTGCTCCACGTTCCCCAACCTAAATGAGACCAAGCAATGCCAAGACTCAAAGATTACAAGACGTGAACAAAATGCATGCTGGATTAACCCCTAATATGAGGGTCTGCATTGTTACAATCTTATCGAAGCTTCACATGTCCCAGAATATCTGTCTAATCGGAAGATCTGCAGGCTTCTGCAACAAACACAGCCCAGGTTTCCTACTCAGCTAGCGTTAATCGTTTTTTATAAATAGTTTAATTACATTGTAAATAACATGCATGCAATGTTATACCATAAACACATTCCCAATGATACAACTTTACCATTCATGCATGTAGAAATCTAAGCACACAACCAACACCTTCAGTGATGATTATTACATCATAATAGGAATAGCATGGTAACAAATGTGACAACGTTTTTATACTGCAGTGACCCGACAGCAATTTATAGCACATATTTATTCTTGTAATGTGTTTAAAAATTCAATTTTCCTTTATCTGCCTGGTAGAGCCTCTCCAGCTGTAATACACACAGATGCTTCCATTCTGTGAAAGTTGGACATTTCTCTCGTTTCCAAGGATTAACTTTTATCTAATCGTCTTCTGTGGGGCGAAAAGTCTGTCCATCCATTCATCTGCAGTACATCTCAAGTAGTTGAAACACAAGTACTATGAAGAACATTGAATAGACACGTTAAACTCCAGACACAAATGTGATGCTGCATCAACAAGCAGATTTGTGGTCTGACAGGCCATTCCAGGCTTTGACCCTCAGCTCCTACAATAAACCCCAGAGCAGTATTTTAGCTGTATGGTGCTGTTGCTGCTGCCACTGTTCAAAGACGCACAGTTGGCGCTTGATGGCTGAAGGTCAGGAAAGATGACAGCACAGCCCAGTTGGGAGTCAGAAACCTGGCTGCTGGAGCTGCATTTGTCAGTCTGAAGATACCCTGAGAGGAATGTTCTCCTCTCCCCGGGACCCCCCTCGGGCGGGGCTCCGATACCAGAAGTGGAGGTGGGAGAAAGGTGGTTGCAGGTCAAAGGAGGAGATTGATGCTGATGACCCCCGGTCCTGCCCCTGTTAAAGAGGTCCGGATTACTTTACAGCGCTGAGCAGCATGGGTCCAGGCTGCCCTGAAACCGGAGACTAATAATGACCCAATAGCATTCCTGCTTCCTTAAAGAAAGCACATTTGGGGAGAGTCTGATACCTGTTGATACAGGCAGAGCATCTGTTGAGGAAATCTGGACGTGAATAAAATAACCAGGCCAGAAATAACATCAAGTATACCGTGTGCTTCGGGTTCTGGGACCGATGGGGAAAGAGCTCCAGGCTATGCAAGGTACACCTAGAACAAACCCATATAAAGATTATGAACACAGTACATGTACAGCCTTCATGATGATAACTGTAGGCATCAGTGCAGGAGCAATGCATTGCTAGGCATGTAGAAGACCTAGTATTCCAACCAGGTGTACAGTTTTCATTTTTTGTCCTAAATGCTTCTTTGGCACACTCACTCTTCTGACCAATATAATACTAAAGTAAGAATATAGAAAAAATATTGGAACATATAAACATCTGTTGAATTCATTTAGCTCTTAATTAGTAAATACATGTGTACTTGCACATCATTACAATGTTATTATGCATTGTTACAATGTACTTGACGTGGAAATCTTTTTGCACAGTATATGTAAGCACACAATTGTATCAGAAAAGGGTTAGGGTTAGGTTTGGAGTTAGGGTTAGGGTTAGGGTTAGGATTAGGGTTAGGTTTGGAGTTAGGGTTAGGGTTAGGGCTAGGATTAGGATAGGTTTGGAGTTAGGATTTGGGTTATGGTTAGGATTAGGGTTATATCGTGCATAAAGCACATTGAAGTTCCACATGAAGTACATTGTAAGTCGAAAGTCGAAAGTCGGCTATCCAAAAAGGGGGCGAAGTCACAATACTAGAAGTCAGCGCCTCACTGCGGTAGGCGATGTGTCAGTCATGGACTGGAGGAGACGTGATTGCACTCGCTACCAAAGGGGGCGTGACTGAAGGTATATCAGGGGATGTAGCTGAGCGACCTGTTCCTTTGTTATGGTTGTGAAAGACCTGTAAAGGACGGTAAAATCTGAAAGTAACCCTGAGTTTTTGTCGTGTTGTATCTGTCTGTCTATTAATTGTCACCCTTATCATTCATAGAAGACTAAATCTGGGAGCTGTCGCTAATCAGCCAGCATCAGCCCCAGACTGCACTGCACCACTGTTTCACTGTTACTGTATAAATCACCAGTTACACTAGGAGCCCTCACTGTTGGGATTCGTGACCCTGTCTGTGTATAGTGTGTGTTATTATTATTTTGGGACTGAACCCCGTGGTTTTGATTGGCTTTACACATCGCTGTGTATAGTCAGTCTTATTGTTTAAAGCAACAAATGAAGCTTCGTGTTCACCATTGGAACTGTTGTTAGACTGTTGTTATTCAGCACAGCATCACCTCTACACCTGTGCACTACAAACCACTCTGCCACAGTTACCCATTGATGTTGTTTATTATGGGACACGTGTACCTCCAGCAGGACACCAGACATCATTTATTTACTCATTTTGTGGTAACACTTTAAAATAAAGGCTGCAAATTCATAACGACTTCCGAAAGCATGCATTCATACCCTCCAGGGGATTGTGAGAAGAGCTGATTCATGCATGAACGCGTGCCTTATACATGTGAGCAGCATCATCTGATACGAAGGAAGATGGAATGAATACGGGTAATTCAATCCACATGAATTAACAGGGCAGAATTCAACATGAATGACTTCAGAACTCAGAGGAAGTGCAGAAGATATTCAGGTGTTGTTCCTGTGGGATTCCGTTCAGAATTCGCTGCCGTTCATTGAAAGTGTTACTCATTGTGTTTTACTGAAGCTGTGTGTCTGGTACGGTAGAGTACATTTCCATCCTTTATCCCAGATTCCTCGTCTGGTCAGGGCTACTTTGTTTATTTACAAGTTGATGTTTATGAGGAATAAGACTATTAGGGTACGGCACACCCCATGTAGAAGGCCAGATAAGAGGAATGCAGCTTGGACAGAGTTCTATTCACCTGTATTTTACATTCCCTGCATCACAGTCATTTTCCTCTGAGCTTACCTAAGTACTTCAACTTTGCTTCTAAGAGCTTACATATATATATATATATATATATATATATATATATATATATATATATATATATATATAGTAAACTTATTTGTGATACATTTTGCCAAATATATGTAAGTGAGACAGGTACAGCTTTTTTTGTTTAAAAACAAATCAAAAATTGCTGTCTATAATAATCTGGCTGACGTACATTAATTACTGGGCAGGCTGTAGAAGACAGTTCTGAATAAATAAATAAAATACGAGAATCTGCAGCGTACACGGCTGTGGTCAGAATGATTCAAGGGAAACATGCTGGAAACAAATGGAATGCAACCCCAGAGGACGTGAGTTCTTTTGAGTACGGCTCACCCTGGTGTAAATACCGTATTGTAGCATGACCAGTCAGCTTTCCAAACCCGCTTGGAATGAAGCTCTCCGTTGTTCCTAGTTTTCTCATGTTCGTCTTTCACCAGTCAAGGTAATTGAATCTTTGGAGACTGCGAGGATCGCTGGTTCAAGATTACAGCAGCTAGAAGAGATTGCAAGTTCTGTTAGGCTTTCCAACATCTGCACACAGAGGGAAAAATAATAAAACAAATGACGCTCTTGGGCTCAAGCCTCTTCTTTGTTATAATCTTCGGGGTCAGATGTTTTGTATGATGTTTTTGTACATGAAAAATGGCAAACCTTTAAGAGAGGAGAGTCTCCCCAGGAGGTCCCAATAGCAATCTGGAGTGTCTGCGGTCGCTGTACTTATTAAAGCTGTTATAATGGGGAGGAGTGTTCACAGATCTTAGGTTCTATTGTAAATTACCCACCTGTACATTTCACAGATGCTGTGTTTTGAACTCTTGATTCATACCCTGGGCACATTTCTTTCTGAACAAGGACTGACTCCAGCATTTTGTACTAGTGATTATGATTAGGCCAGTCAAAGTATTTAACTGCATGTGGTTTTAATTTATGTTCCGTTATATTTTCTTATTACTTGTGTGATTTGTTATGGTTGGATTATGTAGTTACTTTTCACACTTCAATGGGAAGCAACATAGCCGTTTCCAAAATCAACAAACAGCAATGCAATACCATTCATTTCAAAGACCCTGACATATCCTGTAACACACTTTTACAAACGAGAGAGTATTTACAGAGCAGAAGAAAACCAGGCTTGGTAAGCACTGTTGGTCAGCACAGCTATTATGGATTTACTTAAATAAATCAGTTAAGATACTACATTGAGAGCCGCATGATGAGCAAAGCAACATAACAATAATCTTGAATGCAATAATGATGAAACATGCAAAACAAAGAAATGACAGCATAAACTCACTGAGTACCAAATGACAGCATTAACCCATTGAGTACCAAATGACAGCATGAACCCACTGAGTACCAAATGACAGCATGAACCCATTGAGTACCAAATGACAGCAATAACCCATTGAGTACCAAATGACAGCAATAACCCATTGAGTATCAAATGACAGCATTAACCCATTGAGTACCAAATGACAGCATTAACCCATTGAGTACCAAATGACAGCATGAACCCATTGAGTACCAAATGACAGCAATAACCCATTGAGTACCAAATGACAACATGAACCCATTGAGTACCAAATGACAGCAATAACCCATTGAGTACCAAATGACAGCAATAACCCATTGAGTACCAAATGACAACATGAACCGATTGAGTACCAAATGACAGCAATAACCCATTGAGTACCAAATGACAGCAATAACCCATTGAGTACCAAATGACAGCATGAACCCATTGAGTACCAAATGACAGCATTAACCCATTGAGTACCAAATGACAGCAATAACCCATTGAGTACCAAATGACAACATGAACCCATTGAGTACCAAATGACAGCAATAACCCATTGAGTACCAAATGACATTAACTCATTGAGTACCAAATGACAGCATTAACCCATTGAGTACCAAATGAAGTTTTCTTTGAAAAAATCTGAACACAGGCTGGGTTTATTTAATTTGATATGTTCTAAATCAATATTGCTTTACATAAAAAAATACATAAATGATTTGTTTGGGCTACAAATTGTTGCTTACTATTTGAAAATTCACGCCATCATTTTTTGCTTCTTCCAGGACAACCTTGTACTTGGCTTGATTCATGCGTCCTTCACAAAGACAAATCTGCCCGATTCCAGCCTTGCTGAAGCACCCCCAGATGAGTCCAATTTTCAGCTTTGCCCAACACCTGGTCGTCTAATGGTTAGACGGAGACCTGGAGAGGCCTACAAGCCACAGTGTCTCGCACCCGCTGTGAAATGTGGTGGAGGATTGGTGATGATCTGGGGGTGCTTCAGCAAGGCTGGAATCGGGCAGCTTTGGCATGAATCAAGCCAAGTACAAGGTTGTCCTGGAAGAAAACTTGCTTCCTTCTGCTCTGACAATGTTCCCCAACTCTGAAGATTGGTTTTTCCAGCAGGACAATGCTCCATGCCACACAGCCAGGTCAATCAAGGTGTGGATGGAGGACCACCAGATCAAGACCCTGTCATGGCCAGCCCAATCTCCAGACCTGAACCCCATTGAAAACCTCTGGAATGTGATCAAGAGGAAGATGGACGGTCACAAGCCATCAAACAAAGCCGAGCTGCTTGAATTTTTGCGCCAGGAGTGGCATAAAGTCACCCAACATCAATGTGAAAGACTGGTGGAGAGCATGCCAAGACGCATGAAAGCTGTGCTTGAAAATCAGGGTTATTCCACCAAATATTGATTTCTGAACTCTTCCTAAGTTAAAACATTAGTATTGTGTTGTTTAAAAATGAATATGAACTTATTTTCTTTGCATTATTCGAGGTCTGACAACACTGCATCTTTTTTGTTATTTTGACCAGTTGTCATTTTCTGCAAATAAATGCTCTAAATGACAATATTTTTATTTGGAATTTGGGAGAAATGTTGTCAGTAGTTTATAGAATAAAACAAAAATGTTCATTTTACCCAAACACATACCTATAAATAGTAAAACCAGAGAAACTGATAATTTTGCAATGGTCTCTTAATTTTTTCCAGAGCTGTATATATAATCATATCACATGCTTAAACAGTAATAGCTGATCTAATTTGTGATCCAATAGCTGATGTAGAAATGTGGTGGTTTTTCACTCCAATAACCCTGTGTATGAGCGTTTATTTTTGCAAGCACTCAAATGTTGTTGTTTTTTACACGTCTATGTTTTTTGCTGCACCCTGAATCTAGCTGTTGTTCAGTTCCAGTAAGTACTGACTGGTCACCTTCACTCATTGTGTCATTACATATCTTTTTTTTATTTTATTCTCTTTATACATGTATTATTGTTGTTTAAAATGTTTGGATTAGATTTTATCTGTAGTTCTTCCTAAATATTGGGTTGCTTTATTTATTGAGTTGCTTGGTCTCTCTGCTAGTTTAATTGATTGCATTAAAAACAGGTGTGTAGGAGAGAGCTGTTGTGCCAGTGAAGCAGGAGGGTTTGAATCCCTGTGTTTTAAACTGCATGTATCTTTACAGGGACTCTGTGCCATGCCCCTGTTTTTTGGAGGTATTTGGTGCAGTCTGTCTTTACAGGGACTCTGTGCCATGCCCCTGTTTTTTGGAGGTATTTGGTGCAGTCTGTCTTTACAGGGACTCTGTGCCATGCCCTTGTTTTTTGGAGGTATTTGGTGCAGTCTGTCTTTACAGGGACTCTGTACCATGCCCCTGTTTTTTGGAGGTATTTGGTGCAGTCTGTCTTTACAGGGACTCTGTGCCATGCCCCTGTTTTTTGGAGGTATTTAAACATTTCCAGAGAGTTGTACTGCATGCGTTTTCAATTAAGGGCTTGAATGTTAACCCTGTCTTGAAATGTGACTGTATAAGTGCTGTGAAACAGGGAAAAGGCACTGCTCATAAAATGCCCTTTTATTTGTCTTATTGTAGCTCTACGCAAATATTTCAGCTTCTGTTAACGGTTCAGCCTGGACTGGATTGATCAGTGGTGGACCAAGTCAGGCCTTCCACCCCTGGTCTTTGTTCCAACCCTATTCTAAATGGTTTAATGGAACCAATTAAACCTCCATCCAGACCCTGAAGTAGTTCATTAGTTCACCTGTTAAACCTGGAGTGGAATAGCCCCCCAGGACCGTGATTGGTCACCCCTGGGCTAGAGCTTCATTGAAGCTCCAGTGAAAGTATGTATTTTGCTTGTACTGCTTACTGCAAGATCATTTATTTCCAGCGTTGTTAATATAGCTTTGGAAGCCTTTGAACCAGAGCTACTGATAGCCCATGTATCAGTCCTGTTATCTTTGCAGTGCTGTGTTGGTACTGCATGCATTGCAAGGGAGAATCACACCAGCCTGTCTTAATCTCACTAGACGCTCGTCCTGTTAATGAATCTTGAATTATAAAAGTATGAATAGAAAGTCTGTAATTACTGAACGGTGAGCATATGGGTCTGCTCTTAGGACATGTTAATCTTAAAGTTACTGAACCTGAAAAGAATGTCGTCTCATGGCCTCATTCCTTCAGCACGTTGTATACATTTTATACATGTAACATCAGAGAAGTTTTAACAGTGAAGGTGAGTGTGTGGAATGACCATTAGAAGAGGTTTAATTTAAATGAACCACAGTTTATGAAAAGTGCAAGTTAGGACACAACAGCGCCACGCCACCACACAGAGGACATTTAAAAAAATGTAGCAGCTTTAAAAGTAGGGGAGCCGAACCATATACATGCCCCCGTGGTGGTGAAACACCTGCCAGCGTTTCGGTGTGTTTAACATACCATGGCCAAGGAAAGTGTGTTTGAAGACAAACAGTGGAGGCACTTCGGCTTGTGATGCCATGGTAACTAAACATGTATTTCTATTTAAATCTATTAACGTGTTTGTGATGTCATTTACTACATAGTTAATGACGTAACGATCTGCTGTTCCTTTCTATTTAACCCGTCAGGCATCATGGCATTGAGTCTATTTATCCATTTATCTTCCTTTATTCTTCTGTATTGTACATTATCTAATTCTATTTCTTCTAAAACTACAAATTGTAGATCATTCATGTTGTGTTTATTTTTTTGTGTTGAACTATTGGTTCATTTACTTTTTTGATTGATATGTGATTCTGTGTTCTTTTATATAAGGCTGTACCTGTCTCTCCTACACACACACACACACACACACACACACACACACACACACACACACAGTAAAAGGTCAGCGTACAGCAGCAACTCGCATTCACTGCACCCACTTAAACTAAAGGCAGCCCTCCCTCCCACGACAGCTGCGTTCCATCATTCCGCTCCTAATGATGAGGTAATAATAGTCTGAACAATGTGAGACACTGCAACAATTACCAAACAAACCATTTGGAATTGCTTCTGAGACTATAGGGCGTGTTTATGGAGGGGTGGTGGTGAATGTACTTCAAAAGCAACACCAGGTTTGTGCATTTGCTCCTGCTCCTCAGCAGTGCTCCTAGTCAGGGATCACAGATGATTCTTTGATCCCCCAGAACAATGTGCTGGCTCCTTGTCCGAAGCCCCTGACCTCTGGACCCTGTCCCGGAGAGCCAGCAGACGCTGGTGCATGTTTGGAGGCACCTCCTATGGCCAGGTGAAGTGCCCTTCAGTACCAGATGGGTGGTGGTGGGTTTCTATCACCTCGTAACTCCTCGACGTGCCGCCTTGCTGGCATGTTGGGGCTAATAGCCGTTAATGGTAATAAATAGCTCCACAGGGATTCTAATAAATCCTTTAGTGGTAACGTGATCGTTGCATCAGGGGCTAACATCAAATACTTTTCCTCTCAGTTGAAAAGAAAATTCCCCCGGAGTTTCTCGCACATTTCTCACAGTATCATTGTACCAGGGAGGGAAATACAGCAAGACAGTAAGCCAGAGGCACGGACAGAACAGCTTTCCCTAAAGGGCCGTAACATTCACTTTTTGCAGATTTTTGTAGAAAAAGTTCTGTGATTCACAGAAACTATACCAGTAAGTTGTTTTGTGGCACGTTAAATCTAAAACGTTTTATAAATGTCAGTGTTAGTGAGATAATCTGATGCCTTAAACCATATGTTTTTTAAATTCTTAAATCGAAAAATAAATAGCCTTGCCTGTCCTGTACATGCTCGAGTGTGTCAGCTGATCAAAGCTTAACCCTCTCAGATGGGATTTCTTTGATTCTCCATGCAATCAAGGGTTTTTTTTGGGGGGGGGGGGTGGGGGGGGTGTACTCAGTTAAGACCACAGGCATGGAAATATATATCTTACAGTACGCTTTAGTAAATTTAAATTTGAAATGAGCTCTTCTGTGTGGGAATATTGATAACCCCCACAGTTCAGTTAGTATTTATTTCTTTATGTTTAAGGTTTTCTGTATTCAAAGACATAATTACGTTATGAAAGAATAAATACATACTAACACACTCTGCATGAATTTATTCATGTAGGTGTCACCCCAAGCTCTGCTCGTTCCCCAGTTTGTTCTCAATCCCTCAGCAATGCACTTGGACTCAGAGGAGCAGTCTGATTCCAGTGCTCAGGGCGGGCCTCTTCAGTGCAAACACTGCCGTGCAGTGATGAATGGGGAGGCATGCTCTCCATGTGCAGTCTTGTACACCAGGGACTGGCGCTAACATCCTCAGACTGGATTCCCTTGTAACCTGAGCTGTATTTAAAGCACTTACCCCAGATGTGAAATAGCTGTTAGAAACTAATAGTTAAAAGATCACCAGTCATCTAATTAATTACATTTATGAGGCTGCGTGCTTTGAGTTTGTCAAACTAATGATCCACAAATTGCAGCAGAGCCTAAGAGATCCAGTTGATTACCTTATCTTTAAAATAATAATAATAATTATAATAAAAGTGTTTTATTTTTTTTCATTTTGGGCGTGAGATCATGATAAAAAGCAGTGATGAAATAATAAGTCATTATTATGAACTGTCATTCTAGGGGGAAAAAAAACAAAGCTACAAATAAACATTTGCCACACAAATGGCGAGTGCTAGTCCCTCCAGGAACCTACTACTCTACGCAAACCCCCTCTATACTGTTTGAGATCAACATCTCATTCTTCAAACAGCCTTTCCAAATGGCCTCAGCTGGGCAATGCCTTCACAAGCACCGTCTTGCAGTGGAAGGGTTTTGTGTATCTAATCCCTCAGAGTGGACGTTCTCCTCCTTGATGTAAACACAGCGCCAGCTTTCGCTCAGCGCCCATTTGTGTAGCAATGGCAGTGCAGTAGCCTCGAGCTGTAGCACAGATGCTTTTTGAGCTCCATGCAACCTCCCCGGGCACCCCCCCCCAACCAATCCAGACCTCCCGATCAGCTCTGGACAGCCTCCCTGGGCACGCCCCCCAGCCAATCCAGACCTCCCAATCAGCTCTGGACAGCCTCCCTGGGCACACCCCCCCAGCCAATCCAAACCTCCCAATCAGCTCTGCACAGCCTCCCCGGGCACGCCCCCCAGCCAATCCAGACCTACCAATCAGCTCAGCACCGGGCGAACCTACCTGCTCAATTACTTCCCCAGCAACGCTTCTCCTCTTGAGCGTCCCAGCTGCTTCCATAAAGGCACTCATGCATCCAAGCACCAATGAGAAGGTCTCCCTGTCACAAAACCTATATACAGTACTGCTTAATTTAAGCTTAACAGACTGTGTTCACTAAGCAGTAAGCAAAAGCATTTCAATTAATACAGCTCAAGAAGCACAACATGTGGTAACAGTAACTGGGAGTAGTGCTGGGAACCAATACAGACTGCCTAAGACTGAGGGAAGGCGATGAGTGCTCAGTGCTGGTACTGATTAGGCAATCCGATGACACATAGTGCAAGCCAGCATTGTCATGTGTCTCCCTGGCCAAGCCATATGGGTGAGGAGCCAGTCCAAGTCTATGGTTGTCTAAGGCTATTACCACCACTACCACTATTATTATTATTATTATTATTATTATTATTATTATTATTATTATTATTATTATTATTATCTGTTTTGCATGCTTAAGTCTCCAGTACATCTCATATTCTGTACTGTTATGCGTAATGGCTGTATCGGTGTTCCCCACACCATAACTAAGACTTATTAGTGCTTAACATTAACGTGCTACCTTTTGGCTTTCCCAATGGCTTTCGCACTGCCTGAGTTACACCACAGTGTCTAACTGATCTGGTAAAGCTGAGCCATTTAGAGACTACTATACACTAGGAACACAGCTGGGAGTCCGCTAGGTTTCAAAGCACTCGGCCTATTGCTCTTTCTAAAGGGAGACGAGAGGGTTACAAGCGCATGCAAATCTCTTCAGACTTGACTTATGATCGATTTGTTGGCAAACTCTGGCTTGCCATCAATGCTAATGCTGTGTGAAGTGCTGGAAACGATAAGGATAGCGGTGCCCTAATTAAATGGAGTCCTGGGGTATGTCATGCTCTTCTGTATATAGTGAATTCTATAGTTAAGCCCTGACTCATCCTGAGCATGAACTAATGTGATCCTTTGATTCGGTTAAGCCCTCTCAAAGTGTTTTTAAAGCACAGTGCGCCGCGGTGAGTTGTGCAATCCTAGCTGACCCCCGCTGGCACCATTGCATTTATTAATCACGTTTTGTTTTGTGCACATATTTTTTTAACGGTGCATGTGTTAATCATTATCACTTTCTTTTTTTTTATAAACAAGCTCTGATTGCTAAAGTAAACATTTCAGTTCCAGTGAATAATAAGAGTGGACGGGTGGGGATCAGTCCTCGATATTGGATTGCTCAGGCGGTTACCAACTGCTGCAAAATAATCCTGCTTTTCAAAGTGGTGCGTTGAGGGCGGCTCGTCTGTTCTGCAGAGCTCTGCTGTACATGTGTCCTGACTAAGTGCTGACCTCCTGAGCTAACAGCACCAGAATTATTACATATATATATATATATATATATATATATATATATATATATATATATATATATTTTAGCTCAAAGAGCCAGCTGCTCAACATTTCAATATGTTGTATATATCTTTCTCAAGGGAGCATGTGTTTGAATCAAAACATTGGAGGTATTTATAGGTTTTTGACAGCATGACAACTACTTGATATTGTTTATATTCAAATCCATGATTTATTCTTACATGATGTAATGGAGTTCTATATATTGTGACATCATTTTTACTTCTATCTTTAAATCTGCATTCATTCTAATTAACATTATTTTATATAAACTTATAGTTTAGGCTCTCTCATCCAGTGGTTAAAGAAAAGGGCTTGTAACCAGGAGCTCCCCGGTTCAAATCCCACCTCAGCCACTGACTCATTGTGTGACCCTGAGCAAGTCACTTAAACTCCTTGTGCTCCATCTTTCGGGTGAGATGTATTTGTAAGTGACTCTGCAGCTGATGCATAGTTCACACACTCTAGTCTCTGTAAGTCACCTTGGATAAAGGCGTCTGCTGAATAAACAAATGATAATAACAATAAATAATAATAATTTATATAATCGTGCAATGCTGGCTCTGAGGATCAGTGTATATATTACATCATTAGCTATGTAGTAAATAACGTCACAAGCACATTCATGCATTGAAATAGAAATAAACAAGTGTAGTTGCCGTGCCATCAAAAGCCTATAGAGAAAGTACCTCCACTGTTTGTTTTCAGACACACTTTCCCTTGACAAAGGTATGTTAAACACACCGAAGCGTTGGCAAGTTGGCTCTTTTGACCAAAACCGAAGAGAGAGAAGTTCTCGGGAAGCTCTCCTAAGCACATGGCTTGGGCAGAAACAGCTTGTTGACTTGCCATGACTAACACAGAGTAAATCATAAAGGCTTTGTTAAATCAAACAGCTCACCTCGAATGTCAAACCGTTTCAGTCTCTTCAGTAATAATACTGTCAAGGGAGTGGAACAGAGCCAATCAATAACCGTGCACCATTTTCAGTCCAGTTGCTGCTGCGCTCAAATGAAATCTACTCACAATTAATGCCAACATAAATCAGAATAAGTACAGCTAATTCACTGTCTGGAAACCTTTGTTGATTCAGACATTTTCTCATTTTCATTAAGACACACATTTGAATGTGTAGCCGACTATGTCACATGAGATTGTACCTTGTGAGTGGACTTCTGGGCCTTCCGTCTTTCTAGTCCCTGAAGGGATGCCATGCGTTGTATACAGGCACTGAAAACAGGTGAAGAGATTGATAATGCAATATCTGAGTCTGACACTGCAGGGAAGTTATTGTAAAGTGGGAGGGCAATGGTAAAAGAAACCGGCAGTGAATAGGAATGAAGTGCCAGTCCCTGTCTGTTTGTCACACGGATGGAGTTATTCTGCATCTGGTCATGGGGTTGTAAGGATTTCATGGTTCATGGTGTTGGACGGATCCTAATCATTTTGTTACGTGATATATCGTATCGTGATAAGAGATGCATGTGTATTGCCAAAAAATAAATCTCATTGACGCTTTGCCTTTTAACCAAATATTCCATCGTTAGTGATCACTTGATTTTATTACTCCTCATACAAACCAGCCATTGGGACTATTAATAAATAATCTACCGCATGGGTTTCCGGACTGAACTATCATTACAGCACAGTGTGGAAATGGGGCCAGTGGGTTCTTGTGGAAGGCATTACAAATCACTGAAATGTCAAGGTGTCTGTACTGATTTCTGGTTTGGATTATCTAAGGTCAATATTTACTCCTGGTAGGCATTCTGAAAAGAAAAAAAAAAAACAACATGACTCATAAGAAGCTTTCTTGTATCACAACAAAATATATCTGCATGTATTTGACCTACTAATAACGGATACCTTAAGTTGTAACGTCGGCACGGCCCATTTCTATGCCAAATGTAATTGGTTGATTTACTGTTGTGGTTATTGTGTGATATTTTTAATGATGTTATTCTTTTATGGCCTCAGTTATCTCTTTAAAATGGATTCCATGGGTAATAAAGCAACTAAGTTGATTCTGAAGATCATCCATCAGTATCTTGTCAGCGTTTTCCCGACTGTCAGTATCACAGGGACGAGTTGTAAATGCTTTTTTATTTTACTGTTTATCAAAGCAAATCAGTAACTTTGGATAAGGAAAGCTCCAAAACAATGCACAATTCCAGCTGGTCCTAAGGCCACCCATGTTAATGTTTTGGACTCTATGTTACCAAAGGGTGGGACATGTGATTGGATACAAACCTGACTTAAAAAACAGAATGTACAAAGCTGGGGTTCAGTGTTAAAGGAAAGGTGGAGTGGGCTTACTGAAGGCAGCACCACAAGTTACATATCTGAGACCTCAACAGATATAAATGGACTGTTATGAAAACTTGTTCAGTTTATGGAAAATGATGTCAATGCTGACAATAATATTTTAACTTCCCCATTAGAAAACACAAGACACAATTGTGGTTAAGCCTGCCCCCAGCTGTTAATGTGAGTGAAGACCAGCTCTGATACGTTTTCAGGAGTTCAGAGGGCCCTCAGCATTTGTAAATATGGCATTGTTGTGCATTTCCTTCTGGTGTTATTTTAGATTTGTTACTGTGAGTGTTTTGGAGGTCGTTTAAAAAAGTTAGAGTACATGACAGTCTTCTTTAAAACTTGACTTTTTATAAGAAGTTAGAGGAGTTTTTTTTTTTCTACCCTTTAAGGTACAAAGGTCATATTTGTCCCACAAATAAAATTATGCTAGCTTTCTTATTTTTCTAATGAAGTGCAGAAAATAGGGTTTACTGGCAGGTTGATCTGGTCATCCAAATTGTCAGTTTCCTCTCCTTGTCACTTTCACGTGTATTTTAAGAAGAAACCGTTTGAACACCTAAAATCAGTCAACAGAGTTAAGCTTCATTTCAAGTACAGCGTGGAGACCAGGAGCAGAGTACAGTGCTGGAAACTGAGTGGAGAAAGGTGTATGACAAGGCAGGAGATGCTTTTCATGCACAGAGAGTAGTCAATGCATGCAATGCTTTACTAAGCCACGTTGCTGCTGAGTCACTGAGATCTTTAAAGAGACGACCAGATGAAGCTCTGAGAACAATCAGCTGCTTTTATTAGGTTCTTATGTTCTAACCTTGGCATGCGACAGACTGTAATAACAGACATGTGAATGGATAATCACAGCATTAAAAAACAAATAACATTTAATGCTGAGGTATTGATTTGGGACCTGTTACATTTGAGACCTTCCTCAGTCCAAGAAGGAAAGAATCTCAAGGTTTTTCCAGAGTATGCCTTTCCTGTGTGAGAGGACACCCCTCACACTAACACTACTCCGTTCTGCATTCTGCAAATCGTCCCCTTTCTTTTCCTCGTAGAATTCTGTGAATGTACAGTGTGGATCCTTTTGGTTAACTGGCTGCACAAAAACAACCTCAAACTACTTTTAAAGGATGATTCGGGGTTTGTTGTAACAGCCGTGCATGTCATGTGCATGTTTATTATAACATGCATTTTGTTTTCGATATCTTTGCAATGCCATTTAGTCGCTACTTAGCACCTGTTCTTTACTTTTACTCCTGGTTTGGAATTGCTAAATGCTGTCTTAAAAAGTGACATCACCAGCTGGCAGAACACAGTCTGATGCCTCATCTCCTAAAGATCTTGTAAAGAAAATGTAAAAAAGAAATCCCTGACTAACGCTATTGATATGCCACGCCGCTGAGGGGGGTCTGGCGACGGCAGCAGGCTTTGGAGGTCGAGGGCTGCCTTTTAAATGGCTGGATGCCAGAAGAGACTTTCTTCTGCTTCACTTGATGGCCCTGGCAGCCTGTGAGGCTCTCTGGAACTCCCAGCTGCTCACTTGATTTGGTAGAGCAAGATATGACGTGAAGTCCGGAAGTGAAACGCAAGATACGAAACAAACGGGGAGCATTTGGAAACGGGTACTGCAGGATGCTCCCTTATAAAGGTTTCCACAGTCAAAGCATAGCAGAGTTTACAGTAATTAAGCAACGTGAAAGCATGGTAAAGCATAGGTAAGCATTGTACAGCACCAAGAGGTATGGTAAAGCATATTAAAAAAAAGAACATGGTAAGCTAACCCTTATAAAAGTCTCCCATAGTAAAAGCACAGCACAGTGTAATAAAGCAACGTGAAAGCATGGTAAAGCATAGGTAAGCATTGTCAAGCACCGAGAGGTATGGTAAAGCATAGGGAAGCATTGTCAAGCATCGAGAGGTCTGGTAAAGCATAGGGAAGCATTGTCAAGCACCAAGAGGTATGGTAAAGCATAGGTAAGCATTGTCAAGCACCGAGAGGTATGGTAAAGCATAGGGAAGCATTGTAAAGCACAGAGAGGTCTGGTAAAGCATAGGGAAGCATTGTCAAGCACCGAGAGGTATGGTAAAGCATAGGGAAGCATTGTCAAGCACCGAGAGGTATGGTAAAGCATAGGGAAGCATTGTCAAGCACCGAGAGGTATGGTAAAGCATAGAGAAGCATTGTCAAGCACCGAGAGGTATGGTAAAGCATAGGGAAGCATTGTCAAGCACCGAGAGGTCTGGTAAAGCATAGGGAAGCATTGTCAAGCACCGAGAGGTATGGTAAAGCATAGGGAAGCATTGTCAAGCACCGAGAGGTATGGTAAAGCATAGGTAAGCATTGTCAAGCACCGAGAGGTATGGTAAAGCATAGGGAAGCATTGTAAAGCACAGAGAGGTCTGGTAAAGCATAGGGAAGCATTGTCAAGCACCGAGAGGTATGGTAAACATAGGGAAGCATTGTCAAGCACCGAGAGGTATGGTAAAGCATAGGGAAGCATTGTCAAGCACCGAGAGGTCTGGTAAAGCAGATGTTTATAGGGGGGTTGTAGTTTTAATCTTCCTGATAATAAGGGAATGCCTTTGCATTCCAGAGCCTGGAATTCCATCCCACTTCAGGTGACTCGTTTTTTCCTTCCTTGTTTTTGAGCGAGTGATGAAAGGCCTTTAATCCTTGCCGGTTGTGTTTTTCATCACCTCGTGTAACTTTGTCGCTTGTGTTTTGTTTACCGCTGTCAGGTTCATAGGCAGCAGAGTGAGCCATGAAAGCTTGACGCACGCAGAAAACATCTGCAGGTTAGACTGTCTTCTAAATAACATGCAACAAGCCTCTGCTACAATCAGTAACCAAGAAGAAGTAGTACATCTCAGTGTTTTATTTTTAATACATAAATCATACAGATTCTTGTAATAACATACTGGATACTATAGGCATGATATGAAGCACAGATGATCTGTACCAAACATAACTGGCTATTCATGAAACTAATATAAAGCTTTCCCTTTCAGCATGACACCTGTTGCTGCAACCTGTCTCAGTAAAAGAATGCCGTGTCGTGGGGGCTAAGTATTCTCTTTCCCATCTATCTTACACAAGTCATTCTTTTACTGGCAAAATATGCAAGTGATGGCTTTATAGATTGTAACACATTTCTAAAAGATTAAACTGTTCATGCAGGAATGCATTCTCTGTTGAAAACTCCTCTTCTCGGATCAGGGGCAGAGACAGATGATGATTGATGCTGCACTTAATAACAATTACATTTTAAAAAAAATTATTGTTTCCATGATTCATGAGGTGCTAAGCTTCTATTTGTCCTGGTTGGGGCAATGAAAAACTGTTTTTTGTTTTAAGAGTCCACCCTGACTCCTTTTCAGATGCATGACTCTTCCATTATTTTACCTCGATCTTCTGAGAAGCTATGGGCTTTCACCATAGAATCACACAATCAAACAGACATTGGGGTATATTTCAATGACCTATTGATAAGTTGTGATGGATCTAGACTGGCAACTTAAAAAGGACCTGTCAACCCAATGGCATTGTCCTGGTGTGAGGCATGTTCTCCTGGTATACTTGATGGCATTGCCCTGGTGTGGAGCATGTTCTCCTGGTATACCCTGGGCCCCTTGATTACTCTGGAAGGCAGAACGAATGCTGTAGTTCAGTAACGCATCGCTGCAGATTGGCCTCTCTATTTGAACTGTAACTGTTAGTGCCTATTGTGCCTATTATTTTGCACTTCCAAACAGGGGTCCCTGGTGTAAGGTTGTTATTCTTATTGTTATTCTTATTTTAATTTGTTAGGCACTACTTAACTACAAAGCTTACTCCTAACTGCAAAGCTTGACGAAGAGGGTCTGGTCGAAACGTTGCTTTGTTTTTGACTTTGTTCTTTTTCAATAATAAACGATGAAAAAGTGATCTATGATCTATTGTTAAGGTGTTCCACCTCTGCCTTCATCAATCGTGATTTATAAAAGTTTACCATGGTATTTGTGCACGGTATTGTAGCAGTTTAGACTCTGTCATCCAGTGGTTAAAGAAAAGGGCTTGTAACTAGGAGGACCCCGGTTCAAATCCCGGCTCACTCACTGTGTGACCCTGAGCAAATCACTTAACCTCCTTGTGCTTCGTCTTTCGGGTGAGATGCTGTTGTAAGTGACTCAGCAGCTGATGCATAGTTCACACACGTGTCTCTCTGTCACGTTGGATAAAGGCGTCTGCTAAATAAACATATATATTTTGGGCAGCAGTGTGGAGTAGTGGTTAGGACTCTGAACTCTTGACTGGAGGGTCATGTGTTCAATCCCAGGTGGGGGACACTGCTGCTGTACCCTTGAGCAAGGTACTTAACCTAGATTGCTCCAGTAAAAAACTAACTGTATAAATGGGTAATTGTATGTAAAAATAATCTGATATCTTGTAACAACTGTAAGTCGCCCTGGATAAGGGCATCTGCTAAGAAAAAAATTATATATATATATATATATATATATATATATATATATATATATATATATATATATATATATATATATACTTTTCCTACGCAGTTACCATAGTTTGCCATGTTTTTTATTATGCTTTACCTTACCTCGCTGGTCTTTTGCATACTTAGCAATGCTTTACTGTGCTTTCACTATGCTTTATTACACTATGCTATGCTTTTTACTAAGGTGACCTTTTCTAAGTGTGATTTCATGCAGTTTCTCTTTGCAGATTTAGATCAACGAAACGAGAATCCCGCATGACACCTTGTGCAATGATATACTTCTTTTACAACTTGAATTATTTTGAAAGCGAGAGATGGAGGGTGAAAAGAAATCAAGTGCAATAGCAGGGATGGGTTTGCTAATCTCTTAACATTAACCCCTTTTTAACTGAGCGTGCTCCAGCTCCCATCCCAGTTCAACACTCCGACTTCTAATCCCTGCTCACTGCACATCCTCCCAGTACGCCACAGACCGAGAGTGGAAGAAATGTTAGCTCATTTACTTAAAAAAAATGATCTTTATCCCAACAGGAAACGTATTCATGTATAAAATGGGGGGAAGCTCTTGACAGCTGGTCCTCACGAGAGCTGATGTGAGGATGATTAGGAGAGGAAAGGATCATTGTCATGATAGCTGATTCAAAACATTTGCAGACAGCAGTTAAAGGTCAGCACAGAACGGTTCCATACATTCTCCGAACAGTGCGGCAGACGGCTTCAGTCTCGAGGCACGGTGGATCGTTCAGTCTGGCTGGGTAGGGATTGAGCGCTCCTGCCTGGGACACAAGGATTCTGCACTAATACCTTCCCCCGTTCTGGACTGGAGAGGGAGATAGAGCGATGGCAGCATTCATTAAGATGAAGAGCTGCCTTTTTCATCCACATGATCCTAGGAAATAAAGATACATTCGCTCCTGTCATCTTTTACGTGTCAAGATACCCTGTAATGATTACTAAATGACTTTCATTCATTTCTTTTATTTATTTAGAAGTGTGTGGGGGGGGGGGGGTCCTGTTGTAATCGCAGAGGCTCTGTCTGTTATTCTAACTGGTTTTACTACTAGTATAGCCCGGGGTGTTAAGCATCATGAAAACTCACTGCGGAAAGCTATAATGGAAAGGTCATTGCCATCAATCTGTTGGCTTTTACGTTGCTCCATGTTGCTTCATATTCTACTGGTTCCTTTCTACTGGAATGACAAGGTATATATAAGGAAACACCATTACAAAGTGACACATTCCGATTAGAATTAGAATCCTCACTGACTCTAAAACGAAAACAATCATTCAGAATTCTAATATAAAACCAAGACAAGTAGACTAACGTTTCAGCTAATGCATTCTCTATTTTTTATCTTAGAATGTGGCATTGTGGAATTGTGGAATGTGGAATAAATTCAAAGTTAAGAGTAATATATACTGTATATGTATATATGGTCAGGGAGTCCTTTAGCAGGTTCCATTCACCACTGTGTCAGGGAGTCCTTTAGCAGGTCCCATTCCCCACTGTGTCAGGGAGTCCTTTAGCAGGTCCCATTCCCCACTGTGTCAGGGAGTCCTTTAGCAGGTCCCATTCCCCACTGTGTCAGGGAGTCCTTTAGCAGGTCCCATTCACCACTGTGTCAGGGAGTCCTTTAGCAGGTCCCATTCACCACTGTGTCAGGGAGTCCTTTAGCAGGTCCCATTCACCACTGTGTCAGGGAGTCCTTTAGCAGGTCCCATTCACCACTGTGTCAGGGAGTCCTTTAGCAGGTCCCATTCACCACTGTGTTAGGGGGAGGGACAGTGCCACATTCTCCTTCTTCTTCTGTTGTTGAAATGTGTATGACTTTATTGCAGCTGGAATCCAGGTTTTATGGCATATTCCTGCTGTTTAGACCTCCTTTTGTACTCTGTATACATACAATAGAAGGCATTACCTCATCTGATCTTAGTGGTATGGAAGCAATTAGGAGGGGGAGAAAAAACTGGCTACCAGTCAAAATTACTTTGGATTCAAAACTAATTTTAAATAAATGTATATTTTTTTCCCTGATCATGAAACGCTAGTATTCTACCTCTGGACTTACATATATATATATATATATATAATACTAACTGAACTCAAAATCCTTCACGCAATGGATTTTATTACAATGAAGTTTAATGTGGTTCTGGTATTTATTTATTTGAACTCATTTGTTTCATTTCTTGGACTTGTGATATTCATTGCTCTTCTGTTCATTTTAAACCTACATTAACAACAATGTCAATAACTATAGCTCATCATTATTCACTTGAATTGAGATTGCCAAGCATGGAATACGACAGGCAGCGTGTTTGTTCTGTATTGCATGGTGTAAAAATACTTGATCCAGTAAATATTCTCAGTCTGATTTCCACTTGCAGTCAGTGGCATCCAGTGTTTGTGTGAAATATAAATACTTTGCATCACACGATGAAAGAGAAGCATCATCTGGAAGTGCATCACACAGGCCTAGTGCAAAATGTGTTTCAGACTATTAAATTGAAGCACCATGGACATGCAACATTGAAAACTGATATAAAGACAATCTTGTCGAACCTTATTTTACTAGCAGTGAAGAACAGCAGACACCAAATTCAACACACATCAGAGCAACACAACAATCAAATGAAATAAGACCAATAAACAACATGGAAATATAATGCAGTGTGACTTGTCCTTGCAAGAAAAAATACCCGTCTCTACTCTCTGCATCATCTGAAAGAACAGGGGAAAAAAGCCAAACTAAATGACGTTTTCATGATCAAAATGTGAGCTTTTCTTTTCTTTTTTTTGGAAGGCATTATTAATTTAAAGGGATGGACCGTGAAAGTGTGCTCCACTCTCAGCTTTCAGATGTACCTCTGGGACTTTGAATTTTTCTTTAGTATTAAAATAATAAGCCTCCAGTCTTTGACTATCAGACAGGCCTCATTAGGAAAAAATAACTAACGACTGGCTCTTCATGACATTCTACTCCGCTGAATACTGCAGCCATGCGTTTGAGCAACATTCAAACTCCCTGCTGGAGAAACGGGGGCCAAAGGATTTGAGGGAAGTGTCTGGTGGGTGTGCAGGAACCCGAATTGTACAAACTGATACACTGCTTCTCTCATTCAGACCTGTCCAGGGATTAGCTGCATGCCTTTTCTGCTAGCAATCCTTATTCCCCACACAACTGTTTAGGGAGTCACATTTCTTTTTGTATTTATGTTTAAATTGCCCATGGTGGTGCTCTATTGGATTTGATTTGGGAGTAGGGCAGTTCCTGTGCACATATTATTGTAATGATGCAGTGGAAATGGGAAGCCTGGTTCCTGCTATTGTAATGATGCACTGGAAATGGGAAGCCTGGTTCCTGCTATTGTAATGATGCACTGGAAATGGGAAGCCTGGTTCCTGCTGTTGTAATGATGCACTGGAAATGGGAAGCCTGGTTCCTGCTATTGTAATGATACACTGGAAATGGGAAGCCTGGTTCCTGCTGTTGTAATGATGCACTGGAAATGGGAAGCCTGGTTCCTGCTATTGTAATGATACACTGGAAATGGGAAGCCTGGTTCCTGCTATTGTAATGATACACTGGAAATGGGAAGCCTGGTTCCTGCTATTGTAATGATGCACTGGAAATGGGAAGCCTGGTTCCTGTTATTGTAATGATGCACTGGAAATGGGAAGCCTGGTTTTATGTTTCAATCTGAGCGTGAATATTTCACAGGATTATATTGTCTCCATAGTTTACTACATGACATTGTTGTCAGCCTTTAACCAATAGGGACCATGCATGTACTGTGTATCATACACTGAGTCTAACAGAGACACTTCCATTGTTAATTTATTTTTTCTTGTATGTTACCGTTCTGCCTCTGGCATGTTCAGGGATTACGATGTAAATTGTATTTTTTATTTAACCTTTATTCCCACTACCAAGCCAGCTTCCTGTTTTACAGCCAGGATCTCGAGTGCAGATGCCAGGGCGCAGACACAGTCAGAACGTGAGCCTGCGCTGTATGACTCCCCCTGCACCCACACAGCTGGGCTTCTACCAGGCGAGCCACGCGGGGGCCCCCTAAGAGCATGCAGACTTTCTTACAAGTGTACTCATTTAAATTTCTGTCGTACTCCACCTTCTCTAACTGTCTTTAACACGGAATTACATGAAACCCTCTATTATCCATTACAACTCACATATCACAAATCAACCAATCACAGTGAAGTATTTAGTACACCTACCCTGTGTACAGATCTCATCCCGTTTATAGGACCCCACACCTGACACTCAGCTTCGCTTTCCCCAAACTGCAGGAGATGACATCTCTTATACCATGAGAGACACCCTGCACACGACGTATCATCTTAGAAACTACCTGGAACCAGAGGGGGCTTGGACCGCGCCTCGAATGTTAAAGCCTGTGTCCATGAAGAGCATTTTGAGACAGTCCCTGTGGTTTTGTTATGAGCAGGTTTTGCTGTATTAGTTAAAGGTTAAGATGGGGTACCTCAGTGGGGTTTGCTCAGTAAAACAATGAAACGGAACGAAAGCCTTCAGTTTTTTGCCCCATTGACCTGGAGATATGTATTATCAGCATAACGCCCCTGTTATCACTGGCATCTAAATCCAGATTGCGCTCAGAGCTTGTGCTACACGTAACGCAACAAAAATGCTGTTTACATTGGCCCTGTAATGGGGGTTTGATATGAACCTGCTCTTCAGTGCCACTTTAATGTTTACTGCCTTGTAAAAGCAAAACAAAGCAGTAAAACAAAGACTGGTGTGCTAAGCAATAACCGAGATAACTGTCAATTCTTATTGATAATAATAATAAAAAGATCAAAGTTGTGGGATTTTGAGTAAATGTACTCTCTTTTATTATTATTATTATTATTATTATTATTATTATTATTATTATTATTATTATTTGTAAATATGTAGTTGCAGTAAAAATGCAAAAATGTTGAGGAGCTTTACTGAAGGAGGTTTACTCAACGTAAGAGACCAGGTTTTGCAAAATGTGTGTTAAATACTTCATTCTAACCTCCATGGCTTTCCCCATGATGTCCTGTTGCTCACAAACCTCTAACCTGCACTTTATTCAAAGACGGGCTAATGAAGTGTTTGTAAATGTTGTTCATGAATGTCAACCCTTCCATAATTCATCGAAGGATGCTTTGGAAAAAGCAGTCTTTAAATAAAGTATATCAAAGCTGTAGTTTGTGAGATGAATGGGGAAACACTGCACAAAGGGTGAGTGGTCAGGGTTCAATTGAACTGTAGCTGTCTGGATGAAGGACCCCATACACCCCAGTTACACCCGAGGGAACTCTACACTCCTTTCAATTAAAATGGATTTAAGAAAAACAGCTAGATAAGTCCAAATGGAACATTTAAAACATTTACAAAACACTTTAAGCAGATACAGTGCTGCCTCGTTCTTTTGATAATTCACTAGTTCTTGTAACTCACAGATACAGCATGTTGAAATCACAGTGTATTGTATAAGACAGACCCCTTCACTAATTCACTGTTTGCAGTATTTCATAATAGTTTGATATGCAGGTCAGATAGCGACTCAGAAATCAAGAGGAAGTATGTACTGCACCACAAATATTTCATGATTAGTGATCTGAGCATGGAATTGTAAACCTGAACCTACAGCGAAGCATTCATGTGATGCATGGCGGGGACTGTGCAGTCCAGACCTGGGGCTGGTGTCTGTCCTCCAAGTTAAACAGTAAACTTGAACTCAGACTTGAACTGGAACAAAGAGGAGCCGCTTTCAACACTGCTGACATTGTGAAAGGCCAGTTGCCTAGCTGCAGCACGAGCAAAGAAAGCTATTAGACTTTATAGCCTTTAGCAAGAGATGGGAAAGTGAAGTAACGAGATACCCAATCAGCCACCACAACAATGCCATGGGGCCCGATACAAGCAGCAGGGCTGCAAATCAGCAGCTCATTTCCTAATCCAATATCGAGAAGATATCGATTGAAGCTGATGCAGTGAGAACACGTTATCATTCAAAAGCATGACACAAACAAACACAAATTAAAAAGACTACTCTAAGAGACTGCGAATGAAACACAGCAGTCAGAGAGCAACGCGCCCCTGCTGGAAGGCGTGCGGCATTAAGTTGTGCTGATTTTTATTTTCTTTTTTTAAGAGGTAACAGAGAGTTGTGGTTAGTTTTCTCCTGTGTTGTTTGTGTAAGGCGTTTTCCCCTAATGTAAATTGATGCTTCCCAGGGGATCCACAGAGAAACATATCTGATGGGCTGAGTGCATGACTAGACTGCACAGCAAAGAGTCATTCAGATATTAAAATGGCTGGTCCCAAGAAAGTCCAAATCACTAAACTGGGGAGACTATTGAGAGAGAGAGAGAGAGAGAGAGAGAGAGAGAGAAGAGAGAGAGAGAGAGAGAGAGAGAGAGAGAGAGAGAGAGAGAGAGTACTTGATAAAGAAAACCCTCCAGTGAAAATCAGGTAAATCCAAGAGAAACACACGTTTCCAACACCGAAACTATGAGTTCCATGAGGGAGTCCCTGTAAACATCTATAATCTCCCATCCACACATGAAGATGCTTTGTAATACACTCTGATTGGTACACAGAAATGTTAGCAAACACCCTCGGAACAAGCTAGTGAACATAAAAATGGCAAAATTGTTGTATATTAAAAAATGTTAAAGCGCGTCATTTTAACACACTCCCTAAACTTTTTTTCAGCCTCTTTGAAAAAAACTAACAAGTTGCCACGGAAACCTGACCGCAATAAAAAAAACAACACAACTGGCACTCAAGTTATCAAAGTTATTACCATTTTAAATAGAATTCTGTATGCAGTTCACTCTGTCATAAACTAAGTAGAGTAAGCCCCCCACAAGTAACACAGAACTTCTAGCTTGCTTCAGATTGCTTACCAGTGATTATAAAAAATATATAAATTCTCATACCACACATTACCCCATGCATTATTCTCTCTCTCTCTCTCTCTCTCTCTCTCTCTCTCTCTCTCTCTCTCTCTCTCTCTCTCTCTCTCTCTCTCTCTCTCTCTCTCTCTCTCTCTCTCTCTCTCTCTCTCTCTCTCTCTCTCTCTCTCTCTCTCTCTCTCTCTCTCTCTCAATGTGCAGCAGACTAGTGACATTCTTAAACCCGTCCTTATCATGGTAATTTTGACAGGCACTAGAAAAGTGTTGTGTTCATTGAAACACTGCACAGAACTAACATGACACCTTGACACACTGGTTTCTGTGCCCCACTTACTGTATGTGTTGAGTCAAAAGTGTCAGCTTCGAGTGTGGCTTGGGAATGTGGTTATCTGTTTTTCACGAGAGTGAAGTGTGCCACGGAGGCTTCTAGTCGACGTTTTTTTTTAAATGTACCGTATCCACTTGATTTCTGCCACGATAGCAAGCTCTCTAAAGCCATGAATGTGATTAACACTAGCACAGTCAAGCACCCAGCAAAGTGGAGACCCACAGAACTGTGTGTGTGCTATAAAAAGCTGTACCAAGTTCAGCAAGGTCGGTCGAACCGGACGGGTACCCTTTCTGAAAAACACCCAGGCAAGCCCTTTACCCTTTCAGGTCATTTCAAACTCAGAACTGGTAGACTAGCACTAATTTAAGTGTACAAAAAATACCATCTTTGGACTCTGTGCTCATTATAATGTACATTGCATTCCATTGGTTATTATTATTGATTTCTTTGGGTCCCAATTATCAATAGTTCAAAGGGGAATTAAATCCAATGAACAGAAATTTGCATTTTGTTTGTTTGTTTACTGCGTCACGCATACACAATAAAAACAGCAACATTTCAGTTGCACATCCCCCTTCCGCTGCAGATCATCCCAGTACGGGTCACTACAGCTCAATTCATTTTTCAGTGTAGTCGTATTGTTTGTGTGTCTTCTTCACTGTCCACAATCACACACAGCCCCACACACAGCAGCTTGTTGTTGTATGCTAAGGATTGATTTCCTAATAAAAAGAAAAGCCAAGCGTTTTGATTGCCTCCCCTCTTTTTTGTTTTCTCAATCAGATCTCTCTTTCGCTGATGGTTTTTATGGGTTTGTGGAACTCATCCAGGCGAGATATACTGCAGACAAAATAGAGAGAAATCACTTCGACTTGAAATGAATCCCTCTTAAAAGTGTTGTGCATGGGCCTCAGGTAGGGTACAGTTCATTCATAGTGCTGTGCATGTGCCTCAGGTAGGGTACAGTTCATTCATAGTGCTGTGCATGGGCCTCAGGTAGGGTACAGTTCATTCATAGTGCTGTGCATGGGCCTCAGGTATGGTACAGTTCATTCATAGTGCTGTGCATGTGCCTCAGGTAGGGTACAGTTCATTCATAGTGTTGTGCATGAGCCTCAGGTAGGGTACAGTTCATTCATAGTGCTGTGCATGGGCCTCAGGTAGGGTACAGTTCATTCATAGTGTTGTGCATGAGCCTCGGGTAGGGTACAGTTCATTCATAGTGCTGTGCATGAGCCTCAGGTAGGGTACAGTTCATTCATAGTGCTGTGCATGAGCCTCAGGTAGGGTACAGTTCATTCATAGTGCTGTGCATGTGCCTCAGGTATGGTACAGTTCATTCATAGTGCTGTGCATGGGCCTCAGGTATGGTACAGTTCATGCAAAATACAGGCAAACAGGTTTCATTCAACCAATAGACAGAAGTAGTTTTGTACATAAACTAGTGTAATACATTCCAGGTCTGAGCTGACTGTCCCCCTTAAATTAGAAATACATTCAGTTTACATTGTGTTACTTTGCATAAAACCTGCTAGGCCAAAGGGACATTCCCTGTCCTGTAGTGTACGTGAGTTTACTTCAATTTCACTTTTTTACAAATTAAGTTTGTGCATTGAAAATGAATGCAAGGGGCTGCACGTGGAGGTAGGTGACCACCGTGGGGATATATTTTTAATCTGCTGTTCATTTGGGACAGTTATATATCGGAAGCCACCACCTACACCCAGCCCACCCCCAAATCAGAGCTTAGTTTCAATTCAAGCAGTTGTTAAAAGTGTAGGGCTCTCTAATCCATCCCTCCCGGCACGTTGCAGGCGGCTACCCTTTGAGAAACACTTCCAAATTGAATTAGCATGATCCTAATTCACTTATGAAACAAAAGCCGCCAGTGTAAAATATAGACCTAAATATAAGATCTCTCTGTACACATTCAAAGCCTTTCATGGACTCTTCCACTGTACATTGAAGACTTCATTATACTCTAACTGCAACCACTAACCACCCGCCCCCTGCTCTGCAACCTACTTTTATATTTGAAAAAAGCATTTCAAAGGGAACCAACATGATTTATTAGATGCAAGTAAACACTGACCACGATTGTGACGGGGGGGGGGGGGAGGAAAAAGGTTTTTGAAATGTGTCTTTTGATCTACTTAGTTCTGAAGACCGACTCATGCATTACTCTCTATTATTCTCCAACCACATAGACGTAACGAACGCGTCAGAGAAAAACAGGGTGTGAGCAGAATGACTGCCAGGAACCACGCGCCGCCTCACCTGTGAAGTCCTGCAATCACAATATACTGCTTGTGTACTTCTGACTGCAGACCTCTCAGGAGGTGGCGTGTTTTGGAGAACGAAAGGTCTGTTGTAATACCTGCTGAAGAGTTGCTTTGGGTCGTAGTATTTTTATGTCAACACGTCAAGGTTCATGTCAGATGATTTGCAGCACAGCTATAGTATGAAATTATTTATTGCATATAAGTTCATATGAAGTTTGTGTCATCGGTTTTCAAATTATTATTATTATTTATTTCTTAGCAGACGCCCTTATCCAGGACGACTTATTGTAAACCACTTGTAAGAAGGGATCCGGACATCCTGGAGTATTTTTGTTGATACTGGGCTACCATATATCATCCTTACAACCAGCTATCTAACTTTAATAATAGCTCTTCAGCCGGACAGCCTCAGATTTTACAATGAGATGCTCTGCTCTCCTCTGCTTGTCTATGCTATTTGTGGGGAGTGGTAAATAATGGTCCTTCCCCAAGGAGTGGGAGGCCAGTCCACCAGATGGCTGTCAGCACATGGTTACAGGTAGTAGTCAGAGAGTTATTGCCGTCTAAAGTGGAATCACTCATTGTTGAGATAGAACAAGCTGGTTCAGTTGCCAAGCTTTAAAAAAATATGTGAGAATGTCTCAGGTGCTTTTTGGTAATAATGTGGAGTTTTGTTAACTGCACTTAAAGATAGAAACGTGGATTTTTCAAATATCATACTCGTTTTGCTAATACACCAAGTCCCATTTAGGCCCTTTTATCATGCTATATTTTCCATGTTCTAATTCACAGCTTTCAAAATTTCACAGATCTGTGGTGTCAGATAGTCAGGTAGAAAAAAAACAGGGAGTTACTGTATCTCATAACAAGAAGAAACTCTGTATATCACCTTCAGTCCATCCTCTGGGATACACCAAAGCAAAACACACAAAGAATAAACTCAGATAAATGATAAAAGATAAAAGTTTTGGGAAGCCCACTTCTAGAAAGATGCTGTATAAGATTAGAGACGAGACGGCCCACAAAGAGATGCCAAAGATGCCAAGCAATTAGTACCGACAATGAAAACCTGACAGCTGGGAATCTGCAAACAGTGGAGAATCCTGCTGAGACTGCACTGGTTTCCAGCTAAACAAATACTATAATTGGGATATCTGAAACCTGGGAGACAATGGCATTGAAGCTAAACAACGCAAGCTGGTTAAAAGGGTAAAAACAAAGAGCAAGCAGGATATTGTAGGAGCATCCTTTTACATTCCTGGATCGTCTTGTTACCTTCTAGGATGAGCGTCTTCTGATCCACTTGTCATGGCACTGGCACTGAATTAGGGGTGCTACTAGTTTAGAGTTTAAGCATTTCCCCGTCCATTGTAAACGTATAGGAAAGGGTAATAAAGCATAACGAGGTATGGTAAAGAATATTAATAAACACGGCAAAGCAAGATCCCTATGGTAAAAGCACAAACACAGTGCAAAAATACTGTGGTAACCTTCTAGAGGAGGCTGGTCCAGTGGTTAAAGACACGGGCTTGTAACCAGGAGATCCTCGGTTCAAATCAAATCCCGCCTCAGCCACTGACTCATTGTGTGACCCTGAGCAAATCACTTAACCTCCTTGTGCTTAGTCTTTCGGGTGAGAAGTAATTGTAAGTGACTCTGCAGCTGATGCATAGTTCACACACCCTTGTCTCTGTAACTTGCCTTGGATAAAGGCATCTGCTAAATAAACAAATAATAATAATACTGTGCAAACTGTATCTAGCATGTAAAATAGTGCATATGTCAAGCATTGCAGGTGTCAGATAGTTTAGATGAATTAAGGAACAGAGTTGGGTTTGTTTTTGTTTTGTTAGAATTCCCGTTGTGGAGTAAGTACCCTATTATTGAACAATTGTGACAGTTTATTTCCTAACATTAAAAGTGTTTGTAATGGCTACCTTGCTCTGAGCATGAAGAAGATCCTTTCTTCCATGTCATTGTGAATGTACCCATTCCTCTTCCATGGGCATTTAGAATTTTGTCAAAAATATGTAGTCAAATCTAGGTGTTAGCCTTAGTGTTTACATAATAATACGTTTAGTGTCTTTTTCATATACAATTAAGTGATGCACACATGCAGTCTTGTACACAAGTACATGTTGCAGTAATTTACACAAAGTGACAAATGTCTTTATATGATGACTTTTATGATTGGTAACAAACATTCGCAATATGTCAAAGTTTAAATATTTGGGAGATAAAAAGTACCGGTAAACTAACATCCCTACAATGAATGACATCTTAATGCACGTGTGATAGAAATGCTTATCAAGGGGAAAGGCAGATTGGAAAGAGAAGATAATACTGTACAAGCTGCTAGTAAGTAGATTTTTTAGCCTATAAAAAAGTCCAGCATGCTGATTATTTTATTTTCAGCGTCAAAGAATTACCGCTGATCTTCAAAAAAGAAAGCATATGTAACACTCTGGAGTTTGGTAAAGAATCTTTAATTAGTTTATAAATATTTCTTTAAATTCAGCATACAAAAGATAATATGTACAGCCACACAATGGTGGTCGGGGCTGGTTGCCATGGGAACCCCCTGTATACAGTCCACAGCCTCCGGAGCGGGCGGTTTTGGGCTCCACGTTCCTCGCGTTACAGGAAGTTTATCAGTGGAAACACCCCTCCACTTGGGATACTTGTAAATGGAACCCCAGTCATTCTTCAGGGGCTGGTTGGGCATCCACAGGTTTATAAGCAGAAACAGTCATTCAGAGTCCCATAATTCCAACTGGGTACTTACACACTGCGAGTATTTGGGATCCCCCATCCCATCCAAGTGGTAAAGAATGGATCACTTTATGAATGTTTATTTTATTATTATTATTTCTTCAGAAGATAGCTGGAAATGGTACCAACAAAGAATCCAAAATGGATATCACCATTTGTAAAAAAAATTAAAAAAAAAATACAATTCCAAGGCTTCGAAAATAACTATGTCTCGCAGACTTGGGATGGGGGTCGTTTTTCACTGCATTTCCAATTTCATTTCAATACATTTCCAATTTCCAAATATGTTTCCCAGCTGAAAACTCCTTTGTTGTTGTTGTTGTTGTTGTTCCACCATCCAGGTGTAGAGATAAGCATCTTGAAAAAAAAAATCCTTGACGAGTTTGTAAATGGAACAAGGTCCTGTGGAAAGTTCTGTTAAAAAAATAAAAGTTCTTAACAAAATATACACTCTGAAGCTTAAGACAAAACCATGCTTGGTGGTACATAGTGCTCTGGTTACGTTGCTGTCTCTCTCTCTCTCTCTCTCTCTCTCTCTCTGGGTTGGAAAGCCACTCATTTGCAAACGTATCTTTCCACAGTCCTCTCGCATTTCTTGCACGTCACATAGCAGCACCAGTGGTATTTGCAGTGGCACCTCTCCACCAGCTTCTCCGAGTAGGGGTTGTAGCCACGGCCACAGCACATCAGGTCACAGCTGTCACTGCCATTGGAGGTCTTGTTACACTGCCTGTACAGCAAACAAGAAGAACAAAACAACATGAAATACCTCGAGCTCCACAGACAGTTCAACTGAGCTTTCAGGGTCATGCAGACCCTTGACATTGGATGACAGCTTACTTCAAGACCGCTAGGCCTCTATTTGGGTTTTTTACTTTATTTTGATTGAAGCTCGCTGTCATGTGGTTCCAGTTAGTTCCCTTTCTCCACCACCATCATACATACACCCACACAAATATGAAACTGAGCTTCGTGGAATGTGACAGTGGTATTGATATCACAGTCCACGTTGTCTATTATTCTTTTATCCAACCTATCTGTGCAGAAACCAGAATAAATGCTCTTTTTTTCAAGATAATTGATTCAAAGAGTTAAGCTGAGGGAACACAAAGCTTCTTTTTGAGGAATAGTCGCTTGAAATCGGGTTCCAGGACACCGGGAGACCTAGTTTGATACACTTTTATATGCAAACACTAGATAGAAAGTCTATTTTGGGGGTGTAAGTGGAAATTTAAAGAAACAGGTGTGTACATTGTTTACTTTTGCATATCACAGAAGGGCTGTCAGATTGTTTGAAACAACACAATTCTGACAGTACAGAAACACCTTTCCATCACTGTGTTAACTGAACTGGGTGCTGCAAAGAGACAAAGTACCAGCAGAAGCTGCAGTGACACATAGTAACTGGAATAGAAACTCATTTCCGGTAATATAAGGTGCACTGTGTTTGCAAGATAGAAACATTCAGCCAGTTTACAAAACATACTGGGATAGAAAGCCCTTGTCTCCATTTAATCCATGGTTAATGAAATCAATTAAATTGATAAGTTAGCTATTTTCTTTTCAACCAGATCATCATTTTTCTTTAGGAAGCTTTTGGTAAGACAAGTCGACTTCAGCTTGCTGCAATTATGTCCAAAGTGTAATTTCTTTCTCAAAGCTCAAAGGAAGCTAGTAAGCAAAGCACATGACACAGTCCAGTGAGAGACAGGGAGAGAGAGAGAGAGAGAGAGAGAGAGAGAGAGAGAGAGCAAGAGAGACAGAGAGAGAGAGAGAGATTTCTCGTTGAGGTCATAGCAATAAGCCACGTCATTGATCCTTGCTAATTAGTACGCAGACTGCATGGATAACCTCTGCCGGGATGGTGTGACCTTCTCTGTGCACACGGAAAATTCCAGCCCTCGGGCTATCCCCCAGACCAGAGCAAGCATTCCTAATCTTCTGCATGCAGACAGTTCAAAGTGAAAGCAGTTCATCAGCAGCTCCCCCCTGCTCCTCACAGCGCACATCACAAATCACCCTCCGGCGACGACACACATCACAGGGAACACCCTTCAGCGCATCCCTCATCCTCCTATTTATGGATCCAATATTTGTTCTCTAAGGGCACATGTTTACAATTATTGCCAGCGCATACGATCATCACAGCATGCGTACAGAAATAAAGACAGATCATCACGACGGCAAACATCTTGATGTGCTTCCTCCCTCGTGCTGCATTCACTGAGGATTTGATTGGGAGTGCTTCAAAACAGACGTGTCTACTTAGATTTCAAACGAGTACCTGTCCATGATGAATTAATGGTACTGCGCTGTTCAGGCTTTAACGAGTTCAGTATGAATCAGCAGGGAATCGTGATTGCTGTTCAGAGGTTATTATATTTGAATAAATCCAGTGTTTGTTGCTAGCTTCTCTCCGAGCTATCTGTAGGAGATATGGTGTGTGTGTCTGGAGGGGGAAGGCGGAGGGGGTGTTTGAATGATCTAAACGGTTAACAGTTACATTAGTAATCCTGTTGATGTTTTCTCTCAATTAACCACCACATTTACAGCACTAAAAAAACAAGTAAAAACACACTTGAAAGTGCTAAGGATTCGATCGAATTACAAGTTTGTGGCTGGCGGTAATTAAGATAGATTTCATGAATTTTAAAGACACTGTGAACTGGCAGAGACAGATACAATACCACACTGGGACATAAAGCTAACCCCAGGAGATTAGAAGGGTGGCCAGCTAGCAGTTCTGTATTTCTACATAAGAACTCAGCACAGGGCCAGTGTTTAAATGAGGATCGTTTTTTTTTTCCTTTGTGATCATATAAAACTCCCTTATATGATACTGCTAACCCTAACCCCCATCTCTATCCCTAACCCCAGCCCTAACCCTAACCCCTATCCCCAGCCCTAACCCCTATCTCTAACTCTAACCCCAACCCTAACCCCAACCCAACCCTAACCCTTTATGAACATCTTCATGTAGAATATTTGTTTTTGTAATAATTCTAAGCAGCGCAGAGCCTTTCACCTGTCTTGAGTTCCTAATGAGCCGAGCTTCTCGTTCCTGCTGCAGAAGTCTGGCGAGCTCTGCAGGTAGACCAGCTCGTTCTCCTGGACAGGCCGGATGTCGATGTCTTTGGGCACCAGTTGCTTGCGGGTGCCCATGGGCCGGTGCACCACCTTGGTGGCAGACAGGTACTTGGTCTTCAGATCCATGGCGATGTCCTTGAGGTCCTGGAGGCCCCTCCAGCAGGTCCTTATAGAACAGGAGCCGGAGACGCCGTGGCACTTACATTTCATCACCAGAGCATCGTTCAGCGCCTACATGCAAAAAACAATGACAGTGAATTAGAAATGAAAAAGAGCTCCGCGCCTACATGCAAAAAAAAAACAACTGGAAATTAAAATTAGAGAGTACAAATATAAAATAAAATAAAAACACATGGGAGCTGGTTGATTATACTTTTCATGATGTTTTTCAGAAAGATGTAACTGTGAAATAGTGTATGCCTTTGAATTTAAGTGCAATATGACCGTGCATAAAGTTGATTTGGGAATTTTTGTACGAACACTCGGGATCCAGCTTCATAACATAACATGTGGTACTTATTTTCACTAATGATTTGTGCTGTGCTTCAGTAATAAAAAAGGTCCCTTTTTTAACTCATTGTAAGAATTTGGTTCAAAAGAACAGCCGGGATCAAAGGAAACATCTTATTGAATTATATTGAGACTCTAGCCCGGGCTGCTGATTTCCGGAGAGGGCTTTGCACGCTTACCTGCCTGCCTACTTCGCTGTTGTGTAGGTGCATGAGTTTGTTCGCCTGCGACCCAGACTTCTTCATCTTCATGGCAGCGTCTGAGAATTTGGAGCCCATGACCAGGCCGTAGTGGAGGTTGTCGGCACAGCCCCCCCAGCGGTAGCCTGGCTGGGGGATCTCTCCTGGGATGGGCCCACAGGAACAGCCCCGGAGGTCACCGGAGGTGCAGGCCCTCGCGATGGTGTGGCTGATAGCTGCGGCAGACAAGGCGTACACAAACGCAGATTCCCTTGTGCCTGAGGAAACGACGAGAAGCAATTCATACTGCTGCAGGACCTGCTCCGTGACAGCAGCAGAAAAGAGGCACATTCTACTGTCTTATACTAGGTGATTTCAAAGGGGAAGCCTGTTGTTGTTAAACTAATGCAGTTTATTTGGGGACTTGAGGGAAAGTAGTGTAGGCTGAGGAATTGATAGCAGAGGATTAATGTATCAACTGTACGCACTGATGAAAGCTTCCAAAGCATGCTTTGGAGACCTTGTTTGTCCCATTCCTTCACAGTGCAGTAGCCTTGTGTATGAGGCATGGTAAAGTAAGGGTGGAGCATACTGTATGTGCAGGGGATTGATATGAAGAACGACAGATGAGAATAGAGCCAGGAGAACCACACCTTGGCTCAACATGGAATACATCAAAGGAGCCCCCAGGCCAGTCCAAGCCCAAAGCCAACTGAAGCTGGCAACGCTTTTCAATTTCAATGGAGGGCAAATACTTGACAGCTGGAGACTGTCAAAGTTATCAACCAGTTTGTTTATTTCTGTGCCAGAGCTTTGAAGTCCTCCAGAAGTGGCTCTGAGCTTTTCCAAAACCTGCCCTGGATCTTGGTAACTGTCTTGGCATAGAGCAACTCCCTTTGGCAATTGGAACTGATAAGCAAATTAACCCATTTAAGCTGTATGAGGTATTCAGCAGGACCCCAGCCTTGAAAAAAAAACACTTGGCAGGGTTCTGATTCAGCCCAATTGAGTCCACTCCAATCAACCAAACGGCATGGCTGGCACAGCACTTGTTTGGATTGGCAGGTTCAGAGGTCAGATCTACAACATGGAGAGAGCTCAGCCAAGACGGGCATCTAAACTGTGTGAGTACTGCAGGAGCGTAAGAGTGGGACAGGTTACACACCACTGGATAACAAACCGGGACGAAGATGATAGAGCTCAGAGA
The DNA here is from genome assembly GCF_902713425.1 of Acipenser ruthenus. Lineage (NCBI taxonomy): Eukaryota > Metazoa > Chordata > Actinopteri > Acipenseriformes > Acipenseridae > Acipenser > Acipenser ruthenus. The sequence continues at coordinate 1,068,722 of NC_081197.1, forward strand.
CGGATGGTAAAGAAGGGTACAAAAGACAAACAGAAAAACATGGTAAACGCATAGGAGAAGCATGGAAGAAGTATGGAAAAGTGCGTGCAGAGCAGCTATTCCGCTGTAAAGGACCATGTCCAACATACCTCTCTCGAGGTCTGGGGTGAAGCTGGGAACCAGCTCGATGGAGGAGCAGTTCCAGCGCATGTCTGAGAAGCTCTTCTGGCAGGTCTTCTTCACCTCCTTGGCTGCCTGGATGATGGTGTGCATCAGCTCCAGGTTGCTGCGGCACAGCTGCACTTGGGAGGATACCAGGCCCCCCAGCAGCTTGCAGTGCTGGCTCTGGTTCAAGAAGAGGGTTGCTGGTGTTCTAGCCAGAGCTCTGCATTGAAGGGACAGCAGGTATCAGCATCAGGGGATCTCAGTGGCAGTGCTGTCCCTTTTGTTGGGAGCCTGTGTTAAGAGTTGTACTATTTGTTGTTCCACCTTACAGCACAAATGCAAGTGCTAGTGAGATAGAATTATAAGGCATAAAATGATACATGCTATGCTACTTTAAAAAAATTATATATATATACAATTATCTCCATGTCAAGACAAAATCATGATTTTACATTTCTACACTGGGATCAGATTCAGTATAGACCACTGATCATCATCGCAGGGTTTTCAAACCGTGAAAGCACAATGCCAGCTATTGTCAACTTTGCAATCAAAACTAATTCTCGTTCCAGCGGCCCCTTCATCAACCTGAGCTGGGCCAGGAATAACTGTGCCCCCTCTGACTCTCGCTACTGATTGCAGGGATGCTCGAATGTTCTACAATTCAGCATCCCCTTGATCTCTGCCTGTTCTGAATTATGAATAGAGGGTGCTGTGCCCACGCTGTGGCTTGCCTTTCGTTCAGTCAGCCTCTTTTAACAGGTGTTTATTACAGGCGCTGCATCTGTTTCAAATCGACCCTCGCCGTATCAAAGCTGCAAAGCCCAATTTTCCATTGATCACATCTGTGCCTGTCTTTTAGAAGGCGCTTGTTGAAATGTTATTCAGAAACAAGCAACAGCTTATGAAGAGCCCTGGTGGGACTGCCACAGACACTGTACTTCAGCTAACATCGTAGGAATGCTTTCCATTACCACACAGCATGTCTTTTAACATTGTTTTATTAAATGAAAATGAAAACTCTGCAGTGTATTAGAGGACTGCAAAGAAGTTGTCAGCATGCAAAGCACATGGGAATGCGAAAGGCTCCGGAAATATATTATGGTAAAAGCGTCCATTTGTTTAGAGAATGTTTTTCAAAGTCTGTTTTTTAATTAATAAAATCAAGTTTGATATCCCTGAAACTGTACTGAACGGTTGATGGTTTCATTAACAGTAACAGCAAAGAACAGCTATATCAAACTTTACTGTATTGATAAAAACAGAAAGCAGTTAAAAAAAAAACATTCTTTAAACAACTGTGTAAGCTGTGTGACTCGAGCCCTATAGTTATTATGAACACTATAAAGCATAGCCTAAGCAGAGCAAAAAACAGAGGTCAACTGCAAACTCAGCTTACCAAAATAAAATACATTTAACACGACGAGCCACATCCCTTTGTGTTGTGTAAACCGTGGAAGGAACACACTGCAATACTTACAGCCATTTGATTCCGGAGCAGATGTGTGATTGCAGCAGCAGAGTGCACAGGACCATCAACAGGAGAATCGGGACTCCTCTCATTTTCCACAACGCCTGTCTCTCAGAATCGCTGATGAAGCAGCTTTAGGGTTCAAAGGGGCTTATTTTTAGCCTGAGGTTGAAATTGTTGAAAACAGTTCGAATGTTTCACCTTGCTTTCATCCAGAAGTGTGTTTAACCTGCTAAAAAAAAGTATATATATATATATATATATATATATATATATATAACATAAATAAATACATTGCTATATAAAATTATCCATATTTCTCTGTGCTAAGATTATGAAAGAGGAGATATCACAGTTTATGTGAATAATAATAATAATAATAATAATAATAATAATAATAATAATAATAATAATAATAATAATAATAAGCTGTGTCATGTATTCAGATTTAAAGCACTTCAGAACATGAGCTCCAATGCTGAAAGCTATTTTAAATTTGTAGCACCCCACCAGTTTGTTTTTTAAATATGTTTTGGAAGGTTACATGACGATGCAATGATGGAGATGTGAAAGTTGGAGGAGGCATGCCCTGTAAATGCAATATAGATTATTAGACTTATTATTAAGTTTTGTTTTGAAGTACCATTCAGGTGTGTTTCTGTTTGGGATGAAAAAGTGTCAAGCAGGTTTCAAAGAGTCAGGGGAACCGCTAAATCAATGAACAAGCTAGAATGCGAACAAAGCCTGGATATGCTGAGCACACAGAAGCATAAAACTAGCAGGAGTGTAGTAAAACATACACCCAAATAACTGTATATTATTAATATTATTATTATTATTATTATTATTATTATTATTATTATTAGTTGTAGTAGTAGTAGTAGTAGTAGTATTTATAATAATAATAATAATAATAATAATAATAATAATAATAATAATAATAATAATAATAATAATAATAATAAATAACTTACTCTATATTGTACGTTGCTTCTTAAAATGCACCTTGATTAAGTGTTATGTTTTGGGTCGGGTGAAAAGGTTGCACTAATTGCTAAGCTTCCAAACAGAGTCGGTCCTTTGATATGGAAACAAAGTTTTTTTTTTTTTTTTTAATTAGGGATATCAGATGCAGCGAAGGGCACGAAAGCGCGTATGTTTTGCGGATTCTTAATTGGGTCCCCCGACAGTCCCTCTCTGTTCGGGTGTACAGGCAGTACAAAAATGACAATTAGCAGTACTAATTAGAGAGGTGAGTGCTCTCACCCCGTGACCTGCCCTCGACTGACACAGAGAGCACGACCGCAACATGAAGGTAAAGCCTGGAAGAAACCTCGATTAACCGCCCTGAGCAACAGGCTGCTGTGAGGAAATTATCCCAGGAACGACTCAGTGTCTGTATCGACACTACCACGATATAATACCTGACATCGTATTCATCACCGCGGGCATTATATATATATATATATATATATATATATATATATATATATATATATATATATATATATATATATATATATAAACCTCCAGTTTGTTTGCGAAGTTACTTTCCCTTGATAAAGGTGTGTTAAACAGTGCTGTGGCTTATTCACCTGTATCCTATCCGTGCCCATATCGCTGTGTCATCTGGGAATTCCAGTCATTATTTCTACAATGTTAAACCCCGTATTTATTTTAGGAAAAGAAACAATGGTGTACTACAGCATCGACCCGATCTCCAATAACAACTAAAGCAGATCATTTGGATACAGTGGTAACACATTCAATGACAGCACACGGATTAGCACGATTCGGGAGGAGCGCGCTACACGGTACGATATACATACAGCTTTAGACTAAGCCGACGGTAACGAGTTTGATTTATACAGTAGATCTAAAATGGACAGTTAATACTCCCAATGAAGCATTTGGGTGCCTATAAAGAATCTAAAACGACACGTAGCCCACTACAGTTTTAGATAGACCTTGCGTATAAATGCCTCCTATAATTCAAAACATAGAAGGCAACAAAAATATCCAACTTGAGGTAGAAATACCCATTCAGCGGACCATGTTCAGGTGCGCCCCACTGCCAGCGTTAAAACGCATGTTAAAAACAAAGCTACGCGTAGGCCTATAGACACACATGCTTACATTGTAGGTCTTTTAGACTATGATGGGAACGAGCTGCGGTTTCCACATTCCAGTGCACATCAGCATAGTTTACAAAGCCTTGGAACTCGTGCAGGGCTTTGTAGACAAGACAGAAACACCTGAGGAGAAGCAGCAGAGCCCATCCGTGTGGATCGGAGCTGACGGCATGGATTCCAAAAATCAGCATCTGACAGTGGCGCGCACAGCAAACATGATGTTATAATACAAGCTGTGTGCAGCCTCGATGCGCTCGATATACAAATATAAGGAAATACTTTGCTTGGGAAAAGCTTCACAGCATGATGTCTGCTCTGCTGTAGAATAATACTGTGTGCCAAATCATTTTTTTCTTTGAAAAAAATCAGAACACCAGCTGTACTGATGTAGTGTTATGCATTCTAAATCAATATTTCTTCACAGTCGAGTTAGACATGCCCGTAATCAGAGCAGTGACATTTCATGCAGGCTATGAAACTCAACACATAGAAAACGGGTCTGTATCATCACCGTGGGGAGGAAAACACCAAGAGATGGATCATTTTAACGCTTCAAGTTTATTCTTTCTTTTTATTGAGACGCCACAAAAGCATTTGATGGGCTGTTTGCAGAATTAACAGTTACATTTACACAATGTTTCGATTAACAAAATTAAAGTTATCATAACAATATATTGAAAGAGAAAATTTAAATAACAGGTAGATGCCAGTTAAAAATGCACCAAAAATTCCAAAGTAGCCTGTCAATGAAATGAGGACAAACGGCACTTAATGGGTTAACAAACATGAGTTTGGAATGAGAATTATACTAGCTAACCGCGGAGCAGAAGTCATATTAATTATTAATACTCAAAACAATCACATTAACACAGAGGTAATCACTGTTATTACAATACCACATTGTAAAATGTATCGCTTTTTACAAGAACGGTATTTAATAATGTCAGTCGTTTCGTTCTGCGGTCACGAGAACGCGACGCAGGGGCATTGGCAGGCTTTGTTTTGTTCTTGCCGTAGATATCTGTTCAGCAATATGCTACCTTAGTCTGTTTAGGGTGGAAGCTTACAATACATTGAAATTACACATACTGCATGCTTTACACTAAACTACAGTGGAGTCCTTTGCATTTCTTATTTTCACGTGTATTAATTTATATTTTTAAACTCGTTCTTGGAGAAGAACACTCATGCCACCCGAACTACAAACACACACACACACACACACGCACACACACACACACACACACGCACACACACACACACATCTACCGGTGCAGTCGTTTGTAGACAATCGCCAATGTCCTAGTCCCCTTTTCAGTGTAGCTGATGTATTAATGTCTTTCTCAATATGATGTGTCACAACAAAACAATACTACATTGTTATGCATAGTTACAACAGTTTGAATTATAGTTCAACTGCGTTCTTCTGTTTCTTCCCGTGCTATCCAATAGCAATCAGAAACTGTCGCTTTCATAGCACATTGCAAATGAAGTTTACATTTAAATGACACAAAATCTCAAAATTACTTTTATACAACCAAACAAATGCAATAAACTATCAAAGTCATGAAATAACAATACTAATTGAAAGTCTGATACGTACCTACCTGCTGTAGCTTCCCTGAGCTTTAGTGAAAAATGTGCTCCTGTAATAAAGTCCGAAATGGTCCTTTTCAGAAGTCCAGCATTGGGAGCTTGTAAATCCTGTGTATTGAGAGTAAGGGGGTCGGCGATGCGCTCACAATCAGCCTATCCAGCCTGCTGGAGTCTAACGCGCATTGAGCTTCAGCGAGCAGTCTGTGCGCGGCGCAGCTCCACGGTGCGGTGGAATGTGGGTGTCTTGCTCTGAGCTGCGGACCACGCTTATATTCACTCGAAGCCTCTCTGATCTCCGCGGTGATGTCAGCCCTCATTTGCATAACAACGCGCTTAAGGATTTCAGACTTTAGAAATAACTAATAATGAATGCTTGATCTCGCTTTCTAAAAAAAAGAAGAAAATAAACTTTGCTTTCAGTATATTTTTATTGCACTCGGGAATATCCAGATTTATTTTAACTGTATTTATTTATTTTTGTATTTATTTTTTTTTTACTGATAATGTTTTTCGCACATTAAAGGTAAGTTGTTTTTACAGAAATCTGATAATAAAACTAATAAAACTAATATTTTTTACATCACATTTAAACGACTAGGGCCATGATTTTCTTGTTTTACTTTTCTATATGGATTCATAATAAGACATTTTGTTAAAATTAAGAAACACTATTTATGTGCGTGTGCGTTAATGTATGTGGCTTTTTTTTTTTTTTTTTTTTTTTTAACAGGCATGTAAATAGCTTATAAGGTCAGTTTTTGACTCAAATACGATTTTTCACCTGATTTCCAAACTCGTTTTAAAACAATCGATCTACCGCTCTTAAAGACGAGCTTGATTTTCTGCAGACTTGACACCACAGTTCGCCTAATAGCCATTATATACATTTAAGGGAAGGCGCTCATTTGAAGCAACTTTCATTATTGATTCAATGTATGTTCTGCAAACAGTCGTTTAGACTCCCGCTTTATTTAGGTATTTATTTTAGTTGCATTAATAATACATACCATTAAATCAGGCGTCTTACATTATTTGAATCGCTGTTTTTTTTAAACATAAAGATTCATATCTATCTATCTATCTATCTATCTATCTATCTATCTATCTATCTATCTATCTATGTACACTATATACTATTGAAACAGATACCCTATTCTCTGTATCCATTCTTATAGACTCAGAATGATTATTTGACCCCCCTTTGAAACCTCTAGTCACTGTTTGGTGTCTGAACGCCAGAAGGAACCTTCTTTTCGAGTTTTCATTGCTGTAGATTGCATTGTTACTCGTTTAATTGTTCCTGGTCATTTTCTCTCTTTTTTTATTCTCAGTACACATGTGCAGGGTGCTTTCACCACAGCGCCTAAATGAATTGCAGTTGTGCACGAGGTGTGCTTCATAAGCGTTTCAAACTGCCGATAATGTTCAGCCGTGGCTCGGTTATTAGTAGCCCTATCCTATATCTGCAGTAATGGTAACGTTTAATAAATGTGCGTCGCGTTTGTGTCCTGTGAGTTAAGTTGCTGGTTAACTGATTAAGGCTCGCATGTCGTTACTGGGTGCAGCGGAGAATTCTCTGAAGCAAGCTTTGCAGACAACCCGTCTCGTCGCAATTAACACACAACACGGTCGCAACATTTTAAATACGTTGTAAATTATAATAGCATTTCAATTGACGTTGCTTTGAGTGCGATTAGGAGTTAATGATGTTTAAATGATAATATATTTATTTGTTGTACAGTCTATTGGAAAAAACAAACATATTTACTTTGCTTTTGTAAATATGTCATTATGATGACAATTCTTAGTTGTTTAACTTAAAATTAAAATTATGCATGGTGCGTTAAAAGTTTTATAAAACCTCATAATTACTTTTTAGATATAGATACAAGCTATTTAAAAAAAATTCAGAATCTCTCCATTGGTCCAAAGTATGTGCATTTTCAGAATTTATAATATGCATTTCCAAAATCAAAATGAAATAATTTGTAGTCATACATTTGATTGTCCTCTGTCCTGCATGCATGGCTAAGATGCAGAACACAGCAAGTGTAATAATATAGTCCTAAATAATTTTACTTGCCTATTTATAATACAATACTTGACGTGTTAATGAGTTTGACTAGCTGCATACAACAGGTAGTAGAAATAATGATTTATCATGTTAAATAAATAGTACATTATATATATATATATATATATATATATATATATATATATATATATATATATATATATATATATATATATATATAATTTAAATGAAGAAAATGTCACAATTATATCTGATTGTCTCTAACGAATGTTATCCCCAAACTGTATATAAACACACACACACACACACACACACACACACACACACACACACACACAGAGAGAGAGAGAGAGAGAGAGAGAGAGAGAGAGAGAGATAAACAGTATATGAACACACACACACACAGATAAACTGTACATGAACACACACACTCACTCTCTCTCACACACACACGCACAGATAAACTGTATATGAAAACACACTCACTCACACACACACAGATAAAAGACACAGAACAGTTTTAACGTTATTTTTCAATTTGTAAGTTACAGATACAAATGATATACTGAGCTCATTGAATTCCGAAAGGACCCAATAAGAAGCAGGAATTGAAATGTAATACCTTACTTACTGCTGCGGTTGTTATTTATTTATTTATTTTTTTATTTAAATGGAGATTAGATAAAGGGGCATTCAGAACAGAAAATAGGAGGCACTTTTTTACACAGAGAATTGTGAGTGTCTGGAACCAACTCCCCAGTAATGTTGTTGAAGCTGACACCCTGGGATCCTTCAAGAAGCTGCTTGATGAGATTCTGGGATCAATAAGCTACTAACAACCAAACGAGCAAGATGGGCTGAATGGCCTCCTCTCGTTTGTAAACTTTCTTATGTTCTTATGTTCTTATGTTCTTTTAAGAGACTGAAAGATAATTGACATTCATATTTCAACAAACGAAGCTTTACATATTTGTAAGCGTCATGAAACAGATGATTGTTTTATATAGGGAGCGGGTGTGATTTGAGAGTGTTGCATCGCAGTATTAGTCTCATTATTGTTTTATATAGGGAGCGGGTGTGATTTGAGAGTGTTGCATCGCAGTATTAGTCTCATTATTGTTTTATATAGGGAGCGGGTGTGATTTGAGAGTGTTGCATCGCAGTATTAGTCTCATTATTGTTTTATATAGGGAGCGGGTGTGATTTGAGAGTGTTGCATCGCAGTATTAGTCTCATTATTGTTTTATATAGGGAGCGGGTGTGATTTGAGAGTGTTGCATCGCAGTATTAGTCTCATTATTGTTTTATATAGGGAGCGGGTGTGATTTGAGAGTGTTGCATCGCAGTATTAGTCTCATTATTGTTTTATATAGGGAGCGGGTGTGATTTGAGAGTGTTGCATCGCAGTATTAGTCTCATTATTGTTTTATATAGGGAGCGGGTGTGATTTGAGAGTGTTGCATCGCAGTATTAGTCTCATTATTGTTTTATATAGGGAGCGGGTGTGATTTGAGAGTGTTGCATCGCAGTATTAGTCTCATTATTGTTTTATATAGGGAGCGGGTGTGATTTGAGAGTGTTGCATCGCAGTATTAGTCTCATTATTGTTTTATATAGGGAGCGGGTGTGATTTGAGAGTGTTGCATCGCAGTATTAGTCTCATTATTGTTATTCAGGCACAGTTTTGGTTCGGGGTACCCAGGCCACTGCTTGAGGCTTATCAGTTATGGTGCAAGGCATTATGGAAAATGACGCTATTGTACATTGTCATTTCATAACACAGTATTTATATAACAAGTATTTTGACCTGTGTGTTAATAACATTAAAATGTTCTCACAAACAAAAGCGACCCGTACTTTGCAAGAAGGAATCATTACAAACTCTACTATTCCCAATTGAGAATAGCACACCGTGAAACAATATGCGGACTCATAAGTAAACGCGAAAGTATATCGTCATAATCGTCATCATCATCGTCATCATCATCATCATCATCATAATAATAATAATAATAATACAGCAGCTACGGATAGCATTTTAATATGCTGTCTATTGACGCGTCAGAGTCGTAGCCTACTCTGTTTCTGGCTCTTTTCCAGGTTTTTCCACAGCGGTCTGGTTTATGTTTTGACAACATTGTGGCGTGCCATATATAGCCCAGGGTACTACAATAAGACAATAATCAAACAGCTGTAAATATTTAATTTCTTAGGCCGTTTAATCTCTGGGCCGTTCTCATATGAGTTGGAATCACAGCAAGGCAGAGACTCACACGACGCGCAGTAACCGCAGTGTCGCACAAACAGCTTCGGAGCGCAGGGAAATCAACCGCCCTGGTTATTAGAAGTATGAAGCTGTTATCTCAAATCACCCCGTTAGTGATAATAGATAGTGAAGTCAAACTACGGCAGTACAGTCTATATAACCTGTGCTGGCAGATAAACTGCAGCCTGTACCAATTACATACGAAACTGCTATCAGTTGGGTTGAGTCAGTAACGCGCCTCACAATAATAACACAAAAAATACAATGTGCAAAATTTAAAAAAATACTTGAACATCTTGAAAATTAATTAAAATGTTTGATATTAGGAATTTACCACAAATACTAATAAACCTTTTTTTTAAACTAATTGTTCTTTTATGTATGTGTGTGTGTATGTATGTATGTATGTATGCATGTATGTATGTATGTATGTATGTATGTAAACATGATTGTATGTATCTATCAAACCATGCTTTTATGTATGCATGCATGCATATATCTCTGGTTTTATGTATTTCTTTTTTTATTTACCAGGAACATGGTCATTGGAAGCTGTCACCTCATTCTTCAGACATAAAGGCAGGCCAGTATTCACACAGTGACACAGGACCACACAGCTAGAACAGCCACATGAAGGCTCTAATACTGTAGCAACATCAAGGCACCTATAGCTTGAGCTGCTGCAAATCTATTAATAACAGCAGCACCCGAACACGCGAAGCAGTCTTATTGCACTGAAGTGAATGACAAACTCTTTGGGCCTGTCATCAGCATTATGTTTAAAAACCATCCAAACCATTCATCCTTTCTGGAGGTTGAGCACACACACACACACACACACACACACACACACACACACACACACACACACACACACTATTAGAGTCCCCTAGAGATACCTAAAACGTCACCCCTTTAACTGCTATGAATACTTGTGCTGCAGAACTGAAGTGGAATCTGTGGCGGAAGCAGGGTCAGGACGTGTATGTATTGTGATGCAGTGAGAGAGAGGTGAAGGATTCATAAGGGATGTGTGTAGCTTTGCAGGTCCAGTTTCATGAAGCACGCAGAATTCAGCTACGGAGGGCTTATTGTCTCCGTTTTTTATTGATCACACATTTTTAAATCTGACCGTTCTCCGGATATGCACATGTAAACAATAACACATGTTTCTTGAAACTTCATTTTACCTTCAATTTGATTTCCATAAAATTGAGAAGTTATTAAAGAATGCATAGTAATAAAAAACCTGGTCTGATTTTCTAAACATCTCTAAAGTGCTTTAAACTATTTAAACCCCATTGCAATGATAAGATCGAGGTGGAGTTGATAGCTTTTTTTTATATTAGATTTTCAATAGGGTTACTATACATTAACTAACCATTAACAAACACAATCAACAACCTTTCCTAATATGACAACAAGCTCGTTGTGATCAGTTAATGCACTCAGCAACGGCTCCTGACATCAAGCGTGCCTACCACCTTATTATTATTATTATTATTATTATTATTATTATTATTATTATTAATGAAACCAGCAACAGATAATATGCTCTCCTGGTTGTGAAGGTGTTCACTGCATGTTGTAGTTTGATGCAGCATGGAGCACAGCTGTGTTACTAAGTGAATATCTTCCTGATTATTAATGTCTGGGCTCCAGCATGTAAAATCTTGTATCTCTCAAGCGTCAGTGTAAACAAACTAGATTTATGTCACAACAATGATGGTACAAATTACCAGTTTTATAAAACCATAAACTATGAACCTGTAATCAACAATCCTATGCAATCATTTCAATAGCATTAAATAGCTGTTGTTGCTGTTGTGTGTTTTTTCAAATCTGCATGCAGTCTAACTTTCCATAATTGAACCTAGTAAAGTAATAATGCTGCATCGTTCTAGCCACTGACATCCTTGATAGAATAACACATTAAAAAGCTGCCTCACATTCATGTCAGTACCTTCAGGAGCTCCATTCAGCTTTATTGTGATTACAATGATTTAAACACCCTGAAAACACCACAGTGTAATGAAGTGTACTCACGTACGAATCTGCCTTGTTATATCTGTACACTTCGTCACCAGGATCATGTACATTGGAATTGTTTTATGCTTTTTATGCTTTTTGCATGATAAGTGTTTTTGTCCTGTTTAAATGATTTGTCTCTCTTTTTGCATGATAAGTGTTTTTGTCCTGTTTAAATGATTTGTCTCTCTTTTTGCATGATAAGTGTTTTTGTCCTGTTTAAATGATTTGTCTCTCTTTTTGCATGATAAGTGTTTTTGTCCTGTTTAAATGATTTGTCTCTCTTTTTGCATGATAAGTGTTTTTGTCCTGTTTAAATGATTTGTCTCTCTTTTTGCATGATAAGTGTTTTTGTCCTGTTTAAATGATTTGTCCCTCTTTTTGCATGATAAGTGTTTTTGTCCTGTTTAAATGATTTGTCTCTCTTTTTGCATGATAAGTGTTTTTGTCCTGTTTAAATGATTTGTCCCTCTTTTTGCATGATAAGTGTTTCTGTCCTGTTTAAATGATTTGTCTCTCTTTTTGCATGATAAGTGTTTTTGTCCTGTTTAAATGATTTGTCTCTCTTTTTGCATGATAAGTGTTTCTGTCCTGTTTAAATGATTTGTCTCTCTTTTTGCATGATAAGTGTTTTTGTCCTGTTTAAATGATTTGTCTCTCTTTTTGCATGATAAGTGTTTTTGTCCTGTTTAAATGATTTGTCTCTCTTTTTGCATGATAAGTGTTTTTGTCCTGTTTAAATGATTTGTCTCTCTTTTTGCATGATAAGTGTTTTTGTCCTGTTTAAATGATTTGTCCCTCTTTTTGCATGATAAGTGTTTTTGTCCTGTTTAAATGATTTGTCTCTCTTTTTGCATGATAAGTGTTTTTGTCCTGTTTAAATGATTTGTCTCTCTTTTTGCATGATAAGTGTTTTTGTCCTGTTGAAATGATTTGTCTCTCTTTTTGCATGATAAGTGTTTTTGTCCTGTTGAAATGATTTGTCTCTCTTTTTGCATGATAAGTGTTTTTGTCCTGTTTAAATGATTTGTCTCTCTTTTTGCATGATAAGTGTTTTTGTCCTGTTTAAATGATTTGTCTCTCTTTTTGCATGATAAGTGTTTTTGTCCTGTTTAAATGATTTGTCCCCCTTGTAAAATGAGATGTATATTTCGAGGGTTCTATCCTGGTTAAATAAAATACATGTGAAATGTGTCATTTTCAGCAGTTAGTGAATAAGCAGCCAGGTGAAGGTGGTGTGAATGCAGTGTGAAGGCTGGGTAAGCTGGGTAAGCTGGGTAAGACTTGTGGTCATTTTGCAGCTTCCTTCTTCTACATTCTGTACTGGTGTTAATTCTTGCACTATAGCCGCTATCACCCTCCGTGATCACACACTTCAAAGGTGGTTTTATTTGAGGGTGAACACATTTTATGAACCAGAACCTGTTCTTTTATTTTGGTACAAGAGATTCCTTTCTTTTTACCTTTTTTTAAAAAAAAAATCAGATTCCCAGTAGTTTAGCCTGCTTGTATTGTATCAAGTGAAGCTCTGTTGAAAGCACAGGAATGTTTACAAGCACTCTTCACTGCTGTGAGATTAATACAGGGAGATACTCTGACAGGAAAGACCTCTTGAGGCACAACTATCATTTTCAAGAGGGTCACATATGACAGCAGCCGCAGGTAAGTGCAAAGAACTGGGAGGAGACATACGATACAAGCTGGTACAGCAATACCACCAGGAATTAAGCTGCTGCTGGGATATTTTGTTTCTGATAATTGATCTTGCTGTCTGTGGAGAAATCCTGGGAAAAAATTATTCCGAATTCCATGGCTCTTGGGCCTAAATCTTTGAAAGGAGAGAAAACCTGGAGAGATGGTGAGCACCTCGAAGGAGCCTTTCAGCGAGACGGAGGGGGTCCCCCTGCCAAATCCATAAAAACCATGCAAGCGCAAAAGCACCCAAGCACAGTCCTATCTGTCTCTTCACAAACACTGCTCCTGTCTGGTGACCGTGATATTCTGGAGCAATCTGAAGGGAAGCAGTTTCAACCTTTTCATGTATCTCCTCCTCCTCGTACTGCTCCTCATCATTGATTTGGACAGTCTTGGATACAGAACGGAGTGCTACTATCAGATCGTATCAGAGTCTGGCAGATATGCAGTCAGGCCCATTGAAACAGAAAGTGACACACAAAGTGAAAACACTAGTTAAGATGACTGATATTTCATACCAATACAGATTTGTTTTTTAATACCCTACACTGTGTGTTTAGTAAAAGTCTCTAATGCTGTTCCTGCTTAGATAATTTTTTTTTACCAGGCTTGCTAACTGATTATATTTTTTAACCACATGGAATGTTTCTGAAAAGACTCCTTAAAATTGAATTTTCTGAAGTGAGGTTGTTTTAACAAATGACCACTGGCTGTGTGCAACCATCTTCTCTGCAACTTGGGCAACTATGAGTTTGTAAATGGAAAGCTCTATACAAAATCACAGTTACAGGGCAGACAGAAATGACATCTACAATACACACCCCTAGTGGTCATAGTGATCTAAAGCAGAAACACCAAACGAGAATGAGAGGGAACCCAGCTCTCTATCCGGGTCAATGGCTATGGATAACAAAATACAATAATTCTATCTGCCTTCATGCATACTGCCCCTGTGAGTGTTGTGACGTGCCAGTAAAAAAGCAATCAAACCCACATCCAGAAAAGTGACTCTGTGTGGCATTAGCTGGCCGGCACAGTTGCAAAGTGCAGCTCAGTGTGTTTCTTTGCTGAGAAGGGGTGTGTTTTTCACACTCTCACCTGTATTGTACAGTCTGTCAGGTGGTATTAACTACAAGCCTAGGGGTTAATGACCCTGGAGGGAAGCGTTACTCACAACAATGACTCCAGTGTCACAACATTGAACTCTCTGCGGAGTGGCTCCCATTCTCCATCGCGCCTCAGCTTCTTCACAAAGGCACCCCTTTGATGTTGCTGATTTGCCTTTGTACGCAGGAACTATTGCAAACAGGAAATACTGACCTGCAGCATGGTTTGAACAAGGGAATTGCGAATTCTTCTGCATGAAAATACAACGTGCGTGACAATATTATTCGATAGAAATATGCATGCTTTAAATACCTGCTGGCTGTGCCATTGTATAGAACAGATAAGGTGTCTGCCATGCATTCTGGATTCTATACAACATAACACACTTAATCAATACAAGATATACACTTCTGTGTGTACATTAGTGTGCACATCTATTAGAACACCTCAATGTCATTTATATCCTTTATATACCTATCTGCATGAAAACCTTGGTCAGTAATCAGTGATATAGAAACAACACATGCACACACACACACATGCACAAACACACACACACGCACAAATCACTTTGCATTGAATTGCCACTTGATGAAGTCCCGTAGTGACACAGCGGCTCTGTTTCAATGATCTAAGCAGCGTTGTATGTAAATATAGCTCCTTTTTAACTCCACATTATTGGAGTCTAGTGTTTACCACCAGGCTTGATATATTGTCCCTCTTATCACTTAATACAACAAACACAGGGCTGCAATGAGGCCCCCAGCACGAGAGCAGCAGGGGTATTCCCCGTGCTCGGAATGCGCCCGTGCATGCGATTCTAGAATTAGAGGGTTCCTTTGTACAGGAAGGGCATGAACAGGGCATGTATGAGGAAGACTGGCTGCTGCTTTTGATGACAGTAGTTGCCCGGTTTAATGGCCTTCTTCAGAAGTAATGTTCTTACTCCAGGGCAGGACATACAGTTTAGTCAACTCAAAAGAGAATTATTAACAGATGATAATCTACCGAATGATGGGGCTAACAGGGGATGAAGCCTCTTGATCCAGGGTCACACAAACAGACGGTGGCTTAGACAGGATTTCAATCAAATCCTCCTTGTCACACAAGGCTATACAGGCACCTACAGCAGCTAGTATGCATATGTGTTTGCGTGTGTGTGTGTGCCTGTGTGTGTGCATGTGTGTGATTGCAAGAGTGTGTGTGTGTGTGTGTGTGTGTGTGTGCTGTAACAATCAAAGTGTGTGATGCAAGCAGGACATGGTTGGGGGATTTGAAGTTCTTAATTCAGAGTTTTCTCACGATTGTTCAAAGCCCGATCCAAGCCCAGCATATTGCAAGAATCTTTGTGGAGGTAGCATTAGTTAAACATATTTATTTATTGATTGATTTATTTTAGTTTTGAGGGTGGGATATCAGGCACTGAGACAGCAATGCTATTGGCTAATTCATTTCATGTGTGTGTTCCTGTTTTGGTGCAGTCCAGCTTGAGGGTGGATATGATAAGTGCTCCGATGGACGGGCCAACTGGTCTTGTTTAAGATCTTGTTATTGAAATAAGGTCTGAAT
This sequence comes from Acipenser ruthenus, assembly GCF_902713425.1. Taxonomy (NCBI): domain Eukaryota; kingdom Metazoa; phylum Chordata; class Actinopteri; order Acipenseriformes; family Acipenseridae; genus Acipenser; species Acipenser ruthenus. Next base: position 1,084,765 of record NC_081197.1, read on the forward strand.
CTGTTTTTATTTAGTCTCATTTAGGAATAAAGAGGGAAATGTTTTGGACGGCATGGAGACTAAACAATAGTCTGTATTTATTAATGACTTGTTTAATGGGTTTGGGCCTGTGTTGGAAAGTTGCATTTCTGAATATACAGTAATGAAAATAATTTGTATCTCTTGTAAATTAAAAGAATTTGAATCACAGCTGCACACAGATTATTATTTTCCATTCATCTTGTAGTCCTAATTAATAAGAGAGGCTGCATTCCTGGTAACCCTGCCTGTGTTTGTCTTCCTCTACAATGAGTAGTTCGTTCTTCAGAGATGATGGGTCCTATAGCCTAACACCTAATCGTCAATGTCGATTTAAACAAGCTTCAAAATAAAAACCAGGATTGTCGGGCTGGAGAAGGGAACTCTTTTCCTCTAAATAGTCAAGCCACCTTCATAATTGCAAGCTTCCAGTAACCCAGAACACACTCTGACAGTGTTCTGGTTTTAAGAAAATGATGATAAGATCAGCAATTACACAGTTTTCTTAAAAAGTATGAACTCATACCCAAAGGATTAACAGCATGCTCCCGTGCTGCTTGGCACCGCGTTCTGTCGAAACCGTTCAGACAGGCGGCGCTGTCATCAGACTCCCCACTCAGGAGAGCAGGCTGCCCTTTGTATGGCTCCGAACAGCAGGGCTGGTGGAACATCACAAAACGGAAACTGAAATGGGGGTGGAATCCTTAAGGGGCTACTAAAGGAAAGCCTGCATCGAGGTATTCCCAGCAGAACTCTTATCAATCACACGTAGGCTTTAAAAACCTTCACAACAGTGTTGGAATGGTCTTTGAAAGTGATCACACCATTGCTTGCAGTACAGTCAGTACTGTGTGTGAATTATTCCTGGGATGAATGCGGCGATATTAAAATCGTCAGGCTGAGGAGCGAGAGATAAGGGCGCTCTCCTTCTACCCCCACCCCCCCGAGGGATTGTGTGTTTAAATTCAACCCTGGTCACAGTGCTTAAAAGGCAATGCTCCCTGGCACCCAGTCAAAGTTTAAGTGAAATGAGTTCTTTCATCCCAGCCTGTATTCCTTATTGGCTGGGGTCCATGTCCAGAGCACCCCCACCCCCAACCATCCTGTAGAGCGAGAATGCTGAGTGAGGCCGGTAAGCTGGCTGAGAGAGTTAACTCATTCTCCCTGGAGCGGCTTGGCATCTCAGCCCACTGAACTGAACGGAGAAGCTGTAACCGCTAACCTTGAGGTTCAAAGACCAGCGCCTTACCATTCAACTCAAGAGCATGCTCTGCAGTGGAGAGGTCAGTACGGGTCTGATGCTGCTGATGTCAGTATTATTAACTCACCAGCCTCCTGGAGGAGATCCATTCCAGCCCTCACGGTGGAGGAGTCTTGAGGTATATGCAGATCAGTTTTGAAACTTTGTTTCTGGTCCAGGTGAAGAGACGTATGAGTCACTCATATACCTTCCTCTTGTCTGGACTTCCTCTACCCCTTGGTCTTAGTGTAAATTCTCAACCACACATGGCGTTTCCAATGGTTCACTTTGGTTCAGGCTACCTGCAAAATCAATTCAATAAATTCACTTCAGGACTGTAATATTGTCCTGATTTGTCATTTAAACCAGGAAAGTATTGTAGTCTCTGCTTTCTGAATATGAATTGGAAAAGTCCATTCCAAAGGCAGCTTCCCATTCCAAAGACACCACTCTATTCCAAAGAGAGTAATAATGAATTGAGTGAAACTCAATGAAGCTTTATTGAAAGTGTACAATGTTAAATATGCCCGCCTGTGTACCTTACCCTGCCTTCACTGCGCTTTACTACACCTTGTGAAGGCAAGCCATCACAAAGCAAGCATGAGAAGTGCATAAGCATGGCTTTGAAAATGAAAGGGATATGTGATCTTTGTAATGTAGTCAGTGATTTATGTGAGGTAATTGAAAAAGAAATGTGGCTTGTTTTCATTTCAAAGCGTTTTATTATAAAGACCGCTGGAGTGAAACTAATTGTCCAGGGCCTGTAATTACCTGCCGACTTACGAATAATAAAACAGAACAACGCAGAGAACAAAGGAAACAACACAGAACAACATCCGAAGCCTGGAGAGTACATTCGACTGTGCACTCCCAGTGCTAGGAACGCTTCTCTCTAGCCTGGAGAGTACATTCGACTGTGCACTCCCAGTGCTAGGAACGCTTCTCTCTAGCCTGGAGAGTACATTCGACTGTGCACTCCCAGTGCTAGGAACGCTTCTCTCTAGCCTGGAGAGTACATTCGACTGTGCACTCCCAGTGCTAGGAACGCTTCTCTCTAGCCTGGAGAGTACATTCGACTGTGCACTCCCAGTGCTAGGAACGCTTCTCTCTAGCCTGGAGAGTACATTCGACTGTGCACTCCCAGTGCTAGGAATGCTTCTCTCTAGCCTGGAGAGTACATTCGACTGTGCACTCCCAGTGCTAGGAACGCTTCTCTCTAGCCTGGAGAGTACATTCGACTGTGCACTCCCAGTGCTAGGAATGCTTCTCTCTAGCCTGGAGAGTACATTCTACTGTGCACTCCCAGTGCTAGGAATGCTTCTCGCTAGCCTGGAGAGTACATTCTACTGCGCACTCCCAGTGCTAGGAATGCTTCTCTCTAGCCTGGAGAGTACATTCTACTGTGCACTCCCAGTGCTAGGAATGCTTCGCTCTAGCCTGGAGATTGCATTCTACTGTGCAGCGCTCTGCTGCGGTGTGGATTCATGTAAATCATTAGCTGGGATTGTGTGGGCTCCACTTCACTGTATGAGGCGCCCTGCCTTCACTATGTTAGGGGTTTCAGCAGAACACACATGACATCATCAGTTCTCTTTCATCTTACTTAGTTTTTTTTCTTTGTAATTTTTTTAATGGAATTCCACTTTTAGAGACAAGGAAAATGGATTATCTTTATATCCGACCTTCTGAAAAGACTTTTGAACATTTCTGTGGAAAAGGTATTGAAAAGACTTTCTAGATAGCTGCAGTAGCTGAAGGAGGGGGAGGTTTGTGTTCCTGCCTGGTGCAGAAGACAGATCTCATATCTGATCCTGCATTTGGGTTCCGCAGAAATTGATAGGGGTTGTAATAAGACCAGCCTGGGAACAAAAACGAGTCCGATGGAAGCTTGAAAGCAGCGTAGGGCACCTTTGGGAAGGTGCAATGAAGAGAAGCTGGGTTATGACTGCTGGTGATAAAACAAGCCGGCACGGAATAAGATCACACTGTATCGGGTGCAAGTAGAGTACCTGATGAGGACCAGAGAATACTCACTTCATACAGTGGTTTTATCAGCATGACACAGGCACAGAGAATACTCACTTCATACGATACAGTGGTTTTTTCAGCATTGACACAGGCACAGAGAATACTCACTTCATACGATACAGTGGTTTTTTCAGCATTGACACAGGCACAGAGAATACTCACTTCCCCCTCATTTGCTGGAATCTCCCCCACCCCCTTTTCTGGACTCCTCCTCTTGTTTTTGATAATATTGAAGTTGTGAATTCCATTACAAACTTATCTGCTGGAAATACAAGGGGTGCTGTTAGGAGCAAAGATGAAAGACACCAAATTCTCCAAAGCAAAGGAAACATTCTATTGCAATTTGCAATTTGTCACTTGCTTTAGTTCTTGCTTTATTCTTGCATTGTGGGGTGTTGCATGTCTTGCTGTCTGCTTTATGGTAAGGTAATGTAGATGATTTATATATAGAGAGACTGAGCTATCGAGAAGCAGTGCTGTACAGGATGAAGACTGAGCCATCGAGAAGCAGTGCTGTACAGGATGAAGACTGAGCCATCGAGAAGCAGTGCTGTACAGGATGAAGACTGAGCCATCGAGAAGCAGTGCTGTACAGGATGAAGACTGAGCCATTGAGAAGCAGTGCTGTACAGGATGAAGACTGAGCCATCGAGAAGCAGTGCTGTACAGGATGAAGACTGAGCCATCGAGAAGCAGTGCTGTACAGGATGAAGACTGAGCCATCGAGAAGCAGTGCTGTACAGCAAGACATGCAACACCATACTATCCAAAAGTAAAGCAGGAACTATTATTATTATTATTATTATTATTAGTAGTAGTAGTAGTAGTAGTAGTAGTAATAGTAGTAGTAGTAGTAGTAGTAGTAGTATTTATTTCTTAGCAGACACCCATATTCAGGGTGACTTACAGAAAATATAATTCTAGTTGAGAGCAGTAGTATAATAGAGCAAAGTGTGGAGCAGTTCAATGCATGTACAAGCTGATGCAAATGCTGATACAATTGGGTGCCATATAATCCAGTATAGTGGAGAGTGGTGAGGCTTACAGATGCTGTCTGAACAGGTGTGTCTTGAGGAGGCAGCAGCAGGTGGTCAGGGACTGAGCAGTCCTGATATCCGTGGGTAGGTCGTTCCAGCACTGAGGGAGAGGGTGGAGACGGAGCTATGCAGGAGGCTGTGTGGTCCAGTGGTTAAAGAAAAGGGCTTGTAACCAGGAGGTCCCCGGTTCAAATGCCACCTCAGCCACTGACTCATTGTGTGACCCTGAGCAAGTCACTTAACCTCCTTGTGCTCCGTCTTTCGGGTGAGACGTAATTGTAAGTGACTCTGCAGCTGATGCATAGTTCACACACCCTAGTCTCTGTAAGTCGCCTTGGATAAAGGCATCTGCTAAATAAATGATACAAGGGTTAGAAGGATTTCATGCATGCACTGCCCAAAACATGCACAATCCTTGCGGCCATTTTGTGTTTTTTAATCTTTGAGTGTTGGTTAGATATATTACATTTTTTGAGAGGCAGCTTTGAAGGCATACATTATACTGTTAACTGAAGTTTAGTTTTTTTTTTTTTTTACCGATGTAAAGCTGAGGAAACTCAAAGACACTTCACCAGGAACAGTGTCTTGAAACCTGGTTCCAGGAGACCGGAAGACCTAGTCTGAGGTTGCTGTATCAAACCCCAAGTCTCCCCTGGTGTGCCATGCGGTGGCCTGAAACCAAGTCTCCTGAAACCAAGTTCCAAGCCACAAAGTGACTTTGTATTCCCTCAGCTTAAGGTAGACTAAAGAGCAGATAATTCCACTTTGTGTTGCAAAGAAAGGTCTATTTTCCTGGGTGGAAAAGGCAGAGGAAGGTTTTAAAAATGTTAAAAAACATTTACTGAAAGCTCTTTGATTTCAGCGTTGGTAACCAGCCCATTCTGGAAGTGTTTAACTTTGATGTTTATATTTTGTTTAATATAAGGTTACATACAGTAGGCTTATGTAACTTTAAAAACATGATGTTTTGAAAACAGCACCTAATGCTCAGGAGTCCCCTGACCTTCCTCGGTGCATTCAGGAGCCCCCTGACCCTCCTCAGTGCATTCAGGAGCCCCCTGACCCTCCTCAGTGCATTCATGAGTCCCCTGACCCTACCTGATGCATTCAGGAGTCCCCTGACCCTCCCTGATGCATTCAGGAGTCCCCTGACCCTCCTCGGTGCATTCAGGAGTCCCCTGACCCTCCCTGATGCATTCAGGAGTCCCCTGACCCTCCTTGGTGCATTCACAAGTCCCCTGACCCTTCTTGGAGCATTCTCAACACACAGGTTTTACACCCTCCTGACGCTGGTTTAACGCTAATCTGTTTGGACTGCTGTTTCTGCACAAGAGAATAAGTGAAACAGACAGAGGCAACAAGGGAAAGAAAGGTGGATTATCCAGTGGAACCCTGTGTGAAAACACCATCAAGCTATAAGAAGCTGGGGACAGCACAGAATGCAACCTATGCCGGGGGTTTTAAAAGCTTGTTTTCATTAAATCAATCTACTTTGAAAACCGCAATGCACTGTCTTAACCGAAGAGAATGTTAATAAGAAACAGTTTCAAGTTTTTTGAATAGGGCCCCGTTGTTTTCCTATGAGAAGAAACTACACCAGATTGGACCTGTTTGGATCAAGGTCTAAGGCTGGATTTCATGATTTTCCAAAAGGGAGAAATTTAGAACAAAATAAGTTTGCAACCCGATTCTGATTCCAGTCGCTGTCTGTGCAGAGAGACTGGGCACATCTGGATGTCGTGTTTGCAGGGCTTAAGAAGAGCCGGCTCTGACACACTCTGCTAACACTTCTCCAGGCAGATCCAATAAGAAAAGAGTTATGACACAAAGCAATGATGTCACAATAGATCAACTGTGCTGAAACATCTGTTTTTCGCAGTTTCTCGAGCATGTATTGGTAAAGACAGAACTCTGGAACAGCCAGTGACCCCTGAGGAATGAGTGACACCTAATGAAGCTGTGGAAGCCCTGCTAATGCTCTTAGCCAGTTACCATTGGAACAGCGTGCAGTAGTTGAGTGAGGAGCATGCCTATTGTGAAGACCCCTCAAAGGGGTCCGAGCCCTAGCTAGCCTAGTTTGCTTATGAGGGAAAGTAAGTGTATCGTTCTGCAAAGACTGAATTTGTGAGATTTTCCTTTTACTCACAGTTTACAGTTGCACACCCCCCTTGTGGTCATATCTATAAATCCCACAATTCCGCCTTCAGGAGTCTTTTCAGAAGCAGGACAGTAGTTAGAAAACCTGGTAAGAAGTGGTCTAAGCATATACAGCACTAGAGCATTAGCTAAAACACACATATTAGGATACTAAACATTCTGAGAAAGTTAGGGACTTTAAGCATTGCTTGAATTGCATAGTTATCAAGCAAAGCATGTGTTATGCACTCCATTGCAAGCAGTCCCTTTTGCTTATATATATAACACTGTGTGAAATGTCGTCTAAACCACGGTATTTGACTTTGCTCCAAACAAAAGCCCACGGGGTTGGTGGCTCTGATTCCAGGCTGTGGTTCCCTCAGCTGGGTTTGGAGTCTGAAATAAATCATCCAGGCTTCCTGCTTCCCTTGGGAGGATTGTTACATCCAACAAAAAGAAGACCGCGGGGTGTCATAGGTCCTGCTGGATTGGAAACAGCCACAGAAACCTCACCGGGGAGGCTGAGGAGTGTGAGTGTGATGTGCACAGAGAGAGAGAGAGATACACAGAGACACAGGACTTACTGTGTAATCAATGCTTTTTGTGTGTTCAAGAATAGGGAACACTGGATACGGTTTCATAAAATATTGCGTACGGCTCCGTCTGTGAATATTTTCCTTTTTTTACATTTTAAAATCACTTCATAAAACGTGATGGAAATCTTTTTTTGCTTGCTTGCTGTTATTATCACACACCTCCCCATATGAATTCACTTGACACACAGCGAGGTCAAGGGAACAAACTGCTGAGCTTATAGTAGCTGGTGAAGGTATAGTCAGTGAAGAATAAAAGGGAGAGGGATACATGTTACCAGTCTAGACAGCCGCCCCGGTTTAGCCTGCAGTGTAGCCAAAGTGCATTGCAAAGACTGCAGATACTACAGAGAAATGAAATGCTAAAGGTGCTGCAAATACTTCACATGGAAACATTGGATACATCCCAACACGTATTTACAATAAAGAAACTGTGCAGGGGCTTGATTTTATAAAATGAGGATTTACTAAACTTCAGATGTATGCTTTATACACTGGCGAAAGCACTGCAGAAACGTGTGTATACTTCGTTCAGTTTGACCTTCGCTTCTCTACAAACCTCAGCTAATGCACCTCATTAACTGCGGAGGAAGCTGGGACAACTAATCAAGGTTCACTTGTGACCACCCAGACTTCAAGAAGAAAAGAAATATAGCATTAGCAGTCCCTTTTAATTTTGCAAACTGTTCTCTTAAAGAAACTAGAGCGCTCCCCTTGTGCCCTTGCTGTGCAGACTGCTCATGACTTCACCCTTATTACTTCTTTTAAAATCAGGTAACAAGTTGCTTCCTTTCTCGGGGAAGCCCTGTTCCTCTAGTGTTGCATGAGGGATCATTCTGAGCAAACACAAAGGAGTAAACGTCATGACCTCCCTGACTTTGAGTGGATGAAAATCAGCTTGTTAAACAGCACCTCCTAACATCGTTTATAATAATAATAATAATAATAATAATAATAATAATAATAATAATAATGATTAAGTAGTATCGCTCATTTTAACATGACATCATTTCCATCTCATGATACAAAGAAATTCCAGATGGCTGGATCACATCAATATCAGGGTCTATTATATCTGCTTCACTCACCATTTTTTATTAACATTTCTAGAGACTTTGAGACAGTTTTTGTGAACTCTACTCAGGAGGCTTGGTGGTTCAGTGGCTTGTTATCAGGACATTCCCAGTTGAATCCCGGTTCAGCCACTGACTCACTGTGTGTGACCCTGAGCAAGTCACTTAACCTCCTTGTGCTCTGTCCTTCGGATGAAACGTAAAACCGAGGTCCTATTGAAGTGACTCTGCAGCAGCACTTGTGATTCATAGTTCACCCCCTAGTCTCTGCTAAATGGATAAAAGCGACTGCTAAATGACTAATTCATTAATAATAACTCTATGGAGTTCGAGAAGTTGCCCTGCAATAACTTTGAAAAAAAAGCATTATAAAATAGATGCAGAGACAGGAAAGTTAACATGGTACCATTATGCACACGGTGACTGAAGAGGGCATAACAGAATGAATGACAAGTGGAATCCCCATTCACGATCATTGCAATAACAGGAAACGGTGCAGCTTCAATAAACACATTTCACAAAGGTTCCCATTCACAGCACAGCCTGACATTGACTACAACTGACTTTTGTCATTAAAATCCAGGATCTTAAAGGACACTCTGAAACTCTTAATATATTTAACTTAAGGATGCATCAAGCGAGAGAGAGAGAGAGAGAGAGAGAGAGATAGAGAGAGAGAGAGAGAGAGAGAGAGAGAGGTTTGCTGAATGTTTAAGAAGCAAAGCAAGAACAAGCAGCAGCAAAGACCTTCACTGAAAGCATGACCCCTAATCCACACCGCCTCCCCTTCTCCATGCCAGTAACAATACAAGATGCCCGCAGAGGGAGCTGCTGGTAATCCTATCCACAAACAAGATGCCCGCAGAGGGAGCTGCTGGTAATCCTATCCACAAACAAGGCTGCGCTGCTGGGCACTCATGCTGGAAGCAGGTCTGCTCAGCAGCTGTGAGGAAACGGAGAGGCTCTTTTCACATGGCTTAAGACTTTAACAATCGCCCGTTGTTGGTAGCGTCTAGCTCCAGAGCACACAAACGTTTTGGGGTAGGTGGTGAGAAGGTGGAAAAATCAGTGAACACTTAAAAATGACACTTGTAGTCGACACCTCACAGGGTCAAGATACAAAGGCCTTAGGTCTGTACATTGGTTACCAGAGCCCTACCAAATTGATTTTGAAGTTGCTGAAATAACTTATAAGGTCCTTCATAGATTAAGGCCATCCTATCTCCAAGAACTACTAACTCCGTATATTCCCAGTCGTTCTTTGACATCAGAAAATGCAAAACTTTTAATTGTTCCAATAAGTCCTCTTCAAACAGCTGGAGCCGGAGATTTTTGCTGTTGTGCTCCTCGGTTGTGGAACTCGATTCCGGTTAGGCAGGCTGAAACACTGGATTCTTTTAAATCTAAATTGAAAACATACCTTTTTGAATGTGCTTTTAAATAACTGGTTGTAACTGGAGTGTATTGTACACATGAGCTATTTTGTTTTGTTTTTAACTTTGTACAGCGCTGTGGGATGCCTTGGCGTGAAGGGAGCGCACTATTAAAAATACATTGGTATTGTATTTAATTGTATTGAATAGCTGACATCAGAGTGCGCATGGAGGTCAATGCAATGGACGTGCAAAAGGGACAAGGCAGCTGCCATAGGCTGGCATGTTGTCATGGAGTCCATAACAGCCAGTGAAGATACCCTTTGCCCTGAGAAACAAAGAAGCTCCCTTTGAAATAACAGCTGCTTCCAGTTACACTGCAGCTAAGAGCTGTGAAAGCAGCCGCCATGCTTGTGGGGTTTCTTTGGTACAGCTTTCAGGAGTCCGGACGCTGCGAGCTGATTTGAGGGATAAGTTGTTCCTTGAACACTTCCTGGCGATGTCATGCGATATCTCCACTGACTCGGGCCCAGGGATAGTTGTGCCGTGAGTGCGAGCTGGTTAGAGAGGGATATTATTTTCCATTTCTGTCAGTGTCAGAATATATGTAATGTGGAAAGTGTTAGTCTGGGCGTGTCATGGATCCCTGGCAGCTCGGGTCCTACAATAGCTGAGGCAGGTCCACTTCAGCTGGGCATCAAAACAAAATAGTATGCACACATGCTGAGCGTCCCACAATGTGCCCATAACTCTCCCTTATACAAAATTACACAAAGCTCAAAAAACCTGCTTCACTGGCTACAAGAACGGAAATGCTGTACTTTACTGATCAGGGTTGGGGGCAAGCCGCTTTGCACATAAGCCAAATCGATTCATAAAATAAGAGTACATTGCAACACATGTTTCTACTGTACCACCCCACTGTGTTCTTGGAGAAGGATGTTCTTTTCTTCCAGCTTGACACAAGCCGAAATGTTTTCCTGTCCTTTTTCTTTTTTTAAACAGGAACTTCAAAGGCAAGGACTGAAAGACATCTGGGGGATGTAGACCAGATGACAGTGCCATTTGCACAGTGGCTGCCTCACATGCATGAAATGGCGATACATCAAACACAACAATGTGACTCGGGGATGGTTCACGCACCCTGACTGGCACTCATTTTGCAGGTAAAGTTGTCCAAAAAGTGTGCTAATCTCTGAGAAACCAGTCATTACAAATAACACCAGCAAAATAAAAGCAGACTCATTCAGACAGTCTTGAGTCCAGGCTGGATCCTTCTGGCCCAAACAAAGCAGTAAAACACAGTGCATCCAAACAAGCCTGTAAACACTACAGCTGTGTAGCACACATCAGTGACTCGGCTGGCAGTGGAGCCACTCATACTGCATTGTGCATCTGCCTTTTAGTTTCCTATTTACATGGTTACAAATTTTAAGATCTTTTTACGGGTAAAAAAACCTCCTGGAGGCATCTTCTTGTTTATACAGGTTTCCTGTTGGTAATTGAAGTCCCAAACTGTGTTTAGATATCAACACACTCTACATGTATTTGCAATAACACAATGTCATTGCTGAGTATACAAGGAGATTTATCACACAAGACCGCAGGACATCTAGGTTACCGCTAAACCATGTCTGTACTCTGCACCACAAAGAGGGGACAAGTTTGCATCCTTTGGCTTTCATTGATGAATGATCTGGACCGAGCACAAAGTGCATGGAAATATTGCTTGATGCTATTGTAACACTACACAGAATCACCAGATACCTTCTCTTTATTATAGACATTTTCAAACACAACAGCAACCATCCACAACTTCTTCAGTGCACTGAATACACTGCAGAAGTCTTGAGACAAAACGTCTGTCTGCTTGACTTTCTTACCTTAGAACACAGCAGCAAAGAAACCAGCATTCTCCCCACTGCGTATTCAAAGAGTTGATGCTGTTAATCCTAACCATGTGGAGGCTCTGAATCAGCACACCTCTACTCATATGGGAGCACGTTCAACACTTGCTGAAAGTACATTTGTTTTCTTTTACACATGATATAGAGTCTTGAAATGAAGAACGGGGTTGATGTGCTGTTAAATTCTACTTGAACGTGTTTAGCATGTGCTAAAAAAACAAGAACATGCAGAAAGGACTGTTTTCCGATACAGATTGAGATAATAAAAGGGGATGTGGTTGAATATGCTTGGAAATATTTATTGTGCCTTTTAGGAGCGGCATGCCAAGTGCACTTTACAGTCCTTGTGTGTAGAAACGGTAGCTCCCACTGAGAGACACATGTTCAATAGGGAACAATAGGGGGCCTGTGTGTTTCTTTTATCAGGGATTAATCAAAACTCAAGCCTGTTCAAGAAGGACAAGATGCGAGACAGTGCTACAGGATCCTACAATTCCCAGATCATTCTGGAACAAATATTTTCCTTCATACCACTTTATGTTCCTATCTAACATAAGCAAGAGACGATGTGTGGGATATTAAGCAGCAGTAATTGGCTGTACGGTGGGGGGGGGGGGATGCTTTCTTCTCCTGCTCTTGGTGTGACGGGACAGCACTTTTGCTGATGGTTTACTTGAGGGGTCTAATGCATGTTTTTAACAGCAGTAACTTTTAGGTAAAGTTTGACCTGAGGGGTCCCCAGGTGTGTAACTTTTTGTTTCAGTGCTGCCCCTGTAGGCTGGTGGTGGTAGTGCAGTAGGTGGTAGGGTCACTGGTGTGCCAGCTTCACTGCTGCTGCTGCAGGTTTGGATAGAGGGGAATGCATGGAGGCTGGTCATGTTAATCTGTCCAGAGCTCAGCTTTGTGGACCGCTGTCTAATGCTGCTTTTGGTGCTCTGGATAAATCTATTTCATTTTCAAACTCTGAATATTTCTTTTTAAAAGCCTTGTCAAGGTCCAGTACCCCAAGGTTCAGTTCTAGCTGTACACTGTGCAGGTTATGTTCTTTGATTCATTACAAACATGCAACACTTCTAATGCTGATACAATGTATTAACCCTAACCCTAACACAAAACATGTAACACTTCTAATGCAGATATAATGTATTAACTAGGATTTCAAGGCAATTTATTTTTATTGGTCCCCTTTATGTCTGTGAAAAGAATCCATGACTGTACATTAAGAATAAGTCAAATGATTTGCAAGGATACTACTGTAGCAGATTCCCATTAAATAGTAGCTTTTGTGACACACCACTGTAGAGTGCTGTTTATCTGGAATTAGCCATCATTGTGACAGAGAAGATAGAGGGGTTAACAGTTCATTTTCCTATACAAACTGCTTGAGTCTTGTAGTAAGACATTGGAAGAATCATCAGAAGTGAAGATTCTTCCTTTTCAAAGTGCAGCGTTAGAAAGAAGTGGCCAGGCAAATTACACTTCTGTCTCAGAGCGCAAAGATTCATGTTTGTCTTTTCAGATTCTTGTCCAATTTCCCTCATCTCCTGGGGAGCAAAAATCCTCAAACATGACCCCTTCACCCTTCTCCTACTGCCCACTGACTCTCTACATGCCCTCACAAAGGTAAAAGGTCATTTGGCTAAACCAAGGAGAGCTGCCGAAGGTCACGGATCACCCCTGATTGATTGCCTTTAACAATCTCCAATACCTCCCCAAGTCTCAGACACCGATGGACAAACTGTTCCGCACAGCGAGAGGCCAAAGACAGAAACTGTGGAGTCCTTTGTCAACCGTGACACAAGGACGGAGAAACCGCCTCAAGAAAGGTCAAGCAAGCGTTAACCCCTTTGGCAATAAATGAACACCTTTGGACAAAAAAACGATTAAACATTAACCTGAAAAAAAGGGCTGGAAATACAAATACTCCCAATAATCATGCTGTGTTCTGTAAAGGAGAGCACTGGCTAGTAAATAAAGGACTTGAAGGTACCCTGAAGAATGATGGGACCTGTTCCTTTCATCATTCTCCTGTGGTATGCAGGCATGCGAGACTGGGAGCACATGCTCTACTACAGCTACAGGGTAAGGACAGCTCCACAAACAGAAGGAAGACACAAATAAGATGCAGGCACAACAGCATTCTCCAGCTTTCATCTCCTAACAGCACTCTTCCAAGCCGTGGCAATACTGACCCGACAAGTTCCTTTCCACTGCCTGTTTTCTTCATCTCTTCATCTAGGTATTCTCAGTTTGGTCCATTTAATGCCCAAACGTCATCATTTTCCTGTGCCAGCGAACTGTTGATGAAATTCCGATTGATGGTTCATGGTGATGGCTTTGATTTTCATCTCCAAAACCTCGAGACTACGACCTGTTCTGTTGCTCGTCTTTTTTGAATTTCAAATGATAAAAACTTGATTGTCTATTTTGGCCACAGCTGTACTGTATATTACTTTATTATTTTACTACAGCCACCGCATGCTAAGAAGGACCTGTAAGCACAAGTCAAATAAATAAACAAATGAATAAATAAATAAATAAATACAACTACTCAAAAGCAGCAATGGATTGAAAGTGGAAGGGGTGGATAAATCCGTGTCAGATACACGAGGGTTACCAGCACACCTCACCTTCATGGCATAGCAGCTCTCAACACATCCCACATGATTTCTCTTCCTTTTGGAATGGCTCACAATGGGACATGCCGTGGGTCAGGTCATATTGGTTTGGGGTTTGCTTCTCTTCCTTTTGGAATGGCTCACAATGGGACACGCCGTGGGTCAGGTCATATTGGTTTGGGGTTTGCTTTTCCGTAATGAGAACACGTCCCTGATTACTCACAAGGAGGAAATCCACTGGGATATCAGGAGAGAACGCTTGTCTGCTAAAAAATATTTCTCTTTTTTTATGAGTTTCAGAGGAAAGCTGCAGGGAATTGGGTCACCAGCATTTTGTGTGGGATAAACAACTCAAAGTGCCATGAATGATTATTTCAGCACCCAGTCAACATGTTCAGCCTTTTACACCACATTTCAAACTTAGCTGCACCGCATTCAAAATGGATGTTTATCCCTTTTTATTTGCAAAGTTTGCTATTTGGGGTAGTTGGCTACCATGGGTTTGTGGGCTGTGGTTTATTTGATAAATTTTGTGTTTATTGTGGTTTCTCTGACTAACCTTTTTTTTCCTTGAAGAATCCTGTTTTCAGTTGAATTGTACAAATAATCAAGCAGCAGATCAAACGGTGACGTCCCGCAAATGTTTTAAATATGGAGGAGACACGTTTACAGTGCAATGAGCATTAGGATGTTACAGATGTTCAAAAATGAGGGTCAAAGAAGCTGTGCATTTCTAACAAGGAAGGGAAAGGAACATTCACTTTGAATTGTTTTCCTTCCAAGAAATCTTGTATGACTTTTTCTTAGTGTGCACTTTGCAAGAAGCCACTTTCGATAGACCCAGATTTGAGTAATAAGGCCTAGATGGCTTGCCTCTCCCTGTATCCGAACATCCAGAGTTTACAAAATATGTTAAAGTACAAAAATAAAATAAATAAAAAATCCTCTTTTTCCAAGCAGATTACTGTCAGTGGTCCCATTGTAGTTAGCTTTGTCAATCAGCCTGCTGTTCTCAAACTGCTGCAGGTATCTGATCACTTGATGGTCTGTTGCAGGGGCCTGTCAACCTTTTCACTGCAAAGGGCTGCACTGGCTGCTCTTGAATTGCCTTGTAGTCTGCAAACCTCAAGTGGCTCGCCTAATTTACTAAATTAACATTGCGATCAATGTGCTTTCAATAACAAACTCCTAATTTTGCAGTATCCTTTATCTTGGCAAGTTTACAAGGTAAGAACATAAGAAAAGTTTGGGAACAAGAAAAGGCCATTCGGCTTGTCCTTATTAGCACACCATTCTCTACTTGGGGGGGGGGGGGGGGGGGGTCAAATTTAAAAGCACACAATCTAGTCGTTTTTTAAATGTTACCAGTTTTAGATCCTACTGCGTCACCTGGTAGGCTATTCCATGCATTTCTAACTCTCTGTGTAAAAACATACTTGTGCTCGACTTCCATGCATGCCCTCTTGTTCTCTCTGCGCTGAATGTTATGTAGTTTGGGTTAACTTTATCTATCCAGCATGTCCCCCCTTTTCCTTTTGTCTAGGCTGAAGAGATTTCATTATTTTAACCTGTCTTCATAGCTCATTTCATCAAGTCCTCGGATCAGCCTAGTTTCCCTTCTCTGTGTCTTCTGGAGTACTCAAGTTTGAAATACAATTATACTACTTAGAATTAAAGAAGACAAGGGGCTCCCGAGTGGTGCATCCGGTTAAGGCACTCCGCGTGGAATGCAGGATGCGCCCTATAACCTGGACATCATTTAGTTCAAGTCCAGGCTATTCCACTGCCGACCGTGGACAGGAGCTCCCAGAGGGAGATGCATAATTGGCTGAGCACCACCCGGGGGGAGGAGGGCTTAGGTCGGCCAGGATGTCCTCGGCTCACCGCGCACCAGTGACCCCTGTAGTCTGGCTGAGTGCCTGCAGGCTTGCCTGTAAGCTGTCCAGAGCTGTGTTGTCCCCCAACGCTGTGGCTCTCAGGTGGCTGCATGGTGGGTCTGCAGTGTGAAAAGAGGCAGTCAGCTGACACCACACGCTCTGAGGACAGCGTGTTTGTCTTCGCCCTCCCGAGTCAGCGCAGGGGTGGTAGCAGTGAGCGAAGCCTAATAATAATTGGCTATTTCTAAAATTGGGAGAAAAAGATAAAAAAAGAATTGGCGACTACTAAATTAAAAAAAAAAAGAATTAAACAAGACAATAATGATTTCAGTGGCTATGGCAAGTATCCCAGAAAACTAATAACCCACTTTTTAAAACTATGTTAAATCACCGCCACCCAATCTAATGGCCTAGATTAAATCACCTCTTAGTTCAAATCACTCAGTAATATACAAAGTGTTAATAAAAAGCATCAGTTCTACAACGTTTGCAATAGATTATAAGGCTTTTAAAAACAATCCTGGATTTAAAGTCACCAAAATAAAATGCAAAATAAATAAGCACTTACATGTTCATATTAAAATAGAAATTAAACCTCACACAAAAGCCAAAATGTTCTTCAGAATTGGAAACATCCCCCTACTAGGCTTGGCTTTATATACTGTATGAGCAACACAGTCTTCTAAACTAAATCTGATGTATGGAAATCAAGTCACCTGCAGCTTACTTTCATACTGAGGGTCTTGTGCTGTATGTACTCCTGGGAAGGAGACACACTCATCCAGGGGAAGGAGACACACTCATCCCGGGGAAGGAGACACACTCATCCCAGGGAAGGAGACACACTCATCCAGGGGAAGGAGACACACTCATCCAGGAGAAGGAGACACACTCATCCCGGAGAAGGAGACACACTCATCCAGGAGAAGGAGACACACTCATCCATTGGAAGGAGACACACTCATCCAGGGGAAGGAGACACACTCATCCATGGGAAGGAGACACACTCATCCCAGGGACGTTTCCCTTTCCCAAGTTTTAGTGCTCCCTCTGGTGGATTATTTTAGCAAAGCACCTTTTGCACAACTCTCAGATCAGTTACAAATAACAATGAACTGCTGTATGCTCATCTTTCCAGTTGCCTATATGTTTTATGTGTCTACGTAGTCTTGCATGACGTGAATAGTGCCACTGAAGTGAAGTGGAAACAATGCTCAGCATTAGAAAATACTTAAACACAGACAATCAAAAGACAGACAGGTGAAGATTTGCTAGTAGAGTAAGATTTTTTTTTCTTTACTCTGCCCGTCTTAATGAGCGATTTCTTAATGGATTTATTTTTGATTACGTAGACAGCTTGTAAATAGTATATTGTTCTCGTAATAACGATCCATTAAGATTCCAGAACTAATATTTAAGAAATTAATTTCAATGTGTTACTACAAACCAGAAGACATAAGACAGTCAGCATGGAAACTCCATCACAACAGGAGCTGCAGCACCCAACATGGCAACATGCCTCACACTCTCAACCTGGGTTTTTATTTACAACGTGCCTGCAATGCAAAATAAACCAGTCTCTCTTCAGCAATCTTCCATGGCTGGGTCATCTCTATCCTTGCTTGCAGTCTGCTCATGTGTAGATGTACCTGCAATGCAAAATAAACCAGTCTCTCTTCAGTAATCTTCCACGGCTGGGTCATCTCTATCCTTGCTTGCAGTCTGCTCATGTGTAGATGTACCTGCAATGCAAAATAAACCAGTCTCTCTTCAGTAATCTTCCATGGCTGGGTCATCTCTATCCTTGCTTGCAGTCTGCTCATGTGTAGATGTGCCTGCAATGCAAAATAAACCAGTCTCTCTTCAGTAATCTTCCATGGCTGGGTCATCTCTATCCTTGCTTGCAGTCTGCTCATGTGTAGATGTACCTGCAATTCAAAATAAACCAGTCTCTCTTCAGCAATCTTCCATGGCTGGGTCATCTCTATCCTTGCTTGCAGTCTGCTCATGTGTAGATGTTTCTGTCTTCAGACCGCTTCGGTACAAGCTTGTGAATTGACCTCACTGCAGATAATTCTGTTCAAAGTTAAAATGCCCAGGTACATAAAGCACTGGGCAAAACAGACCTTTAACAAGTCCTGGAGTTGCAATCAGGCTTGGGCAATCTCCAAGGAGAACATTACAATAAGCAATCCAGAAACGAAAACAAACCATTATCTCCAGGAATGTATGGAATGACCATTGCAACAGAACAGCTCCTTTTAAAAGTGTCTCTGCCAATAAACAAGCAGGAACAGTGTGGTGACGTTGCATTCATTTAAAAATTAAAAAGAACAGCTAGACAAAATGTATTTTTAAAACACAAATAATCAGCACAGTCCTCTGGCATCATTTCATTTGCTGTACCACACTTTCCTATCTGTGCTTTACTGCCTCCATAAAGCTACAAGACGCCAGCGCATGGCAGTTACGCACACAGAAAGACTGATTGAGCAGGTCCACATACTGTTTATTTTTGCTCATTTTAATGTTATTTTCTTTTTCAATTGAACAGCACTGATTGATGTGGCTCTGGCGCCTGTTTACACTGATGACAGTGGTACATATTTCAAGACAAAATAAATCAGTAAACAAACCAAGACTCCTAGCTACACCATGAAAAAATAAAGTTTTCTTAAAAAAAAAATAATATCACTTTCCAGCAGTTTTGTAACATCAATGTAATATCAATGTATATAAAAAAAACGTGCCATTGTCCTCACTTCAGGACAGGCTGCTTTGTCATGTTGTGGAGCATTTGTAACTGGCATCTTATGGAGACACAAATGTAACGTATCAAATTACATAAATAAAGCTTGTATTCAGATTTTTTCAAAGAAAAATATATTTGGTACTTAATGGGTTGAGAATAAAGCAAGTAGGTGGCACTGTGTAATTTATCAGTTTTGTTAGACTGTTTTTACAATAGAGGAATACAAGATTCCACTGTATCAGCATCTATTGGTTAACCCTTCAAAAGGCCAAGCCACAGCCGTGGACAACAAAGCCTATGTTTAATTATTTATTTATCTCACTAAACGTTTCACAAAGACCAAGACAAGATTTCATATGAGGATCCAACTGTCATTTATTTGCACTCTTACCACTTTGAAAATAAAAACACAGAAAGACCCAACCCAGGATATCAGAATATAAAACAAAAGAAAAACAAACACAGTCCAAATCCCCCCCCCCCCCCCCCCCCCCCCACAAAAGGGAAAAGTGACACCACCAAGTCTTTGTTACTGCTCATCCACTTTCTCTGGGTACATTTTTGAATAGGTATCAACCATCAAGTCCAGATCGTGCCGAACCTCATAGTTGATGTTGAGCAGAGCCAGGCTCTTGGACCTGTGATTGGCGGGCGTGTCGGAGAGGTAAGCCCTCAAGCGCTTCCTCCCGCAGTCATACTTGCTGCTCTCCACCTTGATGACCGGCAGAGTGCAGAGAACTCGCAGGAAGGAGTAGACATTGGGGAAGAACTTCACCTCTGATAGCTGAAGAGTCTGGTAGATGGTGGAGGGCAGGTCCACATCCTTGCCCCTGTGCTTCCACTTGATTCTCCAGCAGTGGAGCTCCGCAGGGAGTGTGTCCGGGTTCGGGAGGTCGTTCCTGTACAAGTCCGCGTTGCTTTCCTCCGACGTGTTGAACTTCATCTGCCCCATGACCGACGGGACCAGGGACAAGCACTTGAGAGCTTTCAGGTGGGTTTCCGAGAAGATCTCTTTCAGCTCCTGAATGACGCGGCTGACGAGAGGGATGCTTAGGGATTCCTTATAGTAGCTTTCTGGAAGCAGCTCGAAGCCGGGCTCTGGGCGATGCTGCCGAAGGTACAGCCGGGGCAGTTTTACTGGGATTTCTAGTTTGGCTGCTAAATTGGTAGCTTCCTCGAACCAGAACTCGTGGTACACCTCAATGTTTTCCATGACCTCGTTCAGCGAGTGCAAGACTGCCGTCAAGCTGCTGGCAGCGAAGAACACATCTAGGGTGTTCCCTTGCAGGTTCTTGCCAAACGCTCTGGTGAAGGAAAGCGCGTTTTTCAAGACCACTAGGGTCGCGATGAACTCAAACTCTTCCAAGTTCACAGAAATTGAGTAGGCCTCGAAGGCAACGTGGCGGCTGAAATTTGCGTTGCTGTTCACGCTGTCAACACACAGCAGCAGCGGCTCCAACAGGTCCACAGCCACTTCAAAAGCGTCATGTCTCTCTATCCACTGGGTACGGCAAATCTCTTTGAGCTCGTTGGCCCTCTCCTCGTTGGCCTGGTGGATGGTGGCGATAGCGTTCTCCAGCTCAGACAGCAGCTGCGGTGACTTGCTGAAAAAGGAGTCGATGATCTTCAGAGTGCCCAGCACCATCTGAACTCCTGCCAGGGGCAAGGCCTTCGCCAGCCAAATGTTCAGAGCGCACGTCGAGCAAGGAGTGCACACCGCCAAAGGGTACTTCTCCATCAGCTTGGAAGCCACTGCTTTTAACTTCAAGGCGTAGTCGCCGGAGTTCACATGAGACTGGCCCCGGCAGTATTCCAGGTTCAGTCCCCATTTCTCCGTGATCTCTGTGTGGAGGCTCACAAACACAGCGTCCTCGTCCTCCTCGCAGGGTAGGAACCCGGCAAACTCCTCCCGGAGGTTGTTGGACTCATCCACGAAGCGCAGGAAGATGGGGAGGTGGTCCTCCCCTCTGATATCCACCGCCTCGTCGGTGACCAGGGAGAAGAAACGGCTCTCTCTCACCTCCCTGAGCAGCTCCTCCCGCAGGCAGCTCTCACACACCTCCAGCATCTGCCTCTGCTGGGTAACGGGGCAGTACTCCACGTTCACCGCCGTCATCTCAAACCTCCTGCGCAGGACCTCGTCTCCCGCAGTGATGCGGGACTCCAGCAGGGACTGGAAGTTGCTGGGGGTAAAAGCTCCGCTCTCCTCCACCCCCTCCTCACCGTGGCCGTCCAGGGGGATATTCTGCTTTCCCATCAGTACCAAGATGTCAAACAGCGACTTCAGGTAATCTTTGATTTCTTTCTCCTGCGGGGTGATTGGAGGAAGATCTTCCTCGATCTCTTCGAACTGAGCCTCGTTCTGTGTGTTGTCATTCTTTAGCTGTTCTTGCTCACCACAGTTTTCAACTAGAAGAGAGTAATAAAAAAATAAAAAGTACATTTTAAAAAAAGTATAGCGATTAGAAACTTAAAAGCGTACATAGGAGGGGGGGACAGGACGGCACAGGTCCTGTATAAAAAATATTGAAAATAAAAGCGATGCAACTTACTTCTCTCCGTCATTTTCCTTAATTCTTCTTCACTCTGTAAAATAAAAACAAACAAAATAAAATGTAGCCCTTATTATTCTTTTACTATAATAGTACAATACTCTTAAAGACATAACTTGTTGTAATCCTAGCTTGTTGCATCCTAGTCCATATTGTATTCTAGTAGTATTATTGCACTTACTGTAAACTATACTGTATTTAAATATGAATCTTGCACTGTAACCCTGTACTGCACTGTAACACCTGTAAGTCACCTTGGATAAAGGCGTCTGCCAAATAAATAAATAAGAATTATTATTATTGTTATTATTATAACTGTATTTGCAGGACCAGAATAACAGATACAAAGCTACTTTGAGTTTCACCTAGAAAAGCATGTGGAGGTGTAAGCAGCAGCTGCTCTCAACCCTTTCTATGCTGTGGAAGCGCTGTGACTTACCAGCACCTTGATTCTCTTCCGGTGCCGACTGTGTGGGTTGTTCAGGTGGCTGGTCAAGTCGAACACAGTTGGCACGGCATTGTCTTTTAGAACAGTCCTGTAAGGGCTCTGGAAAACAAACAATCACTATTTGCAGCCAACGTAATCAGAAGAAAAATCTTCATGAAAACGTCAAGCATTTAGGCTACATGCTCTTCTATTCTAAACTAATGTTTATTGTTAATATTGTGTAGTAATTGAAGTATATACTGTATGTCATGTGGTTGTACGTTGCGTTTTTTTCATACTTCACCTATTTAACCTCTTACATTTTGGGCTCATGAACAGAAAATGGTAATTCTGCAATGCAGTTTTGTATTTCCTGAGATCGTGCAGGGACGCAGGCATTTCGTGCAGGGACGCAGGCATTTCGTGCAGGGACGCTGGCACTTCGTGCAGGGACGCTGGCACTTCGTGCAGGGACGCTGGCACTTCGTGCAGGGACGCTGGCATTTCGTGCAGGGACGCAGGCACTTCGTGCAGGGACGCAGGCACTTCGTGCAGGGACGCAGGCACTTCGTGCAGGGACGCAGGCACTTCGTGCAGGGACGCAGGCATTTCGTGCAGGGACGCAGGCATTTCGTGCAGGGACGCAGGCATTTCGTGCAGGGACGCAGGCACTTCGTGCAGGGACGCAGGCATTTCGTGCAGGGACGCAGGCATTTCGTGCAGGGACGCAGGCATTTCGTGCAGGGACGCAGGCATTTCGTGCAGGGACGCAGGCATTTCATGCAGTATTACACTTTTTCTTCCTTGTTTTAGAATTGTAATGGGTGTTTTTTCCTTACTGAACAAAAATAAATAAATAAATCAGCTAATGTAACCAAATTCAACATTAGAAGGGTTTAACTCTGTCATGCCCATTTCTGAATTGCATGTGACAATGCACAGACACCCCTCATTATTATAACTTTTTAAATCTGGCTTCACAATTCTTCACATGCAGAACACTGTGTGCTGCCGGACAGGGTTTTGTACAAGAAACAGAATCGATTTGCATAAATAAAGACGCTTTTCTCATTTCAAACATGCCTGGGCATTACAGGGTTAAACTCTGCTTGCCAACACTTTGCATGGCCTATCTGGAACACTCACAGTTTTGCATATCATCGAAGGCTCAAAGTGTTTTGCACACAGCCTGTAGTGCTTATTCAGCTGGTCGGGCGTTTTATCTTCCAAATCTTCTCTTCGACAATTCTCCACCCAGAGACTGCATCTGTACACAAAAGACAAAAAGAGACAACATGTCAGTGCCCTGAGATTCAAAGATATGCTTCATATATCGAATTGTTCATTACACTGCATTTCTTACCAACTTTATCACAGATGTCTCTCTGCCCCCAAAGCGCCTTATGAACAACACCAGCTATAGCGGCTACACTCCTATCTGTCAGTGTTCACCCGCTGGAGAGTGTGAAGATGGACAAACTCAGTACAGACTGTACAGTAGTGTTTTGGGGACTTTGGTTTTGCATTGCCATTAGAAACCTTACCTCTACCTGGAGATCAATCACAGGTTTTTATCATATATTATTATTATTATTATTATTTATTTCTTAGCAGACGCCCTTATCCAGGGCGACTTACAATTGTTACAAGATATCACATTATTTTTAAATACAATTACCCATTTATACAGTTGGGTTTTTACTGGAGCAATTTAGGTAAAGTACCTCGCTCAAGGGTAACAGCAGCAGTGTCCCCTACCAGGGATTGAACCCACAACCCTCTGGTCAAGAGTCCAGAGCCCTAACCACTACTCCACACACTATATATATATATATATATATATATATATATATATATATATATATATATATATAGATAGATAGATAGATAGATAGATAGTATTATGCATTGTTCCTCACTATCTTGTAAAGCGCTTTGTGATGGTGGTCCACTATGAAAGGCGCTATATAAAATAAATACTGATTGATATATTCTACAGGGACCACACATTGTGGTGACATTTTGCAGCACGGACACAGTTTATAGCGTACCGGCGTGTGTTCACATGCTAATCTTCCCACCAAGGTTTATAGTTCGTGTTCTTCGGCACTGTTAACACTTGAATGGACATGAGCAAACAGCACGCATGTCCTCTAAGAGCACGTCCAGAGATACGAAAAGCCGCACCACACAAAGGAGCGACAGAGATTACCATTGCATTGTGTGTTTGTGTGTGTGCATGCGCGCGGTTGACCACGCCTCCCTGTAGAAAAGGCCTAACATCACAATGCATCCTTTTTTTGGACTGTAGAGAATCCAACCTGCGAATTACCTGCAGGCAGTAAAATCATCCCAGCGAACACAACACCTCGAATCAAAATGCGCAACACACAGACAGATTGCACATTCAACATACCGGAATCCATGCATTGAAACTGAGGGTACCATCACAGCAAGCTATGCTACATTATTTAGGCTGGCTGGTGGTGTGATCCTCGTGATCTCTGCGTAGAGAAATACTTGTTTTAAATGTAACGTTAATTTATCCAACATGTACACTTCAGAACAAATGGGCATTTTAATTAAGATTTTTATTTTTGACATGATCGACTACTTAACTAATGGTAAAAAGTGATAACAACATACTCCAGCGACACCGAGGATGTTCGTCTTTTTATTTTTAACCATTTCAACCCACTGCTGATTACACACTTACTAACATTAAAATGTGAAGTTATTTAAATAAATAAATAAATAAATAAACTCACCTTCTTGGGTCTCGAGGAAACCTGAAGAAAGCCAGGTCGGACTGTGTGCTTTTCCTGGTGCAATTCGGGGCCGCGCAGAAATTCGGCATTCTTTCATTTAATGTGCAGTATGAACAACGAACTATTTAAAACAAACAGTATATATGTTTGTAATGTTTCAAATGTATTGTCTTTCTGTATTATTTAAAACTGTTAACTATGTTCTAAAAGGTGAGCTACACTGCTGTGTGTGGCCTGGAGGATTTAGAGCGAACTGTGCAAGACACACAGACTGTCCCCCTGCATCCCACAATGCACTAGTGTTACCACTTATGCCTGGTGCAGAACCACAGGTATATAAAATAACACAGAATCATTAAAGTTGTACCTGTTTAATTCCAAAATCACAAATATCCTACCTGCCCAAAACTTAAAGCTGAAATACCCATGCACGCACACAAACACATCCCACACAAACACTCAACACTAATAATAATAATAACAGTATTATTATTATTATTATTATTATTATTATTATTACTACACAAAATGTAATAATAATAATAATGAATTGATAGTTCATAAAGACAGCACTACGAATTACCTGTGAACTACAATACCCACAAATCGAAGCGGCAATGTACATACCCATGTCAAAATTAGAAAAATAGGCCCTGCAAATATAACCCTGTTTATTGTCCTGAAAACAAAAGAAGAAAAACATTATGTCATAGTAAACTAGAGCTTTTAATAACTAAATTAAATTTGTGACATACCTAATTTATCAAACTACATGTTAGAAATGTACGAATTTAAATATGTAATACATGTCAAAGGCTAATCTCTTTACAGGAGATAAACGGGCAGGCCCGGACGGGGTCCTAGTGTTCGTGTGTCGATTAATCATGGCGGATTGGAGAGGGTGTGAAGAATCTCAGCTGGAATTGCTGTAAAAATAAATAAATAATAATAAACACAAATATAAAAATCAAGAGAGAAAGGGTGTTTTGGTGAACGAAAGCGATTGCGGGAGGCTATGTGCCAGGATTATGACCAGAACCCTGCTTTCGTCGGCAGTGTTTAATGGTAAGCGGTTCTGCTCGGATGACGTTCTTGTGTATGTTTGGTTGTTTATGTTTCGGGCATTGCTGTAGGTTATGTATTTATTTCCAGTTATGTATTGGCACTGCGATATGCAGCGAGTTCGGGAATCGCGATAGCGTTGCAGTCAGTCTTGAATCTGTAGCAAACAAAACTCGTTTCGGATTTGCTGATTTTAATCTTGGTGCCTCCGTTATATTCACATCATATATGTATGTTGATGCAGCTATAACGGTGCCAGGGATACTTACACACACACACACGGTCGTTGTTGCTAATTATTTAACCCAAACACACATTCTTTGGCGGTTATTATGGGCACTCTGATAACGTGTAGCGCAAGGATAGAATTAAGACTTATTGCAAAGCAGTTTCACCCATTCCAGGCGTTACGACCTCGAATTAACCACACTGTACATAGGTGAAGTAACAAGCACAAGGGTGGTCTTATTAAACTCCTAGTAAAGTCAGGAATGGACCAAACTGCTGTGCAATAGGAGTCTTATTTCCATCCTTATACGATATTAATTAGGAAGCAGACAGATGTTGTTAAAGCCTTTTAAGTTTGTCTTTGGTTTTCTCCCGTGATCGGTTATAGCGCGCAGTCTGAGAGAGTGTGCTTCGAAAATGTACGATTCTTAACGGAAGCGGTCCTAGAATTCTGTAGCTGACAAATCTATGCTTAAAGGTAAAAAACAAACAAAAAAAAACACCTTACTGGAAAAAAGTCTTGATCGCACGAAAACTGTACAATGTAATTCACTTTACATAATATTTATGACTAATGTAATAGATCAAAAAAATTATTTAAAACTAACGAGTGAACAAATAAATGCATTTTGTATGATCCATTCACAAAACAAAACAAACCAAAAAAAAATTGTGACAATTGAATGTTTAATCGCGTATCAACCCAGGTAACGTTGCTGTAGTGCAGATGTGTTTACCTGTTGCATGCGATCCTGAGAGAGCGCTAGTTAGGATAATCCTGAACCCAATTGAGTATCAGAATCGAGGGATGCGGAGGAACCTTGCCTTGTGTCAGTCCATCTGTGGACACGTCACGCTTCCATTTCTTACACACAGTGGATGTAGGTCTGGTCTGCTTGTTCGGATAGGTTTTACTTTGTATGTATAGCTGTGGTGGAGGATGTGTGTTGCTAACATTGTTTTGTGTGTTCAGTTCATGATACATAAAGAGAAGCCCCAGCCCATTGCAAGAATGCCTGTGGTGTGGCCGACTCTCCTTGATCTCAACAGGGATGAGTGCAAGAGGATTCTGCGCAAACTGGGTAAACCTGATGGATGTATTCTTGTTCTATAATGCATAGCTTGCAAACAGCTTTATGTGATATTAAAGAAATTGGGCAGTATAGGCTACGTGTAGCAAAGGATGTGTAAGACAAAACCTAGGGGCAAATCTGGTGTCTAAGTAAACCTTGTAGGACAGTTTTGTCATGTTGCATTGTTATAAATCCTGACAGTGTCTGTGGTTTCAAGGGAATTATAGTTACCTAAGATAAATCTGAAAAGCTGGTGAAGACTGAAAAATATTTTTCAAAACTAATCGCCTGGATTTTGACTACCAGGTGAAAAAAAAACCCATCAACTGCACCAGTAGCCCAGGATTTGAAATGTACATGTGGCACAGGTGTCAAAAAACTATTGTAGCAGAACCATTGATAAGCATGTATTATTCCTTGGGTTACACTGATTATAGTTGAAAGTATGTGGCTTTATTCCCAGATACTGTGCTAACAATCCAATACTATAAAATTTGCTAGATGTACTGTATTTATAAAAAGTAAACATTTCAGACGAGTCTTTTAATATCAATGTTGATCATTTTATTAAATTCAGTTTTAAAAATGTAGGTTTGGGAAGAACCAACACACATTGTGTCATCTACATTGAACCAATCAAGAAACATAAATAGCAAGTTACTCGACCCTCTTTGTGTTTGATGTATTCACATCCACTCCTATTCTGCAGCTGTCCCTTGATCTGATCTATTCTGGGGGTCTACTGCCTTGTCCTGTTGGTCTGGCGGTGGACCCTCGAACCAGCAGGTCATGTTAATCCTTTACTTAATCATCAGTACATTCATTCCATTTCAAATCTCCATGGAGGGGCTGGTCCTGAACTACAGCAGCTTCTTTTTATATTACTTCAGTTTTTTATAAAAAGATCAAACAAGAGACACTACTAGGAGCAGGCATGTGAGTGCAGCTGCTGCTGAGTGTATTTATTAAAGGGTGACTGCACGCTGTGTTTCAGAGCTGGAGGCGTATGCTGGTGTTATCAGTGCTCTGCGTGCCCAAGGAGATCTGACCAAGGAAAAGAAGGATCTCCTGGGAGAACTCAACAAGGTCCTTAGGTATCTGAGATTATACTGTATCTATTAACACAAGACCTGTGCAGGGATTGAAATGACCCCCATTGCATTGCGCTTTCATCCATTCCTGGTTTTACTATGAGCTTGCTACCTATACACTGGGGCTGGTCAGAGGGGTGAAACTGCTATGCAATAAGAATCTTGTTTCCATCCCTGCTACATCCTGATTTAGATGAATACATTATTACTGTTGATTATCCTTGTTTTAATTATTTAATAATTGACAGTTTAATGTATTGCTTATAGCTACAAATGCCACATATAGATCATGGTATTGAAGCAAATATCAGAAGCAGAGTTGAAACAATATCACATGATTTCTCAAGACCAGGAAGAAATAAATAAATAAATAAATAAAGGCAAAGCCACATTCCTTCAAAATCATTGCAAACAATATTTGTGGACATTTGTATGGATTACTGCTTTAAAATTCTAAAGAAAATAAACGTCTCTTGCAGCACGTCTGCATGCTTGGGTGGTCATTTACTAAAGCATTGCTTGAAGAACATTAACCAGTTTCTTTGTTTTTAGCATTTCAACTGAGCGCCACCGTGCTGAGGTCCGCAGAGCTGTGAATGATGAACGATTAACTACTATTGCTTATCAGTAAGTGATATTATTCTTCAGGGGGTTGTAAGAAAAGTTGGTTGGTAGCTGCCTAGTTTAACAGGGTTTACTTTGTCAGCACCTTGCTGGCATTAATGGAGACCTTACCTGTTCACATTATTTTGAACCTGAACAGAAATGCAAATATTTGCTCTTCAGCATCACCCTGAATGGAAAATTACACTGAATATCCTCCAGGTGTCAACACTTTAAATTAACGTGGAGAGCTCTCATTTTTAAATGATGAGAAAAATCTAAAGAATATTAAGCAGTTTTATTTTTAAATGCGGTCGTCATAAGAGCGAACTGTTGTAGTGGGGGGAGATTAGAAAAATCGATACTGTCCAGTAAATCTGTGTTTGTAACAATATAAACAAAGTGGTCACCTGCACACTTTGAATAAGCAGCCAGAAATTGTAATAATGAACTAAATCATTTAATCACATGGTTTAAAGATGGGTCCATAAAAAAAACAAAATTATTCACATTTACTTTTGGTATATATGTACATAATATATGTTTTTTCCTCCAGCATGTCAGGACCTAACAGCTCTTCAGAATGGTCTATAGAGGGCCGCAGACTGGTCCCCCTAATGCCAAGGCTGGTTCCACAGACCGCATTCACAGTGACAGCTAATGCCGTGGCCAGCGCAACAGCCCAGCACAACACCTCCCTGCTGCTACCCGCAGAAACAGGCAATAAAGAAGGTGAGTGGCTCTGCCCAAGAAGATCTCTCTCACTGTACGGGACTTGCAGTAAAGTACAGTTAAGAACAATCGCATGATCATTTCAGAGGATGCATGGAAGATTGCAGTGGGTTTTTAATGCAGCCGACTGGCTGTTTAAAAGGGCTTCATTATTGTAGCTTGTAAAGATATCTGCAGGCCAGAGTAGTAACTGGAAGGACAGGCCACACAGTCAGCTTACTAAACCCAAAGCACAGGTTTAATAGCAGGCAGACAGGCCGAGTAAGAGCACTGGCAGGTATACAGTCCCCTATAACTCAACAGTGGAGTACAGATAGACCCTGTGGAACAGCTGCTAATATAAGAGTGCAGGTACAGGCTCGTTCACAGCAACTGGAGAGAGAGGGTGCGGGAGACCAGCAAACAGAGCTTGTTCCATAGCCTGGGCTCTCTGTATGTAGACTAATATGGTTTAGCCTGGTCTCTCTGTATCACTAATACGGTTTAGCCTGGTCACTCTGTCTTGTGTTTGATCTAACAGTTTTCTTTTCCTCCTCTCCCCAGTTGTTGTTTGTTATTCGTACACAAGCACAACCTCCACCCCGGTGACAGCCACAGTTCCCAGTGGCAGCGCTGCCCCAGTGAAGTCCCCCAGACCCGCGAGCCCAGCCTCCAATGTGGTGGTGTTGCCCAGCGGGAGCACTGTCTACGTCAAGAGTAAGTCTTTTCACAATAGAATATAATGTGTCACGTTTAAAATCCTAGTATGTGTGTTCATTGACGTTGTGTGCACCTGGATCATAATTTACCATGCTCATTATTGAATTGGATTTTAGTGTATTTATTTTTCATGTACTAACTCAGAGGGTGGAAAAATTGATAGGCCCAGAAACTACACTGGAGAATCATGCAAAACACACATACATTTAAATCTTTTCTGATTTAGGGTGTTTCCTATTTTCACCACCAGGAGTCATTGCAGTACAGGTTGTAGCTGTTAATAAGAGCAGTGATTGCACCTTACATATATTGTTTTAATTTAATACATGCTGCAGATGCTTGTGTTTTTCCACAGAACGTAGCAGCAGGTTCACTGTGTATACAACCTGTTATTTAAACAAGCTTTATTGCAAACAAGCCAATTTAATGTAATTTCTGTCTTTAAGAGAACATCTGTTTTCCTTTGATTTTCACTTGAACCTGCTTGTAACTGCTCTGTGAATCGTTCATTGTGACCGTTCTGAAAGCTTGGTTTAACTATAGTTTAACTAATGAAGGAATCACCATAGTTGTCAGTCACTATAGACAGATGTACTGTACTGCATGGACCTATATCACGATATTGCTCTTTCCTTGTACATTTGAAATAAGCATTCCAAAAAAAAAAGCCTCTTCCTTTTGTAGGTGTGAGCTGCTCGGATGAAGATGAAAAGCCACGCAAACGGAGACGCACAAATTCGTCAAGCTCGTCCCCCGTGGTGCTGAAGGAGATCCCGAAAGCAGCCACGCCCATTCCCAAAACCATCACGGTGCCAGTGAGTGGCAGCCCCAAGATGAGCAACATCATGCAGAGCATCGCCAACTCCCTCCCGCCCCACATGTCCCCGGTGAAGATCACCTTCACTAAGCCCTCCACCCAGAGCACCAGCAGCAGCACACAGAAGGTACACAAACAGAACCATGCAGGGAGCTCCCTGTGCTCCCCTGTGAGCGAGGCTCCACACAAACAGAACCATGCAGGGAGCTCCCTGTGCTCCCCTGTGAGCGAGGCTCCGCACAAACAGAACCATGCAGGGAGATCCCTGTGTTCCCCTGTGAGCGAGGCTCCACACAAACAGAACCATGCAGGGAGCTCCCTGTGCTCCCCTGTGAGCGAGGCTCCACACAAACAGAACCATGCAGGGAGATCCCTGTGTTCCCCTGTGAGCGAGGCTCCACACAAACAGAACCATGCAGGGAGATCCCTGTTCTCCCCTGTGAGAGCTGCTGTTTTCTTACCCAGTACACTTTGTGTACGGGTGAAATGTCCTGCTCTTTATATCAGATTGTGTCTATTGATGATTAATTAAATGTAAAAGTGAAATCTAGTTTGCAAACGATGGAGGCTGTATTTAGTAGAATTCAGTCAATGCAATTTATTTTCCTCAAACCAGTAAGTCATTTTTGGATGTAAAATTGCATTGGAATGTGGTTATGGTGGTTATGATTATGGAAAAAGACACTATGTTTTTATGACTTTGCACTGCATAATTTGATTTTGGTTCCAGGTTATAATAGTGACCACTTCTCCAAGTTCGACGTTTATGCCCAACATTCTGTCGAAGTCACACAACTATGCGGCCGTCACGAAGCTGGTCTCCACTTCAATGCTTACAGCGGCTTCCCAGAAGCAGCCCATAGTCATTACAGCCTCCCAGTCCTCCCTAGCCACCAGCAGCAGTGGCAGCGCAACACTGTCTCCAGCTCCCACCTGTGTTGCCGTGACAACAGTAATTTCATCATCCCCTTCTGTTGTCATGTCAACAATAGCCCAAGGTGAGCCCTTTGAAAGAGGACCGAGCATTATGTTGTGCAGGTTATGTGTTTGTCCACAGGGTCTGTGTTCACCTGTACTGCACCTGTACCTAAAGAGTCTTGTAGGACTAGCTTTCCCATTTATTGTAAAAGGTACGGCAATACACTGTTGCAGACACTTGCCAGGGACTGACACTATTTTGGATATAACATTTTTTTTTTAGATCTGAAATATGATTTCATATGTGCATATTGAATATGAAAACAGGGAATAGGACTCCCATTCCATAGCACTTTGAGCCGTTATTGTAGATTACCTGTAAAAAAAGATGCATGCAAAGTCTAATTAAGCTCAGGTGTGTCTAAGAAAAATGTTTAGAATGTAATAAACACAACAGTATTGTATCATCTGCAAATCAGACAGTATGGGTCTTAATGAGATGCGGCATGTTTTTTTCAGTGGAGATCAATAGACATTGTGATGCAGTGTTAAGCAGCACCCTCTCCTCTTTCTAGGTGCTTCCTCTGCAGCAGTTAAAGTTGCATCTGCAAGGCTTCCTTCCCCTAAGAGTCTGATGGGCTCTCCCACGCAGATCCTTGCCCAGTTTCCTAAACACCAGCACCAGCACTCCCCCAAGCAGCTGGCACAGCCCTCCATGGGTGCTGTGCAGCAGCAATGCCAGACTGCCCCGGGCATCAAGCCCACCATTCAGATTAAACAGGAGTCGGGTGAGAAGATGCAGGACTGGAGGGATGTGCACATGTACAGAGGTTTGAACATTTGTACTCATTTTCTTTTTTTTTTTTAAACAGAAGTATTGAGAAATATAATGTTGGGGAAAAATGAAAGGTTAGAATTCTCATTGTGGAGCAAGAGATTTATTTTATTTAGTTATTGTCCAGATTGCAGGTGATGTTGGCAGGGATTTCAGTGTTCCTCTTTCTAGCTGATTTCAGACTTCATGTTTGAATGTGAAGTTTCCCTCTAATCTGTCGCTCCTAATCTTTCACTTGTCCCAACTACACACGTGTGCATTTAGAAACAAACATGTGCATGTGTATTAAAAGTGCTTTTCAAGAGATGCTAGCTGAGTTCTGTCGCTTGTGTGGTTGTTTTCAGGTGTCAAGATCATCACACAGCAGATGCAGCCCAGTAAAATTCTCCCCAAGCCCTCCACTTCCACCTTGCCCAGCAGCAGCAGCAGCAGCTCTCCCATCATGGTTGTCAGCAGCAATGGCACGATCATGACCACCAAGCTCGTCTCCACTCCTACAGGTAGGGATTCACTTTCAATGGCTTGTATGAATGAATTCAACAACGTCGCTCTTCAGATCTTTCACCGTTTAGATCAATTTGATAGAGCCCAGTGTTTAAAAACCTGGGTGTTTTATTTCAGGAATCTTTATTCACAAGACTGTTCATTTTGGGACAACAGTAGCTATGGAATAACCCAGTGATTTACTGTTTAAACGCAGGAACACAGGCCACCTACTCCCGCCCGACAGTGACCCCGACTATCGGGGCTCGCGTGGCTGCGGCCCCTGGAGGGGCCACGTACGTGAAGACAACCAGCGGGAGCATCATCACCGTGGTGCCCAAATCACTGGCCACCCTGGGGGGCAAAATCATCAGCAGCAACATCGTGTCTGGTAAGAACCCGATTCCTTCAAGTAACTGTGAATTGAATAAAAGGGCATGGGAATTTGAATTGGGAATTGATTTTAAAAAGCAATTGGAATTGGAAAAACAGGAATTGACCAGAATTGACCCTAACCCTGGTACTGGAACATACCTCCTTTTGGGTGGGGGGGGGGGGGGGTCATTTTATTTTTAAATACAATTGCATATTATTATTATTATTATCAATTCTGCTTTGCCACAGGCACGACAACAAAAATAACCACCATTCCCATGACATCCAAGCCCAATGTTATAGTGGTGCAAAAGACCACCGGAAAAGGAACTACCATTCAAGGGCTCCCTGGCAAAAATGTTGTGACAACGTTGTTAAATGCAGGGGTAAGTAAAGCACGGGGCTCTTCAGTAAGCGTGGAGCCCGACACTGTGAGGCACTTTGGAGTGGACAGCACGCACGTGCTTTACAGCACTCTCCAGAAGTGTCATTGAGGTAAGGCAGGGGACAAGCGTTCATCTGTTCTAGTCACGCTTGCAGGGCTGTGGTATAGGGGCCGGTATGTATGTGACATTCCTTAGCACACGTCATGCAATCCAGGTCACCAGACCACCTTCACAGTATATACAGCTGGTTGGCTGAGCTGTTGAAAGAAAAAGGCTAGCAGCACAGTGTAAAGGAATTATTGACATGAATGTAAGAAGCTTAATGCAGGCTGAACTGAAAGTGATGCTTTGTGTAATGGTGTTAGATCTGTAACCTGTTGTAAATATCGATGCTTAAAGGTGCCCCATACGGCTTACAAGTCATTTCACACAGGCTGTCCATGTTGAAAATATTCATAGCCCTCTGCTGCAGTTCAGAATGGCCAGAAAGCTTCAAGGAGGAACGGAGCTTTTGTGCCTGTAGCCAAGACTACAACCTTAGATAACGTAAACAAACCGGCCAGACAACAACGTGTGGTTTGTGATGATGCACAGCCGGGTGAACTGCAGAAGAATGCCAGTAAAGCGTTCATCCAGGAATGCCAGTTTAAAGGACAAGTGACCGTGGCTGTGGGATGCTGCAGCTTTAAGCTATGCCACTAAACCCCCATTGTGTATCCGCAGATCAGGTATAACACAGAGAAGACTCGCCTGCAGACTTCTTTACCAGCTTGCCTCAGTTTTGACTTATTGAGGGACAGCCATCTGCAGGAGAGCAAGGAAAGTGCGGTCACCAGGCTTATTGTACCCAGGCTTAGTGGAAGAGGACAGTGTTACTGAATTGTGTGGTCCTATCTATATCTATATAGCTTTTACCACAGAGCCTCGGCTTGGAGCTCCAGACGTGAGACACAGTGCACTTGTTTTAAATCCTAGTCAATCTGGCCCATATCCGTAGATTGAAACCATATTTTTTTAATAGCTGAATAGAGTTCCATCAAATGAGTCCCTTACATTTGGTAGCACTCTATAGCAACAGATCACTCAAACATATAGATAAGTATATATGAGATCAAATGCTGGTGTACTTGTTTAATTGTTCATGTTTTAAACATTGTGTTCATATTGTA
The DNA here is from genome assembly GCF_902713425.1 of Acipenser ruthenus. Classification (NCBI taxonomy): domain Eukaryota; kingdom Metazoa; phylum Chordata; class Actinopteri; order Acipenseriformes; family Acipenseridae; genus Acipenser; species Acipenser ruthenus. The sequence continues at coordinate 1,119,635 of NC_081197.1, forward strand.
AATTAGCTGTGCAGAATCCTGCTCCCAGAACTGGAGTGTTGGTACTGATGAGGGTGAAGCGGGGTGGGTGGCAGTGCACTGGGTGTGTGTAGTGCTGGTACTGGTGAGGGTGAAGCGGGGGGGTGGCAGTGCACTGGGTGTGTGTAGTGCTGGTACTGGTGAGGGTGAAGCGGGGGGGGGGGGGTGGCAGTGCACTGGGTGTGTGTAGTGTTGGTACTGGTGAGGGTGAAGCGGGCAGGGGGGCGGATGGGTTGGCAGCGCCCTGGGTGTGTGTAGTGTTGGTACTGGTGAGGGTGAAGCGGTGAGGGGGTTGGCAGTGCACTGGGTGTGTGTAGTGCTGGTACTGGTGAGGGTGAAGCGGGGAGGTGTTGGCAGTGCACTGGGTGTGTGTAGTGCTGGTACTGGTGAGGGTGAAGCGGGGAGGTGTTGGCAGTGCACTGGGTGTGTGTGTAGTGCTGGTACTGGTGAGGGTGAAGCGGGGAGGTGTTGGCAGTGCACTGGGTGTGTGTAGTGTTTGGAGTTTAATTCTTGCTTTTCATTTACAGGGTGAAAAGACGCTTCAGGCAGTCCCATCGAAACCAGCCATCATTACAGCCACCAGACCCATCACCAAAATGATCGTGACGCAGCCCAAGGGAATGGGATCGGGAGTGCAGCCAGCCACTAAGATCATACCCACCAAAATAGTGTATGGACAGCAAGGGAAAACACAGGTAAGGGATCAGTCCATCTGTATATCTGAAGTACAGAAACAAAAGAGCATCAGAGCGCTCACCCCAGTCTTTAATGAACTCCCAGGACCAACACTAGCTATTCTAATATAAGGTCTGGTAAGCACTCTCGAGTTGTTGGTTTCTGGTTTTGTAACACTTTGAAAATGTGGACCTAAAGTCACAAACAAAATCTGAATTCCTGGCTCTCAATCCTCCAGGCTTGCAGGCGTCCGGCTGATGTTCAGTGTGATTAGTAGTGTGTCCCTGCCCCCCCAGGTGCTGATCAAGCCCAAGCCCATGGCGTTCCAGGCGACGGTGGTGAGTGAGCAGACCCGGCAGCTGGTGAGCGAGACCCTGCAGCAGGTCTCCCGGGCCAGCGAGACAGGGGGAGCGGCCAACCAGGAGGGGGCGCTCAAGGAGGAGCTGCAGACCTTTCCAGAGAGCAGCTCATCCTCAACAGAGTCCTCCCACAGCTCGCAAGGTGAAGTCTTCCGCTCGCTGACCGTGCCCATTGGAGGTGCTCTGTGTTATATGGGACAGCCTCGCCCTGTTAACTATCTGCACCTCACATCAGTGTTATCTGAATGCGTTCCTCTGTGCTTGAAGACGTTTCACACCTGAAAGAAATGGAGAGACAACCAATATTAACAACTACCCCCAATACAACCAAGTATCTTATTAAGGTTGATTTACAGATTACATCTAAGTACAGCGGGGACCATATTGTTTGTTGTGTGTGTGTGTATATATTTTGAAGTTCACAAACTTGTCTTGTGTTTCCAGACTCTCAACCTGTAGTTCATGTAATCACCTCTAGAGGTCAGGAGTGGGCGGAACACGAGGTTTCTGTGGAATCCAGTCCCACTATAATCTACCAGGACGTGCCTGGGGAGTCCCAGTCTGCAACCTCCACTATAAAGGCCCTGCTGGAGCTCCAGCAGACAACAGGTGGGTCTCGCCATTGAGGGCAGGGGGATATATCCCTTTACATTGGAGCATAGCTGCATCACTGCAATGCACTGCTCTACCTGAAGACATTGCCAAGCATGTATCCACTACCAGCACATCCAGGACATTTGGGCAATCAATACCCTTTTTATTTATTTATTTTTAATTCAGTAGTTGCCAATTGATTTTACCCCATTTTTCTCCCAATTTGAAATGCCCAATTGTTTTTTTAGGCTCAGCTCACCGCTACCACCCCCGCGCTGACTCTGGAGTGGCGAAGACGAACACACGCTATCCTCCGAAGCGTGTGCCGTCAGCCGACTGCTTCTTTTCACTCTGCAGGCCCGTCATGCAGCCAACCCAGAGCTACAGCGTCGGAGGACAACGCAGCTCTGGGCAGCTTACAGGCAAACCCGCAGGCGCCCGGCCAGTCTACAGGGGTCGCTGGTGCACTGTGAGCCAAAGACACACTGGCTGACCTAAGCCCTTCCCATCTGGGCAGTGCTCGGCCAATTGTGGAATAGCATCCTGCACCATGCAGAGCGCCTTTACCAGATGCGCCACTCGGGAACCCCCCAATACCCTTTTTAAAGCTGTGCAGTTTGAGGATTTGACATTATATTTAAGAATAAAGGTGTTTATGGATCAGGCACTTTTATTACACAATGAAGCGTGCTGAATGACTGAAAGGTTGTGCAATTCCTGTGCTGCACAGTCACTTCAGGTTCTTCTCTCTGCACAGTTAAGGAGAAGGGGGAGTGTAAACCAAGGCAGCACACCATTGATCTGAGCCAGATGGCAGTGCCTATCCAGATGGCCCAAGAGAAGAGGCAGTCCCCAGAAAGCCCAGTCATCACTGCTGTGGAATCTGATCTCATCACAGAGTATATCACCACGGGTATGCAGCCAAACCAAAATCAAAAATCTCATTTGCAGTGCGCTGCTATAGGCAATCTAAGCCCTGGTACTGGCGGATTGGCAGACAGTATAACAGAGAGTCCCCCAGATTAAACCACAATCGTGGAGAAAGGGTGGGGTTCACAGAACATTAACATTTGTTCGGTGGTGTTGCCACATTATGTGGCCTGTGGGGGGTGCTGTGTGTCCCTAATATGCAGTGATAAATGATGGGCAGCCCATACAAGCCACAGTGGAAGTTATTCCAATACACAGCACATTCACTGGTGACTCTACCTCCCAAAGGATGTCTGCCAACAGTGGTCCATCTGACGAACGGCAATGGATTTCACTTTGTAAAGAGTAGTATCTGTGCCTCATGAGAATGAAGAACAGTTGAAAGAAATAAGCCACCATGATAGCAGGGGTGCATCATTCATACCTTTCAGCCTATGACTCCCATCATGGATGTATGAAGTACATGCCAGCAGTAGTTAAGGAAAGATATTTGAAATGGGTCGTGTGTAGACTGTCACTAATATACCTTTTCTCCACCATTGCTGTTTAAGTAATTTTAACCCTTTAAGGTACAAGGGACGTGTCCCACAAATAAAATGATGCTAACTTTCTTATTTGTGCAATGAGGTGCCCGAAACGGTTTAGAATTTACTGACAGGCTGCATCTGTTCGTCCACACTGTCAATTTCCTCCTCGTGATACTTGTATTGTATTTTAAGAAGAAACTCATTGAACACTAGTTCAATTCCTTGTGTACCTTAAGCGGTTAACCAATTTAATATGTGTTTTTTTTTTTTTTTTTCCTCCCTGTTCTTTAAGGCAAATCTGTGAAGCCTGCCATGTCCTCAGCCAGCATCAGCAGTGGTGAGATAGCTTTGACGTCCCTACTGTCTGCCAGTCAGCCTCAGTCTACGTCATTACAGAGAGCCCCACAGCAGGCAGCGCCACAGACCCCAGTGATGGTGAAGTCAATCCCAGCATCCTCTGCACTCGCAGTCACCCGCTTCGTGAAACAGGTAGCGTGGGGTCAGGAGACGCGTGCGTGGGCTCAGCTGCTTGTCTTTAATTTCACTGTGGGTTTCCTCTGCAGAATTCCACACGCTGAACATTTAGAATTGCTGGAAAATCCCAGGGTTTGAAATGGAAAGAACACACACAGCTTGCTTTTGTCATTCACTTTTTAAGTGGTTTGTTTTTTTGATGCAGAACATTTTATTTGCCAGTGGTTTTGTGTTTAAGTTCAGTCCTTGAGATTTTCAGCTTGCCAGTTTTAATAAGTCTGCAGTCGACGCTATTTCTAGTGTCTCATAAAACATTTCAGTTGACAAATTCATATTTTCACTGTTATGGAAACATGGGCAAAATCTTTCAGCACCCGTCGCATTGACCTGTGACTTCAAGATGCCATATTGCGGCCATGTGACCTTTTGGTTTCTGGATAATGAAAACGCTTTGAGATATTGGCCTCATACTTGGTACTCAACTGTGATTCGATTGTTCAAGTTCACAGGGGTCATACAAGAAACACCCATTTGAAGCAGCAATTCTATTTATATATTGTGAACTAAACAATATGGGGGAGTGAAAAGGGTACTGTTGCCAATTTCAAAAATTGATTATGTAAAAAAAACTTAAGTGAACCTTTATTAATCCCACTGTGTTTCTTCATATTGCCTGTCCTAGGCCGTGACTAGCCAGGTGGTGCACAGCAAGCAAGCTGAGGATCTAGGAAGGGAGGAGGGGGAGGTCGAGGGAGATACCTTGGACCCTCAGACAGGCCTGTTCTACAGGTCAGCACAGCAGCTGAAACAAGCGTCCCAGCAGCAAGACACGCCGAAACTCCTGCCTCCCGCCAAGCCAGCTACTGTGCTGAACCAAGGAGCTGCTCAGCAGCCTGCCCTGTACCAGCAGCAGCAGCAGCAGCTCAAGCCTGTCCTGCAGCACCACCTGGTGGTGAAAGAGAGGCAGGTGTCCGGAGCCGGGGCCCAGGCCCAGGCCCAGCAGACTGTGGTGCAGGTGATCGCAGTGAAGCCGCCCCACACCCCACAGCTTCCCAAGCTGCAACAGGCACCGAGCAGCCAGAACCGGCCCATTCACACCGTGCTCTCCCAGCCACCCCCACTGCAGGCACACCACCCTGTGTCTTCAGATAAACCCACAATGAGTCAGGTAAACAAAATAATATGCATATACATACAGTAATGTGCAAACCTCAAGATTTGTCGTTGTATACCCTTTATATATACCCACATGCATCAAAGTTGGCCATGACAGGCTATATATACCACAAATTATTGCTTAAATTATGCATTTGCAGGCGTGATGTTGTAAGTAGGGGTGTATGTCTCTAACGAACTTGTTGAAATGAATTCATATTTCCAGGTGCAGCAGCCAATCATCACTCAAGGAGCCACTGTAACAAAGATAACATTTGGGAGCCACCAGCCTGCCACCATATCCAAACCAGCCAGCGGGGAAGCAGCTGCTAAACTGTCCCCCGTCTCCAGCACCAGCCCTGCTCCGTCCTCGGAGAAGTCATCCGTATCGGACATCCTAAAGATCTCCATGCTGGAGGCCCAGATCGACCCCAGCGTGGAGCCCATGGTGGTGGACTCTTCCAGCGACTGTACCTTCAGCAAAGGGGCTGCTGCTTCTCAAATAGTGGCATCAGGTCAGCTGATCAGCAGCACAGCCAGTCCCATGGTTCAGTCAAGTCAGTCTAAGCAGCTGCAACAGAGTCTAGGAGGAGCTGGGACCTCCCTCCACGGTCAATTCACCCGCATCCAGAACCTGCCTGCACAGAATAACAAGGAAGTCGACATAATACAGGTGAATGAGCAGCTCCTTCAGCCTGTGGTAGGGGAGCAACAATGCACTACTGTCACGATACCACAGGCAGCACCATACATGGGATGGGGCTGATGGGCTGCTTGTATGATGAATAATCGTATATGATCATTTATTGACGTTTTTTGAAACGTGCATGTGAAATAGAGATGTCGTCCATCGTGTGTATACAGTTGGAACTGTGCAATGTAAGGGTGTTTAATATTCCGTATTTATTCATAGTCTATTCCATGTGCACATGTAGTCTTAAACACAATCATATTTTAGTCAGTTTTTTTCAACTCTGTGCTGCTGGTTATGGTTTATCTGAGTAGTTCCCACCATTCCCAGTATAGCAGGGATGTAAATAAGACCCCATTGCGTAGCAGTTTGATCCATTCCTGGAATGGGTGAAGCTGCTCTGCAATGCGACACATTTCGGTCCCTGTATAGTTAGACTGTAAACATGTTTAATCTCAATGCTTTAAGCTGAAATCTAACTCGCGCTGGGATCATTTCCTGCTACGTTAATAGTAAACGAAACACAAGTGCCTGGTTTAACCCCGCCCCCTTTTCTTCCCTTAGGTGATCCCGCAGTATTCCATCACCCCCGACTCGAGTCAGTCCAATGTGGTTGTGGAACCCAGTGGATTCCTGGAGATCACCAGCTTCACCAGCCAGAGCCTGGAGGAGGAGACTGTGATGGAGCAGGAAGTGGACGGCAGCAACGACCAAGGAATGGAGGCCAGTCCGTCACAGAGCTCCATTGACCAGTCGCAGTAGAAGAGGCATGGCTAACACTGCTGCACAACACAGCGCAACAAGCAGTAAAATGAAGAGACTGTGTTTCAAATCCTTCCTCCAGTGAGCGGAGGTCAAGATGACTGGTTTGCAGAGCCATGTGATGCAGCCACGTTCTTAGAGACTGGTTTACAGAGCCACGTGATGCAGCCACGTTCTTAGACTGCATGGAACCGTGGTTCTGTGTCAGCGGCTTCTTTTATAAAGAAGAAAAAACAAACTGATAAAAGATAAAAGAAAAAAGGGAATCTGAATTAGAGACCAAACAGAACTCTTACCACCTGATATTCTGAAAAACAGAACAAACAGACAACGTGCTAGTTTTTATTGCAACGAACTGTCATCATGGTAAAAAAAGAAGTGGTGAATGGCATTTTCCCTAGGTGTTTTTTAATATTTGTAAATAGTACGATTTTAAGTCTTGGTAAAAACAGAAAAAAAAAGATAAACTTTTTAACAATGCAAGTCTAGGATGTTTCTATGAAGCTTTACGTTCAAGCACAACGTTTTGTGTTTCGTTGCTTACTTTTGCAAAAAGGTGCTGTATTTCAAATGCATCTCTGTGATACTCGGTAATTCATTGCTGAAACCTCCTTCCCCCTGTGTCTGCTTTATATGTGTATATATATATATATAATGATTATTATGATGATGATGTAACTTTTTAGGGGGATCCCAGAATGAAGGTCAGAGGAGTTTTTCAGCCTGTACTGTGCAACACTGTCATCAGTTCAGTCGCTCTCTCCTTGTGCGCACCTACAGTCGTGTGCAAATGTATTAGAACACCAAGATGTGTCATTTACATCCTTTATATACCTGCCTGCAGGAAACCCTCTGGGGTGAGAGTTTCAGTTTCCACTCAGTAATCCGTGATATAGAAACAACAGGCACTCGTGTGTGAAAGTGTTAGATCGCGTTGTGCATTTAATTAGGCATCTTCAACCACTGCATTTTATCATTTGCAGCTGTGTGTTCCTTTTCTCTTACTATTTTAAAATAATTGCATATGTGCCCTGTTAAAGTCATCAGTTCAATTAGACCATCACTAATTTGCGTATTTTGACACTTTTCCCTTCCAGTGGTTTGATTTCATGTGCACAACAAATCAAAGCTACAGAAGCCGTGGGGAGTTGTGATAGATTGGCACGCTGCTGTATACTGTGGGATGAAGTTCCTCATTAAATCCTGTGGATGCAGGGTGTGAATTTTCTTGAGTGCTATCAAAGCTGTGTATCATTGCAATACTGATAAAACTCATGTTTAAAATTACATTTTAAACTTTTGGACTCCTTGCTTTGTTAGCTGACATACAGGTTTTTTTAATTTATTCAGTGACGCATACAAAATGTATCATAATAACCTCTACTGTATATGCATACAGTATTTTGGTGCAAAATTCTTCTTTTTTTAACATTGTAGTCGGACATTAAGTGGAAAAGTTGGTCATTGCTGTCTCACGGTCTGTTCTCATGTGTTAAATATTATTGTTTAAGTAATAATTGAGCTCAATAATACAGAGAAATGCTAGATTAGACTGGTCTACGTTTTTGGATTTATTTTGCACTTTCAGAAAACTGAATTATTTGATACTGTATTGGATTTTGATCTCCCAGGAGAAAGGAGAGGGTTGGGAGTCAAATCTTCATACATACCAGCATCAGCGAAATCCTATTAAGTATTAAACATTTTAATTTTAAAGCATTGGTACTTTGTTATCGATAGCAGTGTGGTGCAGTGATAGTGCTGGTAAACACGCACACACACACACACACACATATATATATATATATATATATATATATATATGTGTATATTTTTATTTTTGTTTATAAGATTGACCTATGTTATGTTTTATTTTGTTTAGTAGAATTCAAATAAATTCTTATTATTTCAGAGAATTTCAAATGGCATGTTTTGTTGATGTTGTCATGTCCAAATATAAATTTGAGATTGCAGAATAATTTTGAGGATGTTTTCAGAAAGAAGATACTAACAGACTTGCAAGTTGTGATGCATATATAAGATTATACAAGAGTACAAGGCTTGTTAAATGAGTCTCCTACAAGCAGCATTTTATTTCTTTGGAATATTTAGATTCCCTTAAAATGCATTAGTGTTAGTGTTTTAGAGGACTTCCAATTGTAAATCTTATCAGATCTGAAAGCACTAGCCAATGGTTTCACAGATCCCCGGTCTTGAAGATGTGAAGCCAGCTGTACATGATGTCTCAACACCAGATACTAACCTTAATAATGGATTAATCATGGATTGCTCCAGCAGTGTGCACGCACTGTCCCATCATTCCTGAAAGTTATCCAGTTAGGAAGTGCATAACCGGTCGCAGGACTGTATTGTAAGTTAATCATGGATTGCTCCAGCAGTGTGCACGCACTGTCCCATCATTCCTGAAAGTTATCCAGTTAGGAAGTGCATAACCGGTCGCAGGACTGTATTGTAAGTTAATCATGGATTGCTCCAGCAGTGTGCATGCACTGTCCCATCATTCCTGAAAGTTATCCAGTTAGGAAGTGCATAACCGGTCGCAGGACTGTATTGTAAGTTGTTTGCAAAACGTTGTAACGTGTTTGCGCTTGAATGTGTGTAGGTAGGTTTGACAGGAAGTATAACAGCGGTGTACAAAAAATGAAGGGTTTTGTTTTTTGGATGTACACAAAAGGTTTATTTCATGCATTTATTTTTAATCATTTAAACCTTCCCTGTAGATTAAAAAAAAACTTTTATTTGTTCTACACGCACTTCTATATACACATTTCTTCAGGATAGAAAAGCAAAGAGAATCAGTCACTGCTGATCTGTAAGCAAGCAGCCATACTGACCCATGTGAGCGAGCACGTACGTGTTTGTGTTTGATTGAGCAGGTATAGAAACAATAATAACGATCATACACTTGAGATGTGGTGGTTTAGTGAAGACACACATTGTAAGAGCTCCTGATCTAGATGAAACACTTTGGGGGTCTATTCAATTCTTCGCAATGCTACAGAGTGTGGCCCCACTGCTTAGATCATTTTGACGTGACTCTTTCTCTGATGTATTTCTGTCTTTAAAAAAAACAAAAAACACACTTTCAGTTTGCAATCGTTTTGATGAATTGTCTGACCCGCTTAGATCAAGGGCCTCTTTATGCAGCGCTCAGCCAATCTAGCACCTGTGATAATAACCCAGTCATTCTTAACCTTTTTAAATACTATTCAATGGTTGCCAAGCCACAGGATTCTCCATAGAGTTTATTTTATAGCCGTGTACACTTGTTTTATGTAAGCACAGTTATGAGGTCATACCCATATTCTGGAAAACTGCCTTTTGAATTGCACTTGTCTTTGTGTCTTTAAGATAATGTGTTATAACGTGATGTGATCTCATAGGAATGTGTGTGTGTGTGTGTATTATTGCCAGTGATCTCTGGATATCTAATACCTGGTAGAACGAGGTGTGGGTTTCTGTTTAACCTGATTATTAGCTCCTGAAATACCTCACCTACTCATACAGGAAGTTTTCAGCTTTGCTGTACGGAGTTCGCTGTGTGTACTGAGATTGTATATTCTGAGAGTAAACTGTTACACTGGTTCATGATTTATACGCAAAGCAAAATGAAAAACATGCCCGTTTTAATGGGTTTTTTTTCTCAGTAATGCATAGTAACTAACACCTAATACACTGCTGAAAGCATTTGCTGACGGCTGTAATGTGATATTGTAGTGAAACTACATCGTGCCTCGAATTAGGTGAAATGCATATTTCATTATATATATATATATATATATATATATATATATATATATATATATATATATAATGTATATGTGTATAATTTGTGCATTTTGCATATACATGCTACTTTTGTACCAGAGCTCGAGACATTTAGATTTCTCTTTTTTTTTTTTTTTCAGGCTAAGTGTTGTAATAAACTTTCCAAAGCGGTAAAACAAACAAATCCCAGTGTTTGGGTACTAGTGTTACTGCAATAAGAACAGCTCTCAATACAGTAATTGCAAGCATATAAAGGAAAAGGAGAGGGAGAATAAGTTGAGAATGTAATGTGAAGCCATTTCTCTCCATGACAACAAATACTTCTATCCCCTAGACTTTTATAAAACATGGTATTCAGTTTCTTTAATAATTCCTAAAGCTGAAGAAACACAAAGACACTTCATCAGGAACAGTGGCTTGAAACCTGCTTCCAGGAGACCGGGAGACCTAGCTTGAGATTGTTGTATCAAACCCAAAGTCTCCCCTGGTGTGCCATGCGGTGGCCTGAAACCTAGTCTCCTGATACCAGGTTCCAAGCCACAAAGTGACTTTGTGTTCCCCAAGCTTTAGACCAATAGCTGGATTCAGAGATCCCAGTTCTCTCTAATCTTGGATTACTTTACCTTTCCATTCCTCACGGGGACCCTGTAGTGTTTTGTAACTCTTTACAAGAAGTAATTCCCTGTATTGAGAATGAAGCCAGTAACTGTAGCACACAGGGTCACCCGTTAATACATACTGATCAATGCAAAGTCCTTATACAAAGAAACCCCCCAGATTTAAAAGAACAAAAACACAACCGAGGAAAGCAATGTGGACGCGTAATTGAACTGCTCCTACGCTAGGATTGTGTTTTTAAATGATGGGGCCGATATTCTTAGGGCCGGGTTTGTTTTGTTATTAAAGCCCCTAAACAGAAAGTGTGCTTGTTTTATCAATGTCAATGCTTTTCATAATGATGTAGCATCCCCCTGACAGACACTCTGTCATTAAATGCCTGCTTTTGTTTCATGATCGTGCACACCAAGGGAGACTCAGGCCATCATGAAAGGAAGCGAGGGCTCTGTTTTCCTGAGTGCAAAGGGAGTTTCCCAGGCAAATATCAGCTAATCTACCTAATTAGATACTGAGCACACAATAGAGAGCTCTCTGTGCTGTACGTGCTTCCCATTACAGCAACCTGATTCCTCTGTCACACAGCATCACCTGAGGCTCCTGCACAGGGGATTTCAGGACAAAGCAGATTCAATTGTCATGTGATAAGAACTCACAACTTGGAGAGGTGCAATGTGTGAATTGAAATATCCCATGCGTTTCTGAGATCCTTGTAAGACCTGTACTCCAAAGTGCTCTTGTTAATGTAACATAACTAGTAACAATCAACACATTTTGAGATTTGAGACAGTGTTGCACAAATGGCCTTTTTGATACAAACAAAACTGATCCAAGACTGTTGTATGCTGTAGTTCAGTGTCATTATTCATTTATTTACTTATCTAGTGAAGCATTCATAACCATATGATGTCATTATTTTGCAGTGTATACTGTATGTGAATACTATTTAAATATAGGATATTGTTAATATCTGCAAATCCTACAGGTTTTATAACACTGTAGCGGTAGTACAGTACATTCAGCATCTTGAATGAAAGCGATCCCTTCCATAATACTGAGGTTGTTCTGGACAGGAGCCCCATGAGTTTTCAAAAGCAATTCCGGCTGTACCTCTTGCTCTTCGGAGATCTCCTCCCATGAAAGGACTCCTCATTTCCCAGCCATGCTTCTCTTCTGCTGAGGTCAATGTCAGAGTGATAATGCTGTTTTTGCAAGCACAGACCCAGGCATGTACACACAGTCGTCAGATAAGACGGCCTTGCCTGGGCTTTTGAAAAACTCCCCTCCTTCCATTGCTTGACAAGCTTTCTCCGGTGGCTGCTGTAAATTGTCAGGGACTTTCCATTGGATAATTCATGCCCCTCTGTGCATGGAGACATGCAGGCCAAGCATCTGAAACACAACTCCTTCATTCACACAAATATATCATTACAGTACTGAGGTGTGCCACGTTTTCTCTATGGACAGGTACAGCACAAGAAAAGTCAGATGTGACAAAAATCAGACGTGTTTCTTGTCTTTCTAGTGAATTCATGGTTTATGAAGTGAGAGGGATGATGACACACAGCGGGTGTCTTGAGATCCTCCCCTCATAGATTGAGCATTGCTTCTCAGTCCTGACCAGCCATCCAGTCTAGTGTCTCCCCTGAACTGTGTCAAACTCGTTTCACTTGTGACCAGCCCAGGCCTCTAGGGGTGAAAGGCATGAAGGACTGGCCCTTCTAATGTTGACCATAGGAAACGCATCATAGCAAAGTGTAATGAAGCATAATGAAAGCATGGTAAAGTATTGAACAGGGCTCGTCTGCATCCGTGGTTTTAGAGTTTTTAACCTCCTCTCATCTCACCGACAGGAGACAGAATCTGTAAAGGCAATGCATCACACAACACTGCCTGTTACAGTATTGCGAGGTATCGTAAAGCATATTAGATAACAAGCAAACCAGGTTAAACTACGGGAAAAGCATGGTAAAGCTGCCAAAATAATGTGGAGGTGTATTGGTGTGCATTAGCATGCTCCACCTAATCCCCTATGCAACATGCTTTTACCAGGAAGATGAAGCAGTGGACATGTTTGCACTGGTGTTGAAGTAAAACAAGCTGATTTGTGTGCACTTTCGAGCTGCAATCAGGCTGGGCTTCAATGTGATTGAAGTGGTTCAGAAGCACTGGGTTTGATTTCAGATTCAAAATAGTAACGTGTGGGCCAGTGAGCAACTTATTTAAATAGGAAGCACCCGGTGTTCAACTAATGCACAACTCCTGCTATAAGAAACAACAACAACAACTACTACGCTGCATTACTTTCTATTGCTTTGTCCTCACTGGGAGTCGTGGTTATTCCTACAAATGCAAAACGAATGTGATTCACCTGCCCCTCTCCAGGTCATGCTTTTCCTATGAAGAAAGCCGATTCCCACGATATCCAAGATGTCCTGGAAGAGGACAGCACTGGTAACATCCCCTTATTGTGAAGGAGTCTCTTCCAGTAAATGGGGGGTTCGCATGCCTCAGGTCTTGTCTGCAGTGAAACACTCATCTCATATATTTATGATTAGGCTCCACTTATGTTTTTCACAGTACTAGTGATCCAGAGCGCAGTCATGTGAAATGAAAGCAGTTTCCAGCTCCCCCCCCCCCTCGGTGTACTGCGAGTCATTTTTTATCTCCAAGCTGTGGGAGGCGGAGGTTCACATACCATTCTCCTAAAGGCTGGAAGAAAATGGGCTTTTACTGCAGCTCTGGGACGTTTAATTTCCTTTCCTTTCCATATCAGAGACTGGATTCTAAATCATGTATTCCTTTTATCCTGCAGAGGAATATGTCTCACTCTATCTTTGGCTACAGTGACAGTCTGATTCAGGTTTTTACCATATGGATCTGTTTAGATGTGTACTGGCTGATCAGCTTCCCTAGCCTTGCTGCACGCTCCCATGTCCATGATTAATGCCACTAACTCACAGCTTATGACATTACTTTCCTCTGATCAGTCGCTCATAGTGCAGCAGTACAATAAACTCCATCTGGTTTTTATTAGTATTATTATTTTTTCTTAATATTAAGTTGGAGCTGTAATAAAAATACATTCCAGACTCACACTGGCGTGAATACACATGGTACTGTTTCTAGCTGTGTAAGTTGAGCGGCTCATGCCTAGAGGCGAACAATCATATTCTCTGTTGAGCTGAGCAGATACGGCCCTCAGCTGCAGTGCGTATATTCAGTGTTGATTATTAGCTCCTGCAGATCCTGGGGTTATATGGGGGCATCTGTCGTCCTCCATTTACTCTCTGGGGGAGAAAGAAACAGCATGTTAATGTAACAGAACATCACATTTTGAGGTTTGGTACAATATTTCACAAACACTGCTTCTGAACCAAACAAAACTCCCATGCTGTACAGGACTATTGTATACTGTAGCTTTCCTAGGATACCATCTGTAATCTAGTAAGTCCAATGAAATGCATAAGCATTAGTGATCAAAGTGCTTGTTGAGTTTGAGCAGGGTTAAACGTCATGCTTGTTCCAGTCCTCCAGAGGCCCTCCCTATTGAGTTTGACTCATTCACAGCGAATTCATAGCAAGCCTCCTCTTCCCAATGCTAGCGGATATCATAGAGGCTGCAACAAAAATAGTGCAGCATGCTGTTCCAATAAAGTCACTAACACTTTCCCTGCAGTCCTCATGTTCGTGGTATTTGGTGAGTAATGGGTTCCTTATCGGAGTGTGTTGTTGACCACGGTGGCTGGTTTTCAGTGTCCTGCCTGAGGCATTCTCTAAACATTAATCGACAGGAGGGCTGAGACCGCAAACCTCACGGCACGCACATGGGGGGAAGGAAAGGACCATGTGCACACGTAACAACTAGGAAGCAAAGGCACCTTCAAGCTTCAGAAGTTCTCTTATAATAAGAGACACATCCTACACACCATGCTTTTACTTAGTTTAAATAACCTACCTCTGTGTTGCTTTTGTAGACCCTAGGAATAACCATCATCCCCGCATCCTGTGATCTCAGAGTGCAGTTTGGAAGATACAGGTTCAGTAACCTGCAAATAACTGGTGCTTATCCATTCAGGGCCTTGTAAGTTAACAGCAAAATATTAAAATCAGTTCTATACTACACAGGGAGCCAGTGTAGAGAGGCCAAAACAGGGGTAATATGTTCACTTTTCCTGGTTTTAGTCAGAATTCTAGCGGCGGTATTCTGAACAGGCTACAAGCGGGATACCAGAAAAAAGTGCATTTCAATAATCAATTCTAGATGAAACAAAGGCATCATTAGTCTCTCAGCATCAGATACGGAAATAATTAGTCTAAGTTTGGCTATATTTCTCAAATGGTAAAAAGATACTTTAGTAACTTCCCAAATATGAGTCTCAAATGATAGATCAGGATCAAAGATGACCCCAAAACTCTTAATTTCTAGTTTAAGTTTTGATAACAGACTGCAAGGGTCAGTTGTTCTGTGATCCCACTAGCACAACCTTGGTTTTATCTGAATTCAACATTAGAAGATTTTGTGACATTCAATGCTTGATGTCTGAAAGGCAAGTAGCTAATAACACCCAAGCAGAAGAAATATCTGGCTTTAGGGACAAATATAGCTGGGTATCATCAGCATAGCAATGGAAGTTCACTCCGTGTCTGCGGATAATGTCACCGGCAGCATATCTAATGAAAACAGCAAGGGACCTAGAATGGAGCCCTGTGGAACACCACAGACAACTTCCGATAATGCCGATTTTACCTCCCCAATAGAGACAAATTGAAACCTATCAGAAAGATAAGATTTGAACCAAGATAGGACAAGGTCAGACAGTCCTACTGTGCTTTCAAGATGATTCAGTCTGATGGAATGGTCTACAGTATCAAAGGCAGCACTTAGATCAGGAAGAATTAATACTGATGTGCAGCACAAAAAACAGACTGGAACGTCTCAAATATTTTGGTAATTGAATTGCAACAACTCTCTCTAGAACCTTATCTAAGAATGGTAGGTTGGAGATTGGCATATAGATATTGAGGACTTTAGGGTCCAAATTGTGTTTCTTAAGCATAGGCTTTATCACAGCTGCCTTAAGTGCTGAGGGAACTATATCAGAGGAAAGTGAACCATTTATAATTTTTAAAATGTGGATATTAATAACACCAAGAACATCTTTTAATAGTTTTGTAGGAATAGGATCAAGAGAGCATGTAGTAGCTCTCATATGTTGAACTAGCTCTGTCAGTTCCTGTAAGGTAATCACAGGAAAAGGCCCCATAGAGGCCTTAATAGGTGTAGTTGGTAAAATTGTGCTGGAGTCCTCCTTAATAGAAGGTTTCTGTGGAATCTCATTTCTGATGTCTAGTATTTTATTTTTAAAGAAATGTAAGAAGTCATTGCAGCTGTGAGAGGAGCCAATGTCAAGGGTAGGACTATTAGGGGAAGGATTAATTAATTTATCTAGGGTAGCAAAAAGAAATCTAGGATTATTTGCATTTGTTTCAATTAAATTAGAATAATATGATCTAGCCAACGCCAGAGCCTTCCTATATTTAACCAGGTGGCCCTTCCACGCGATGTAATGAACATGCAAATTATTTTACGACCCTCATATTTCATCTTACGAGTTGTATCACTGAACCACGGTGAGCTTTTTTTAAAAGACACTCTCCGAGTTTTGATTGGCGCTACAGTATCTAAGATACCAGTCAAGGTGGCGTTGTAGGTATTAACCAGCTCATCTACTAATGAGGACTCAGAGAGTGGTAATGAGCTCAATACATCACAAAGCTTAGCAGCAGTTGAAGAATTAATTACCTGGGATTTAAATGTAGGGTCCACAGTCTTTGTAGATACTGGCAGATTCACCTCAAAAAGAATGGCAAGATGATCAGAAATAGTAAGATCTGGGGTTATGATGTTCTTAACAGCCAAACCACGAGAAATTACCAGATCTAAAGTATGGCCATGATTATGCGTAGAACCTTTGACATGCAGGATATAATCTAAAGATTCCAGTCGCCTCAAAAATTCCAAGGAGTTGACAAATCCAGTGATTGGTTGATTTTTCATAATAACGATATGAGTGGAAAGCAACGGCTAGCTATGCAGTATTATTACAAATACATGAGTAATACAATTGGGCACATGATTCTTAGGGCACAGCTCTCAATACACCAGGCTGTGCTGCTAATAGATGCTATATGCTCAGTTTATTCCCAGGCTATTTAAACATGCAACCTTGTAGCCCAGGAGAGACAATGATGCCTAGTGTGTCAAACACCTTCTACATGGGGCTCAGCATCAGCGAACTTCATATGGGCTGAATTACATTCCTTTTATACTGCCTTATGTTATCAACCCCCTCCTAATAACCACTGCACTTGAGGCCGGTCCAGCTTTGGTTTATTTTAATAAAGTCTGAGGTGTCACTTCTCAGGCTTGCTCTTTAGTTATATCGGGTCTGGATCCCATTAGACGTGACCCCTCATAAAACACAGTGCAGAATTCTAAACAGCGCTGTGCATGAGTCAATGGGTTCTGTAAATACTGGGAACAGACGTCTGGGATCATTTACTGACCTCCCTATTATTTTTACTGTCAGCATGTCATCGTGTTGGTAATTGATATGGTTGCTATGTAAACAGTACCCTTGTTGTCTTGGATTATTTGTATGTTGTTTACTGTTCTTTCGCTGCTGTCTGTTCTGTGTTTACTGCCTTTGTCTTCTCTGAGGCAAAGCTGCACTGCAGAGAATGGAATGTTCCAAAATGTTTTTTCAAACAGGGTTCATCTATGTAGCAAACCCGACCAAATTAGAATCCCTGTGTTTAAAGAGGAAACTCCAGGGATTTACAAGGTCCTTCTACATGAACTGAAAAACAAAAATTACTATCCATCGCTACTCTGAGCATTAAGCTGAGGGAACACGAAGACACTTTGAGGCTCAGAACTTTGTTTCAGGAAACTAGATTTCAGGCCACTGCATGGCGCACCAGGGGAGACAGGGTTTGATACAGCAAACTAGGTCTCCCGGTCTCAAACTAGGTCTCCCGGTCTCCTAGAACCAGGTTTCAAGCCACTGTTCCTGAAAAACAGTGGCTTTATGTTCCCTCAGCTTTAGTTTCTCTCTCAAATCGAATGTTGCCCACGATGTGCAATGCAGATGTACAATACTTCTGTAGCACGTGGTGGTGCGTATTACACATAAATGAATTGTTTTGGTAACTAATGAATAAGGCCATTATTGTATGTGGATGCCTGCAAAGCAGCTGCTTGGCTAAGAGCAGGAAAGAAGGCTGTGAAAGGATGAGGGCATCAGAACGGCACAATCGAGACCCATGTAGTGAATGACAATGAAGACAGATTAGGAAGATGTATACTGATTCCAGGCTCATGTGACACGCTTGTGGGCAGCATGGATTTGTCCAGGGTCTCAGGTGTAATCAAGCACTTCTTTTCTTAGTGTGCGTATCTTCAATGTGCCACTCAATGCCTGTGCAACATGCCATGTGATCAGAGCAGGGAGAACGGCCCACCACAGTAGCGCGTGATCCGTGGAGGTGGGGTCGGGGAGCTCAGTTTAATTAATTGAACAAGAGGTTCTGAATAGCTACCATTCATTGTCTGTTCAGCTAGAGTTTAAATCTGATGTCTGCTCACTGTCAAAGCCAGCTGCCTAGTGGAGTAAACGCTAACTGAGTGTGGATTGTGACCAAACCAGGCCTGACTACATTATTTATTGAGCTGTGGGCCCCCCAGTCCCGAGACTCTCACAGTCACCGCTAGACTATTCTCACTAGACACGATGCCAAGAAGATGTCCCTGTTGAGTAAACCAATGTGTGGGGAGGGTGCAATTTACTAGAGGAAAAAATAAACTAAGTCCATGAATAACGGAGTTCTTGTGTTATCTGCTGTCTGTTGCCTCCCTTCGGAGACTGTGAAGTTTATTTGGATGTTTTATAAGAAATCCTGATGTTTTGTCTGGCTATGAAGTAGGGCAGCTTGCAGGGCGGATGCAGGGCTGGGTTTCTCAGACACACTCTTGTAAATACAATCAACGGGACAAGTAATCTGCCACAGTGACATCTGCCCTCGGGGCTGCTGGAAGCCTAACCCTAACCCTAACCCTAACCCTAACCTCATTCAACACCATAACATTTCATGAAGATGATAAACCCGTTTGGAGTGTCCCATTATTAACCCTAACCCTTTTCTTATACAACTGTCTACTTACATATGTGGTGCAAAAAAATGTACACATTTGTTACATTGTAACTATGTATAACAACACTGCCATTATGTGTAAGTACACATGCATTTACTAAGTAACTGCTCTGTAAATACACAGTAACTAGAGACACTTCATCTCAAGTGTCACCCGAAAGCTATCCCAGCAGGTATCCAGATGCCTGGCGGTGAGGTAACGCAGTCCCTGGTGATTTCACCTCCACAAAGACCGATACGACACCTCCCGTCAAATCCCTAGCCGAGAACGCCAACCTGGCACAGCCAGGATGCAAACCTGCGCTCTCCTGACTGTATGACTCACCCGCACACCACATGTGCCTTTACCAGGTGAGTCCCAAAATACCTTTTAGTGAAGGAATGTCCTAAACGTCTGGATATCTCTGTGCCACTTGTTTTTGGAAGGCACATGTAAGGGGGTAGTGTGAAAAAAAACTATTATATATATATAAACCATTTACCATATTACATAATACATATTTCAGCATGTTTGTGTTTGGGTTAGTGGCTCAAATTCCTAGCAGTTTATAGACCTTGTTAAATTGATAATTGTTTCAAGAGGCTGGGGGTGCATATCTCACCAATAAAATTAATTTCCGATTGTTGGTTATTTTATGGTAAAAAAATGCGATCTCCAGTCTTTACTAAAAATAAACACAAAAACAAAACCAGACCAACTTGGGCACTGATTTTCTTTATTGGGTGGAAACTCCCTTTTCCCTTTCCTGCTTCCTCACAAATGATCGCATTTATTGTTGAACTGATGTTACTCCTTGGTACACAAGGAGATCCACACAGATAAGCTTGCTGAACAAATGGGGGCTACATATCTCTTCACTTCAGTTCTGTTTAAGCAATACCTGTCAAAAGAATCTTACCAAAACAAGCCACCCACCTAGACTGAAAAAACCTGTTCCTCTGGCAGGCCTTTGTGAGCATGAGGTCTGCTAACTCAGCTGCCCAGTCATCCAATGATACATTTAATGATGAGCTTGGACTCTGCTTCAGGAAATATGACGTTGACACTCAGTGTAAAACCATGACGTCAGGCAGTTTGTTATTGGAAGGGAGTGCGCGGACCGACTCCTGTGCCAAGCACTCCAATGCTGTTCCTCCACCCAGAGACTGATAAGAAAAATCACATGCCCTCTGACCTTTGTGACATCACCGGGAGCAAGCCCCTGGAGTCTGGGGTGAGCTGGAAGCAGCATTTCTGAAGGGAAAGTAACAGGAAGTATGAGTAACAGCAGAGCCCTCGACCTGTTCTGAGCATGCATTTCACAAGCTCTCCTTGTGACTATTCCTTTTAGGGTTTTAAACTCTTTTGTACATTTTAAAACCGTATAGGCCTGTAATAACAGGACCCACATGTTTACTTTAATCTCTGGCTCTTGTTTAAAGTTGACCCCATTGCTTCTGACACTAGTGTTTAAAACACTCCTGAACTCTGACATCAAATCAGCACAATCAGGGGTTCCTTTGTAAACACAAAGGCACTGGATCTTATCATTCAGGAAGAGGGAATGCATTTTCCTGTCTGGATCTAATGCCCTGCCCTTGATTGACAGCAGCTCCCATATATGCTTCAAGTCCTCATCTGCTTGTGGATTAGCACATGTTGTGGCAGTTTGGGGTGTAAGAGAACGAGTCATTTTCTTACTCTTAGACGTCGCATTCTAAATACTTGCAGTGCACATTTGTAATTCAAATCATGGAACAGGAAAGAGTTTTTTGTCTCTCACATGCCTTTGTTTTAAGATTCAGGAAGAAGCTAGGTTTGGAAATCTCCCCTGGTTTAGCTTCATTAGCCCTGGTTTTGTCCCTTTCGTTGTCTGGCATGACAGGGGACTTCACCATGAATTAACTCTCTTTCAAGTTAGGACAGGTTGTAATTCATGAGAGGGACTTTGTGCTTGTTATTACTCCAATGTAAATCATCCTGGGTTATGTTGTGTTTGCATTGCAAATCACTAATGGTAGCTGACAGGGGGAAGGCTGCTGGGGGGGGGGTCAGCTCAGGGAAAATGTAAAAATTCCCCTTCGTGAATCTTGTTGTTATCCCATAATGTGAATTCCCTTTTTCCCTCAGCTAATTCAATCCATTTAGTGTTAGTACTGCACATACACCCCCTGTGTAACAGAGTATTTAACTCTGGAGGAATACTGAATAACCCAGCAGAGCCACAGCAATGGAGTGCATCAGACATTGCTCTGCTCCATGGACCTGGCGCTCTGAGGCATTTTTCAAACCCAAAAGCACATTTCAAGCAATAGGGTTTGATCTCCAGCTTCAAATATACAGGCACCCTATGTGTATATTTCCATGTTATTTCATTACATCGGCAGGTTTATTGGAATGGGAAGCGGTTGAGTTCATTTAATGCCCAGGTTCTACGCTCGTTTGCGGTACAGCATCGTGACAGAGCACATGCAGTCTAACATCTCAGGAAATCTGATGACATTACACATGTCATGACTGGCTGACTGAGAGAGGCTCGGTACCCACAGAATCGGAAGACTATAAGCCTCTCCTATAGTTACCTGTTTGTTTCAGATTTCCCCTCCTACAGTCACCCTTAGACACCACAGCAGGACAGGACTATACAAGAACAAGGACCTTCCCAGAGTTCCCATGCCTTGTGATTTGACAATGGAGAGACAAACAGCTTCCAGACATGTGGGTTTTAGTAACAGTGATATGATTAAGAAGGTGATGAAATCTTACAGGTACAGTAAATGTTTGCACTGACCACTAAACCCTACTGCCTGAGAATCAATTAGTCGTTTTTCAATCCATGCGTAAACACTATACAGTCCTTGTGCGGGATAGGGTTCATTTGACCTAGTGTTTTTCTAATTGATGGTAGGGTACTGCATACATCATCTAATCTAAGTAAGGAGATAATATGGGCCCATTTAAACTTCTATCCTGAATCTTCTGAATCCCATAGTAAGGCAGTGCAGGGATGGAAATAAGACTCCCATTGCACAGCAGGATCCATTCTTGGTTTTACTATGAGTTTAATAAAACACACCTGAGCTTGTTAGCTATAAAGTGGGGCTGATGAAGCTTGTAATAAAACCTGGAATGGGTGAAACTGCTATGCAGTAGGAGTCTTTTTTTTCCATCTCTGCTGTGTTACAGGTATCTTAGTGTAAGTTCTTGTGCAAGTGTTCAATAGATATTTTTAAAGTGGTATGAAACATTTTAAACAACAGAGTTCTGCATTTACATTGTTTTTCTTTTCCCTAAAACTGACTTGCATGACAAAATAGGCCTGATGTCTTACCACTAATTGTAAGTAATTTCCTTAATTACCACCTCCACACTCAACATTTTTCCTTTTACTTTCATCCTTACTGTTGTTTACCTGATCGTAATACTCATGGGCTGAGTCATGGTACATTACAGGTACATTACCAACACGCGATTGGGAAATTCTTACAGTTAGAAGATATGAACTGACATTAACAACAGGAAAGCTGATGAATCACAATGAGGGTTTAGCACCAGTGAAGAGAAACAGCATGCTGAAATTAGTTTTATAATTTGGTAATGCGATACCAGCAGGGCTGTATTTCAAGACATGAAAAATACCAGTTCTGTGTTTAGTTCAGATAAGTCTTATCTTTAATCCCATGAAGCATTTAGCCTCAAAAGGGGGGGGGGGGGGGGGGGGGGTTCCAGTCACATCTGTTTGTTAAGACAGACGGTTTGGGTTTTGCATACAGCAGTCTTTTTTTCTTTGATCCCACTTTTCAGACCAGCCTTCCTCCCGTGGGAATCCTTGGGAACATTCTAAACAAATATAACACTCAGCCTGTGCCAGTTAAAGCAGGCAGCCGACAACAAACAAAGAACAACAAACAACTAACAACTAACAACTGACAACTAACAACAACAACAACCCTCACTCACTGCCGGGGGCGTTTCCTTTTATTTCCATAACTTTTAAAAATAGATGCAGGAAACGGTAGTGTTGAAAAAGAGGAGCATCCACAGAAATGGTCATGGGATTCTAAGGCTCAATCAAAATCCTAATAAACCGTAGACCAGGGTTGGCCACAGCTGGCTCTTCCACTCCTGGTCTTTGTTCCAACCCTGTCCTAAACTGAACTAATTAAACCTCCATCCAGACCCTGAAGTAGCTAACTATCTAATTTGACCTGTTAAACCTGGTGTGGAATGGCCCTCCAGGACTGTGATTGGACAGCCCTGCTGTCGATGGCAGAAGGAATGCGATATGAAGTATGAGGACAGTAACTGAATCTATTTAGCACAGAACATGGAAGGATTAGGGAGTGCTTGATTGAAGTTGACAAAGTTGACCCTAGTCAATACTTTAAGTGGTGTGTTTGTCTGCCTGGCAAAGTTGAAAGGCTGTATTGTCACCTGATTTCAATGCAACAAAGAGGTCTGTTCAGTGTGATTTCAATGCAATGAGGAGGTCTGCTCAGTCTGATTTCAATGCAATGAGGAGGTCTGTTCAGTTTGATTTCAATGCAATGAGGAGGTCTGATTTCAATGCAATGAGGAGGTCTGATTTCAATGCAATGAGGTGGTCTATTCAGTCAGATTTCAATGCAATGAGGAGGTCTGATTTCAATGCAATGGGAGGTCTGTTCAGTCGGATTTCAATGCAATGAGGAGGTCTGATTTCAATGCAATGAGGAGGTCTGTTCAGTCTGATTTCAATGCAATGAGGAGGTCTGATTTCAATGCAATGAGGAGGTCTGTTAAGTCTGATATCAATGCAATGAGGAGGTCTGATTTCAATGCAATGAGGAGGTCTGTTCAGTCTGATTTCAATGCAATGAGGAGATCTGATTTCAATGCAATGAGGAGGTCTCCTCTGTCTGATTTCAATGCAATGGGGAGGTCTGATTTCAATGCAATGAGGAGGTCTGATTTCAATGCAATGAGGAGGTCTATTCTGTCTGATTTCAATGCAACGAGGAGGTCTGATTTCAATGCAATGAGGAGGTCTATTCTGTCTGATTTCAATGCAATGAGGAGGTCTGATTTCAATGCAATGAGGAGGTCTGATTTCAATGCAATGAGGAGATCTGATTTCAATGCAATGAAGAGGTCTATTCTGAGTGATTTCAATGCAACGAGGAGGTCTGATTTCAATGCAATGAGGAGGTCTATTCTGTCTGATTTCAATGCAATGAGGAGGTCTGATTTCAATGCAATGAGGAAGTCTGATTTCAATGCAATGAGGAGGTCTGATTTCAATGCAATGAGGAGGTCTGATTTCAATGTAATGAGGAGGTTTGATCAGTCTGATTTCAATGCAATGAGGAGGTCTATTCTGTCGCAGGTAGTGTTAATAACTCAGCATTGGAGCAGTAGAACCCCCAGGGAAAGAGAAATGGAAAAAGACATGACATTACGTTGGGAGCTACTTGTCTTGTTGGATCTATGTATATTATTTGAGTTGCTGACCTTCTATTAATAGTTCATTTTCAGCTTATTTATTTTATCATTTGGTTCATTGTTTTTCCTACCCTTGCAAGCTCCCAGTATGGTTTGATTGTGTCTGTCTCAAACACCCACGGAGCAGATGGGGAACGCTGTGTTGTACATAACCACAAACAGCCTGCCTCCTTCTCACTCCAGACACTTTTAGCAAGCCATCCTTTATTTATTTAATTTTGTATATGTCTTTCATATCGTAATATCCTGACTTTGAAGAGGCCGCTGCAAAACATTCACATAGACGCTTTTTTCTTTTTCTCGGGAGAGAGTGGAATCAAAGACGGAGCTATCTACTCTATCTCGTGCTGGTAAAGTTGAAGGCTGCGTTTATATGGTCTGCTGACCCTGCTGTTTGAAATACAGCCCTGGTCCATTAGTCACAGTATGTTTGTGTCTTGCATTTGAAATCCTGCTTACCACTGGGACCTGGTTTGTTTTCTAATGACGGTTGCACACTGTGGCACACACTGCTGACCGAAGGTGCAGTCAGAGAAGGGGGCGGGGGGGGGGGTCTTTGTGGTGTGTGGCTTGGTTTCACATCATCCACTTTCACTGTTCAGCTCTACGCATTAGGGGGCTTCCAATAGTGCTGTTCCAGGACTGTAACCCTGCGGTCTTTAGGGCAGGGGTGGACAAAGCTGGCCCTTCCATTCCAAGCCTTTGATCCAGCCGTGTTCTATCCAGGTTATAAAGTAGCAGATAAGACAAGCCATGAGGTTATCTGACAGCGATTGTCATTGAGCATGTGCCTGTTGTAAACTACGCGCCTAAACTCTGGATCAAATCCATCAAATTCTGTATCCTCCTTCAAAATTTACTTTAAAACTCATTTTTATAGTTTGCAACAGTTTAGGCCTGTATGCTTCAATCGTATTAATGTAAGTTTGCCTTTATTATTATTTTTTTTAATGGTACAAGTTTTTTATAACTCATAATTGTATTTTTTTAAAATATATTCTTCTACCCAGTTTGAAATGTTCAACTCAAATAGTGCCTCACCTCTTACTGAAGTGTTTGTTTCTATGTTTAAAATGTACTCTGAATTGTTTACAATCTAAAGCCTTCATTATTTATTGCCCACGGCTGCACTTTCACCATGAATACCTTCCATGTATAAATCCTTCTGGATCTCATCTGGTCCCACTTTTTAGCTTTCCTACTGTGTTATGGGAAGCAGAGGGAGCCAGTAACTTTCTCCAGTGTGGTAAGTGCAATATTCCTTCTGCTGTCTGATCAACAACCTATTTAAGAATAGAAATAATTATAATTCCCATCACTGAGCCGAAGGGACAGACATGGAATCATAGTGTTGTTTTTATTTCAATTATAATTCATGGAAATATAAAAGTTTCTGTGAGCGCCTGACCAAAAGAACCATGGCCATTAAACAGCAGGCTTTATAGCTGTAAACAGCACAACTATAACTGCCTTTGTTATGTTGAAGTGGGTAATCACTAAAGTTTAAATAATAAAGAAATAACATACAGAAAAAAAGGTTTTAATAATAATTAGATTTTGTATTAGTTTTCCAAGCTTTATTTTCACTTTGATTTGGATGAAGCCTATTTATCCTGTGCAGCATTACTGTATTAGGATCTCACTTGTAGTCCTGCAGTATGTGCAGTAAGGTCAGGTTTCAGGTGGGGTTTATATACCTGTTGTACGTAATATATGACCGTTTGCCTCATTTTCACTCTGGTGCGCTCAGTCAGGTTACAGCCTCAGGTATGGCGGTACGGCAGTACAAATGCAAGCACCCCGGATGAGAGGAAAATCAGCTTCCAATGGCTTTTAAAACACTCCATGCAGAAGTGAATCGCCATTAATTTGTACTCAATTGTAAAGCCGAGGGAAGGAGAGCTTTTCTTGTTTTGAAATCCACACGTTACTGAATGGATTTTTTTAATACCTGCTGAAAAAAAATACTTCTTAAAGGCAATTCCGAGAGAGATCTGTGAGATGGATGAGTATCAGCAAACCGCTATTAGGGAATGCCCTGACATTGAATAGAACGTCCCGGCTGTGGATTTCTTGAGACCTTATAAAGGCTGCGCTAGTACAACACACAGATCCACGCTGCTCTGGCCTCGAAGACTGCTGGCACACAATGGAGCGATCTGTACTGGAGCACAAGTGGAATCAATTAGCTGACTATGCTCTGCAGCAGCATGAGTTCTTTTTTCCCTTGTGGGAGGAACTCAGACAGACAGACTTTCATGACCCTTTCTCTCACCCTTGACGTGATGAAGAGATGTTCTCAAAACAGCTGCGTTTTGTCAGGCTTCCAAGAAACATTTCATGTTGTTTAATATGCTTCACTCTTCTGGGGGGGCTGGGGGGGGCAGGTTTCTTAATTCCCACTCCCACGAACTCATCTGGGGCTTTTCAATGCCAATTAAAAAATAAACAAATCACATAAAAAATAAATCCTTGGTTTGTTGTGGCACACTACCAAAATAAACAGAGCAATGATGATTTTGAAAGGAAAATAATTATATTCCTTTACCCCAGGGGTAGGTAGATTTGGCGCTCCTGTCTGTCCAACTTCAAGTTTTTGACGCAAAGCATTGGTGCACCTGCTGTCCTGCACTGTTCCCAACTTGGACAACTTGTCCTGAATGGGAATCGAACCCTGATTGCATGACTTTTCTAGTGCATTTACAAGGTGAGACACTATATCTTCTTTAATGTCTCACCTACACATAATATCGTAGTCATCTTATTATGTGACATGACTGATTGTATGAATCACTGAGATGAGAAGGATTGCTCCAAAGCTTTTGAGTCCTTAACCTTCTATCTGACGCAGACGTCCAGGCATTTCCTTTAAGACATCAAAAGCCTCTGTTTGCTCAGCCTCCCAGTCCCAATGGACAGGTCATTCTATTATTCCACAGGTCCTGCACGTGACTCCCATTCTGATACTGGCTCTGAGTGTCTCCAGACCTACAACTGTATCAGTGAACCTGGCGTGATGCCACAGTAAGCGCATCACTTTATTTTTACAACATTAGAAATATTCCAGGTTTGTCAAAAGGCAATTGGTTAAATGTAAGCCTGAAGGTTTAAATAGAAAGGAATGGTAGATTGTTACATCGTTCACCATGTAGTAAATGACATCACAAGCACATCAATGGATTTAAACAGAAATACAGGAGTGTAGCTACCATGGCATCAAAACCCTAGAAGTGCCTCCACTGTTTGTTTTCAAACACACTTTCCAGTAACTAGTGTCTTATATATGTATATAAAAATCTACTCTATATACTAGTATATATGAAAGTACAAATGAAAGCTGTGTATTTGCCTTATCTGCCCACAGATCTCTCTCTCTGTGAGCCAGTACAGTAGTTGATATAATATAGTTTACTGCAATAAACTTTAATAACATTGTAAACCAATGGATATCCACCAGAAAAACAAACCAACAGGGCAAACACACAACCACGAGTTATTTTCTACTGTTAAAATGTTTTTTCAGATAAAGCACTACTTGTATAACATTAGCAGTTTGTTTTTTTACATCAAGTTGTACCCTAACCCTAACCCTAACCCGTACCCTAACCCTAACCCGTACCCTAACCCTAACCCGTACCCTAACCCGTACCCTAACCCTAACCCTAACCCTAACCCGTACCCTAACCCGTACCCTAACCCTAACCTGTACCCTAACCCGTACCCTAACCCTAACCCGTACCCTAACCCGTACCCTAACCCGTACCCTAACCCTAACCCGTACCCTAACCCGTACCCTAACCCTAACCCGTACCCTAACCCTTTGCTGATACAATTGGGTACCTGCATATATTGTGCAAAAAGATTTTACACATTAAGTACATTGTAACTATGCATAATACCATTGTAATTATGTGTAGGTACACATGTATTTACTAAGTAACTACTATGTAAATACACAGTAATTAGAGACACCATGTAAAGTGTTACCTCGAATTGCCATTTCAATGTAAGAGGGTCGGTCCGTGTGCTTTTCATTCAATTCACTGGGCTGAGATGCCAGTTCTTGTGACCCAATTGTATTAAAACCTTTTCTCGTAACCTCACAATATCTACGGCTTGGCTTTTGGCTTCATCTGTTTCTGATACAAGCTGATCCTGGCTGGAATTTTGTAGCAGAATATCAATCAAGATAAATAAGTATACTCTGATTCCATTTTCCGTTCAGGCTTCATGTTACCAGTAAGGTATGTTTTGAATTGCATTATGTTATTTGTGCATGAGGCTCGGGTAACCAAAATAGCTTTCTGTGGCTTTCCCTGCAAGCAAACCTAACCATGAAACTATTCACAAAAAAACAACGACATGTGCACGCAATTAAAACTTTTGTGCTGTTGCTGATGGTTCTAATTACGGCAATACTTGTTTATTGCAGGTACGGCAAGCAGGATGATAAACAGCTCACTGTAAGGCATGTTGAACAGCAGGCCTTGTTCAGACTCTGGACTGATAGAAACATATGATATTTATAGGAGATCAGGCTGGATGAACCCTCCTAATAAAAGTGAACAGGAGCAGATGTGGTGGCACCATCAAACATCACTCACTGTTTACACACACACATAAACTCATGGCCGTGGATCTCTCATCATCAAACTCCATTCCCTGCAGTCCACTGGTCGTAGGTTGTCCCGTCTTTTCAGCTAGCTCAGTTTCAATGTGCTCTCTGGTTAATCTCAGTTTGATAAAGTCCAGGGTAACGCATGCATTGCATCCAGCACATTCCACACATGACTTGTCTCCACCTGCCACTGGGTTTGAGTTGAAAGTGTTTGGAAACCAGTCTGGTTGGTTTCCCTTGGCAGCAGAGTGATATTGACACGGTTTGAAGGGGGACTCGTTGCTCCAGACCAGTCACTGATGGAGGAAGTTAACATGACTTTTCTGTAAATGGCCGGGAGGAGATTGAAGCAGTGAGAATCTCCATAATGCCAATCACGGCATTAATAAGTCAATGTTTTTTTTGCTATGTTTATTATCGTAGTGTGTGCTTGCCGTTGGGTAGTTACTTTATCCTGCCTGTTGCATCCTCCAACTGGATAAGGAAAATAATATTCAAGTGATTCAGGGTAATTGTGTTTTCAGAAATAGATTGAAATGCTCTCCAATGCTGCAGTCATGGTCACCAGAATAGAGCTGATAGGAAGGCTGTGTTAATTCTGTAAATTTAGTCAGCACTATCATTGCTTGTTGATACAGTATGTTGCTTTTCTTGAAGAGTTTACTTAGACATGCATGCCTAGTAATTGCTGTGCACCACTCCTCTCCTATCAAGCTCTTCTCATTTAAATTTGAAATCCCTGTTTGGGATAACCCAGTAGGGCGTCCTTTCCATCTGTAGGAAACCTGGAATCACTGGGAGAACATTACTGGACATTCCCCGATGATTACTGGAAGAGTTACTGTAACGGCAGCACTCACTCTCCAGGAGGTGCCTAATTGTACCTCGTTCCAGGAAATGAAAAGGTACTTACTCTGTAATAGCTGCTTCCTGCAGCTCACAGGACAGCATGCCCACCTCTTTCCTGTGAGTCTGCATCCTGTTTTCTGATGAGATGGCTGGGTGTGGTTGATCTGTAGCCGACTCGCTCCTCGCTGCCGCTGGTCAGTGTGTCGGTCTGTGCAGTTTAGCCGGTTGTCTGTACCAGGGTGTACTCGGGTGGAGCTTGTGATTTGGGCATGACAATATCTTTGTTCATGTTCTCAGTGAGTCACCGTATCTACCAGTTGTGCCGCATATGTTAGTATTTGAGTTTTTGTTGAAAAATATATTTGTTTGTCGACTCTACAGCCTGTTCGGTATTACATTAATGGTGCGCGATTCTCAGCCCGCCCAGGTGTGAAAGGTAAATACGGAAGAGAATCTTCCAAAAGAATGGATTATAGGGTAGAAGAAAACAAGGAGGTTGGCTTGCTTAAATTCAGAAGGAATGTCAGTCCTGAGTCATGCTGGTAATTCTGGGGAATGTCAGTCCTGAGTCGTGCTGGTAATTCTGGTTATTTTCGTTTGTGATTCAGTTGTGACTTGAATCGCTAATGTTTAAATATAATGATGAAGAGAAAAAAAAGTACTTTTAAAGATCATTTATTTTTACATACAAATAGGAGACAAAACATATAAATATCTGTTTAAAAAAACTCCATAACTTTGATACATTCATTTCAAACGCTTCTGTTGCTCTGTATATCCACATCATAACCTCTTTGGCCTGTAGTGTTTTATGTTACAAAATCCTTCATAATTTTTAATACTCTGAAATGACATATAACTGAAAATCACTTTTTCAAAAAGCAAAGGCGTTGAATGTGGGTGCGGCCTTGTGGGTTTTGTGATGGAATTATTAAACAACATAAAAGCTTCATGTACGATATAAGCACAGTATAATATACAATTTAATGTATGTAACATTCAAAGTCCATTGCTCCTTTCCTCCCTCAAGAAAACACAAGAAGACATCTTTGAAATTTAATTCAACATTTTCCTAAATTGTCCTCAGCCAACAAATGCATAATACTGTCACTACTTCCTAATGAGAGGAAAGAGAAGCGTGAATGAAAAAGCAGCAAAGTACTGATAGACAGAGCTGTGAGGGCCATCAGCTAACCCGGTAAAAATCATCATGATTGTCTCAAATCAGCCTTTAAACTTGATAGAAACAGATGCAGTGAATATCCCCTTCGGTCACAGAGTTTTAGTTTCATTTGTAGAAATTCTAAAACAGTTGGTGTGAACTCTATGGAGTTCAAGAAGTTAAAAAAAAAAAAAGAAAACCATGACGCATTATCAAATCGATACCTAGATAGGAAACTTAACACTGTGCAATCGTGCACACTGTGCAATCGCGCGCACAGTGCAATCGCGCGCACAGTGCAATCGCGCGCACAGTGCAATCGCGCGCACAGTGCAATCGCGCGCACAGTGCAATCGCGCGCACTGTGCAATCGCGCACACTGTGCAATCGCGCACACAGTGCAATCGCGCACACAGTGCAATCGTGCACACTGTGCAATCGCGCACACAGTGCAATCGTGCACACTGTGACTGAGGGGTTAGAACTTGCACACCAAACATCTCACAGTTTGCTTTTGGTGACCCATTCCTTTACAGAAGGGCCCATATTATTATAATACTTAATTGAAAAGAAAAGCAGCAAAACTTAGTTCAATACTGTTAAATATAATCCTCTAACAAAGCTATTGGTATGCAGTGCTATTCTTAGATAACATTGAGTAATGCAAATAAATGCAATGGAATTAAATGCTCTCTGACTGACACAGGCATGCACACACATGCACGCACACACACACACACACGCACACACATGCACGCACACACATGCACGCACACACACACACACACACGCACACACACGCACACACATGCACGCACACACATGCACGCACACACACACACACACGCACACACACGCACACACATGCACGCACACACACACACACACACACGCACACACACACACACGCACACACACACATGCACGCACACACATGCACACACACACACACACACACACACGCACACACACATGCACGCACACACACACACACGCACACACACATGCACGCACACACATGCACACACACACACACACACACACACGCACACACACATGCACGCACACACACACACACGCACACACACATGCACGCACACACATGCACACACACACACACACACACACTTATTTACAAGACAAATCGCTATGCCCACAATGTTCATGTAACCCCAGTTAATAATTCTGCAACAACGTCTTCAACTGGCCTTTGATAAAAAATACATGCGTCTTCACAATACCTGACACAATACACACATGTTTTATATCATCATTTGGTAAAAATGTCAAGTTCAGTCTTTTTGGTTAAAAGAAATCGAGCCTTCTCTTTTCATCATATTGTATTATTGCTTCAGTTTAAGTGCCGTTAATAACAATGTAATGATCATGATGAGGCTGTGTGAGTTCAGCATCAATCTGAATAGGCTTGAATGCATCATTAATTCATGTGTACAGACCATTGTATTTATACAGTTGTCTGTACTAAATAGTTACGAGGCAATAACGTTGGTATGAACTTAAAATGAAGCCTTATCAAAATTTCATTGCATAGAACACATGCTGTAAAATCTACAGCAACAAAAACTGTCATCCATGCGCTTAAAACAGTCTCAAGACATGTAGAAATGCTAAAAGAAACTTGTGAAATACTTCCCAAACATGTAGCCTACTAGTTAAAGAAACACTGTACATGAAGTGTCTCTAATACTGTGTATTTACAGAATAGTTACTTAGTAAATACATCTCAACTTTCACATCATTACAATGGTATCAGGCATTGTTACAATGTACTTATTGTGTAAATCTTTTTGCACAATTTAACCCAAACCCTCCTAACCCTCCTAACCCTAACCCTAACCCTCCTAACCCTACCTCTAACCCTTTTCTGATACAACTGTGTGCTTACATATACTCTGCAAAAAGATCTACACATTAAGTACATTGTAACTATGCATTATAACATTGTAATGATGTGTAAGTACACATACCTTTACTAAGTAACTGCTCTGTAAATACACAGTAATTGGAGACACTTCATGTAAAGTGTTACCCTAGTTTCTCTGTTATGGTGTGTTACTGTGAAATGCTGCATCGCTGTAACTATGCATTTAATCAGCTGTAACCACTAATCGCAACAACATTACAGGGAATACATTTTAAATATTGACAACACAAGCCCAAACGCTCGCACACACAGCATTCTTTCACTAATGTTATTCTGAATAAAAGTTAAAACAAAACTGAGTCTCAGTTCGTGTTTGGACGCCAGTTTTTTAACTTTCACAACCGTCAGCATGCTTTCAAAGAAACCACGGCTTTTTAAAGAGGCTGTTAGCTAATGAACATCAACTGAGAACGTTCACTTCCTCTAGGCCTTATAGCTGCCCTCTGGCCTCAGTCTCCGCTGATGGCAGTATTTTGAAAGCACGACGAGCACCACAGCCAGTGCCAGGGCTGTAGTAATTGTAATGATGATGCTTATACTTCTAACATCCTGCTGGTCACATTCGTCCTGCGCGACTCTGAGGATGCTGATCTCTGTGTACTCAGAATTCTTCACATACTGGCATGTTACAGAGTCTATATCAGGGATGTCAATCACTGACTTCTGGACCATGTGCAGGAAGCGTGGGTTGCTGCAGCAGCTTAGACGGTTCCCTGCGAGGTATAAGGTCTTTAGGGTTTTTTCTAAGACTAGCACTACGTTGTACTGCAAGCTGATCAGGACATTATTCTGCAGGTCCAGAACCTCCAAGGAGGAGTCCTTACTCCAAGGAGGCAGCCCGGTTAACAGATTTCCAGACAGATTTAAGTTTTTAAGGCTGGTAAGAAGCGACAGGTCCGGGTTCAGCGCTGGGAGGTTATTTCCATTGAGGGATAAGAACATTAAGGACGATTCCAGCCCAGAAAAGGCCTTGCTGTTCACTTCTATTCCTGGATTCTTGGATAGATCCAACAGCAGAAGAGGGGTCTGTCTGAAGGCGTACTGGGGAAGAGATCGGATAGCGTTACTGGACAGGTATAAGTAACGAAGTGTTGGAATCCCAATGAAAGAGACGCAGTCGGTTTCCTGTACCGTGGAGCCCCAGTTGGAAAGTCGGGGGTACCACCCGCACACGCTCATGTGGTTTTCTTGGAGGTCTATGACTTTGATGCTGTGAAGGTTGGTGAAAGTATCTGGTGCTAAAATCTGGAGATTGTTACCTTTCAGGTAGAGCTGCTTCAGAGCCCTGAGCGTGTTCTCTGCAAACGACAGATTCCGCAGCGCGTTGAAGTTCAGATCCAGGGTGTCCAGGGAATTTAAGGAGCTGGAGCTGGAGCTTGTGAAGCTCTCAAGGCAGTTATTGCTCAGGTTGAGGAACTCCAGTGAGCCCATGCTGCTGAAGAACTCCACTGGGATGCTTTTGATCTCATTGTAACTCATGTCTAAATACAGAAGACTTGAGAGGTTGGTAAAGGGAACGCCATTGTCCAAGAGAGTCCTGTTCAAGGGCTGGTTCGTTGCTTTGAACCAACCATATGAAATGTAGTCATTTTCATCTGCTCCTGTGATAACACCTTGTATGATGTTTCGGGACAAGTCCAGATACATCAGTCTGTTCCTCTTCGGGAGCTCTGGGAAGTATAGCAGTTTATTTTCACTAAGATCGAGGTATAAGAGATCATACTCCTTGTCTAACTCTGCTGTATGGAAAGACTCAATGCTGTTTTTGCTGAGGTTCAGCAGCTTTAGTTGAGAAAGGTTGAAATCAGTGATGCAGGTTATTGAATTCATAGACAGGTTGAGTTCGGACAGGTTCTGCAGAGACTCAAAGGCCCCGTCTTCTATTTCCAGGACCACGTTGTTGTGGAGGTCAATGCTGCTGAGAGCCAGCGAGCCCGAGAAGGTGTCGGCCTCTATTTTGGTGATGCTGTTCCCACTTAAAGAGAGGTTCCTCAGTGCCGGCGCATCGTGCAGGAAGTAGACAGTCATGCCAGTGTAGAGGTTGTTTCCTGAGAGGTCTAGGGTCTTAATGCTGGGCAACGGCCCAATCTCAGTTTTGGTTTGTGCAAACACATCTAAGAAGTTCCTGGAGATGTCGAGGACCTCAAGGTTGTCCATATGCTGGAAAAGGCCTGGCTGTATGAACTGGATCTTGTTGGAATGCAGGTCTAGCTGCTGCACAGAGTCTTTGAAGGGCAGGAGCTCCAGAGTTATGTTCTGGAGGAGGTTTTCAGACAAGTCTAGTTTGTGGAAACCAGGAGGGAGCTCTAAAGGAATCTGCTTCAGGTTCATATTGTTGCAATAAACATCCATTTCTACCTGAGGAAACAAACAAACACAATGTTACACACTGTGCTGGGTGTGTTCATCTCACTCAAGTTCAACACAAGTTGTGAAACATGTATGAATACTAATGTGTGGCATCACCACTGGATATATAGTACCCATCCTCTAGTAATTAGAGTTAAATAAATACAAAACAAGCATTGAACAGCAATACTAAAGCCAATCATTTGTCATTAAACTCATAAATGGAAAAGCAAGTCTCCTGGATTTGTGACATGTAGGTAACATGCTTTGTTTTAGCATAGTACACAATTGACTCATATTGTTTGAATGCCATGTGTCTTAAACACAGGAAAAAGAGGTCAGAGCAAATAGCAAGAAACAATCAAATCCCAAATCAATGCAGTTAATGAACCAAGTCCACTGTAGTGCCGCTTATAAACTCAGTGAACTGGCCTGCTTGAGTCCTACAGTGTCATTCGAACATTACAGCTTTGTAATGTATAGAATAGGACTGTGCAGACTTTGTGTATATATTGTTGTACCATTGGCATTGCCATTCCTCAGGGTTGAATTTAGTTTGAACTGGTATACAGTTCAGTGTGTTGACACAGAGGAGTGACTGCATTGTGTCATGATTCAGGTGTGATGCTCAGTGTTGCGAAGTCAGGCTCATTCTGTTTAAATACACACTGGCCTTGATTCTCAAACATTTTTAGTCCATATTATAATCAGCACCATTTTCTTCTACAAAGACATAAAACCAATTGCAATTCCAAATGAATATGACACAACCAGAGACTACAAACAGCCTGCCCCTTTCTGAAATGTCAGAGTCGTTTATTTTCAGTTAGGAAACTATTGTTATTGAGGGCACTGCTCTCCTTCTATAAAACATCCAGAGCAAAGTGCACTCTTTGTTAGAATTTGCATAGCAACTCTGTAAAATATAGTCTATACAATCTGCAATAAAAACTGGAAGTCAGATACGCAGTGCAATCTGAAGTTATTGATTTTCATTGCGAACAAACTGCAAAGCTCCTGTAGATACTGAATTCATACTTTGAGACAGATGTTTACTCTAATGTAAAGTCTGTACCACTTTTATAAAAACTGAATATAAAAAAAAATAATAAAAAAGAAACCACTAAGGTTTCAAAACTAGAAATTGACTGTTCTGCACACCAAGAGGGTGGGGGTCACTCTTTTATCTTTAGTTTAAAGCATTTCTTGGTCCCCTAAAAAATAAAAAATAAATTGTCCAAGCTTTGGAAGGAAGTTAAGATGACTAATGTTTGAGTGTTTCTGGCACAAGGCTGGCATTTTTTTTCCCGTACATTAACAAACAACTGTATCCTAAAATGGAATTGTTTGTACATGTTAGAAGAATATGAGCTGTTTTAAAACTAATGAGAGCTAACAAAGGTTCGGATGTATTGCATTCCATCTGATTTTGCTGAAGGGCCGATTCAACGTACACAATGTCTGGAGCTGTTTATTGTAAAAGGTGGTGTTTGTATACGACTGCAACACATTCCTGGCACAACGTGGACTTGTTTTAATTCAGTAATTAAAGGTATGTTTGTAATAAATATCTGGGGAGAATGGCCCTTGACGTCCATGACTGGTTTAAAGCATGTCTTGCAGTCCCTTCCTTGCTTCTGATGGGCCTCGAGTTCTTCCCAGCCTACCCTGTTTACTTAATGAAGTAACTGCCAAAAAGCCTTTATAATTTCACCATCCAGACAGATGATGAGTTTACATTTGAGTGGTAATGTTTAGATTGGTGAAGAAGTTGAAGGAAAAAAAAAAAACATTCCATTGAACCTCAGGCTGTCTTGGTAATGGAAAGAAAGAAAGTTACAGGCACATTTTTAGGACTCACCTTTCCATCCCGTATACCACACACCTGCTTTACAACATTCACCAGGACTCAGTGTTAAAGCAAGGTTACAAAACGAGTGCTGTGATATCAGCAGTGGTGTGATTAGACTTGAATATTTATTGTGCTGAACAACTCTAGTCTCTGATCATATTAGCAGCAATAATTGTGTTTCTGACAGTCATGCCAAGCTCAAAATGATCCTATATATATATAATCTCCAGTTGTTGAGGGGGTGGTATTGCTTCATTTTAACAAGCAAAAAGCAGACAGAAAAAAATAAACAAATTGCGTGTGAGACAGAAAGGTCTAGGGAGAAAGTCGCAATCCGTGGGAGTTACAACATGTTTTAGAGTCATTTTAGACTGTAATTGAAAATGTCATTATCCTCTAACCATAGTTAAAGCCAGCTGACCAGTTCTGACTGCAATAATAAAAGAGCTAGCACTTTACATTAAGTGTCTCTAATCGCTGTGTAATCTTTTTGCACGCAATAACCCTAACCCTAACTCTAACCTTGACCCTTATCTGATACAATCGGGTGCTTACACATATCGTGCAAAAAAGATTTCCACATTAAGTACATTGTAACTATGCATAATAACATTGTAATGATGTGTAGGTACACATGTATTTACTAAGTAACTACTATGTAAATACACAGTAATTAGAGACACCATGTAAAGTGTTACCTGAAAAGCATTGTAAATGGCTGATTCTTCATTTCTGTGAAGGGCACATACTGAATAGCAGAAATGGCTCTGTGGTCAGTGCATGTTGTTTCTATTGAAAGCGGTGGGGCTGAGTAGTTTGCATGTTTGCTTATTTGTATTCTGTATCCTGAGCTGCACTAACAGAGCTCCTGTTAACATGGCATCTCAACTCATTCAAAGCTAAATCTCTCTTCCTGCAGTACACTGTCAGGCTGCTATAAACAGAGTGCATGCTCTATTTAAAATCACAAGGGCTTGTTTCCATTTGAGCGATCGTGCTAGTATAGTTATAATAACATCATATTGAAGTATGCATGCCATTCCCTCAGAGCACATCCCTGTGTACATGCTTTTCTTTTTTAAATGTTGCACTTGAAACAGTTTCAATTGCAATGCACTGGTGGGCTACCCAATAATACGTTATTGTTGTGTTTGTTTATCCTGCAGCGTATCAAGAATAGTAATATTTAAAGTAAAAGCCAAACTGTGGTTTTGAGGTGAATAGCCGCCATTCCTGAACTTCTTGTGGAGTCCGCAGGGGCTCTGTCTGATTTTAGTGAGTTCCCTTTTTCTTAAGCACAAGTGGTGGATATTAGGCTTCATTAACTCATATTGTACAGAGATTGCCTTTTATCCTTTTGTATGCATTTTGCTAAGCCTGAGCTTAAACACAGCTTACCTTCATCCAAACACCCTGAATGCTGCTAATACAGTAATAGATAGAGAATAGCTGTTTAGATCACAGAGAGCAGACATACATCTCCAAGGAGGGACAAAGCTTGTGTGTCTGGAGCTAAAACTACCTTAGATAATATAAACAAACTGGTAAGCCAAAAAGAACTGCCAAGCATCACAGCTTAGAGTTTAACTTGACTAGGGGACACTGCAGCTTTAAATACATGAAGGAAATACACAGCGTGATTTACTGCACTGTCAATCAATGTGGAGCTCCACCCTGAATGTTTGACAGACAATGCAGAGCAGCAGGAGATGGCCTCAGTGGAGCTGCTCAGCACACTGTCTCAACAGGGACGCGCAGGGACACAGTAGAATGGGAGAGACAATGCAGAGCAGCAGGAGACGGCCTCAGTGGAGCTGCTCAGCACACTGTCTCAACAGGGACGCGCAGGGACACAGTAGAATGGGAGAGACTTGGGACATTTGCACCACTGACTGCACTGTAGAAAAGAAACATGATTCCAGGTACACTTTCAAACTGAAACGCAAGGGGCCGGGTTTATCAATGTGCGAAAATGCAATCTGCTACATTGTTCTGTTGTTGAAGTGTCACTGTCACACTACTTTACTATCACACTACTTCACTGTGACACTACTTCCCTTTTACACTACTTCACTGTGACACTACTTCCCTGTCACACTACTTCACTGTCACACTACTTCACTATCACACTACTTCACTGTGACACTACTTCCCTGTCACACTACTTCACTGTCACACTACTTCACTATCACACTACTTCCCTGTCACA
Organism: Acipenser ruthenus; assembly: GCF_902713425.1. Classification (NCBI taxonomy): domain Eukaryota; kingdom Metazoa; phylum Chordata; class Actinopteri; order Acipenseriformes; family Acipenseridae; genus Acipenser; species Acipenser ruthenus. Next base: position 1,158,886 of record NC_081197.1, read on the forward strand.
CTACTTCACTGTCACACTACTTCCCTGTCACACTACTTCACTGTCACACTACTTCACTGTCACACTACTTCACTGTCACACTACTTCACTATCACATGACTTCAGGGTCTGGATGGAGGTTTAATTGCTTCAATTAAACATTAAGAACAGGGTTGGAACAAAGACCAGGAGTGGAAGGGCGACTTTGGCCCCCCCTGCACTAAAAAGACTAATATGCCATCGGAACCCGTTATTAATTATTTGCACAGTGGCGGTATTGGGGTTAGTTTAATATACTGTAACGCTGGGCAGGCTGGTTTGATGTTGGCCAGAGGGCAGCATAGAAAGCACATTTATTTGAGCAGTCAGATGCTTCAGACCATACATAGCCTAGCTCCACAGTTCCATTCTATAACTCTTATGTCACAGAGCCAGGTGCTTCTATTATTTAGCCCGCTGGTTAACTTGTGATACTCCAGATACATCTGAGGCACGTCTACACAGCTCTCCACCCTCCTTGCAACTGAGTGACACTCCCCAGTAGGTGGCACAAATTAACTGTATACTGTCTGTTACTTCAAGGTACAGTGACCAGTTAGTGAAGGATCATGACAACACCCTTACTGTCAGATATACTGTCTGTTACTTCAAGGTTCAGTGACCAGTTAGTGAAGGATCATGACAACACCCTTACTGTCAGATATACTGTCTGTTACTTCAAAATAAAAAGAACGTAGATCAAAACAAAAACAAATACCTAACTCCATTTTGGAGCGCTAACTAAACTTTTTTGACAGCATTACCTAACATTGGACGGCTAAGCCGTTTACCTATTAAACAAAACCACGCAGCTCTCCCTTCACACAGACTGGAGACTGCCTTGAACAAACATTTCTCCTTGTTTAAATCTCCTTGTTTTAATTTATTCCTAATTAGTGCCAGGTGAACTGCATCCTGGCATTCTGGGGGATGTAGTCCTTTAGCCCATCCTGGACTACATTTTTCTTTCCTCTTCCCCTAGTCTGCCACAACCCTTTACTGTCAGATGCACTGCAGCATGTGTTTGCTGTTACAGCCCTGATCTGCATGTCAAACCTACACACACACGCGCACACACACACACGTTGAGATCCCCAGATCCAGCTGGGTAAGGGGACCCGCTGGAGAGGAATCACTTACCACTCTGCATGGGGAGAGCTGCCGAGGACGGAATGTAGCTTCCACTTCACTGACAGCCATCAAGAGCAACAGGAGATACACGGCCATCGCGCTGAAACACACACACAAACCTGCAATGAAACGGTGCAGCACCCAAACAAGAAGAAAGGCACGGATATTCAAATCCATGTGTCGGCAGCTCTTGTGTCTTTGGAGAAGCAATGGTACCTGCCACCTGTACCAGCTACCTGACTGCTGGTTGCACTTTTGTCTGTCTCAATATCTGGTATGAGACTGGGGAAGCCCCAGACACTGAGCTTTCACACTGAAAGGACTGTAACCTCGGTATTAAATGTCTAAAAACACACATTCTTCTGTAAAGCAGTCTGTGCCCTCGGGCCACGCATTACATATTTGAAACAAAAAGAAAGCACTTCAGAGTGTTTTATTGTGTGAACTAAAATTGCAGTGAGTTTCCTTCAATTGCATCCAGTGTGGGTGGGTGGATTATTCTAAAGGATACAAGCTGGGTAAAAAAAAAAGGTCATCCAACTGAAGTTTGAACGAAGTTAGAATGAATACGCTCCTGAAATATGTTCTAACTTCTTCACTGGTTTGGTATTCGTTCTGTGGGCTAAATGGGGAGAAGTCAGGTGAGGGTAGTTGTTCACGTTCCCAATTGCTGGTCAGGTGGTGGGGATGCTGTCATCCTTTTCATTTTCCTTCAGTCTGTAAGCATGATATATCAGGTATTTAAAAAATAAACAAATATAGGTTTACTATATCTTTATGTATGGAGAATTGAAAATTTGAGCGAACATTTTAATGAATATCTTCCACTGTTTTTTTGTTTTTCGTTGTTTTGTTTTGTTTTGTTTTTTTCCCTGTGTCTAGGCTTCTTTGTAATTACAGGAAGTGACACGGTCATTCTTATCTGACTTCTCTGATTACTACTTCCTTGGTGACAAGAAGTAGAGAAAACAGGATCCATCTGCGTGTCTCTGTGTTGTGATGTCATTATCATAAGAAAAAGGAACACATCTTCAAAAAAGCTTTTAAAAAAGAATTTAAAAGCCTGACAGGATTAAGAAGGCGACACATTCAGAGACTAATTCATCTCATATCATCTTATAACATCTTGTTTAGCAGCAGCTGGTGATTTGTTCAGTTTTCCCTCAAGGTTTGTTTTTCATAGCGACCTGAGACTGAAAAATTCAGTTCCAAAGTAGATGTTCAATCACACAAACACAACTGAAGTGTTTTACACATTTGCAGGCATATGCATTCCTTAGCATAAACTTGTACCTCTGAATGCTGGTCATTCCTAGCACGTTGTTCATGATAATAGTAATAATAATAACAATACACCAGATGTGTTGATATTATGTTGAACAAACGCAGCAAAAAAACATTTGATTTATAATAATTTACGAGCACATCGAAGACTTTGCTCTTGTGTAGATTGTAGTTCTAAGCAACACCTAACTCTGTGAATTGTGGCTTGTTCTTTTCCTTGAATATTTATTCATAGCACTGCAGGCACAGAGTTCTGTATTTAAGCAGTTCTTCTTATCTATGCATTCTAATAAAAGTGACATGCTGTTAAGGTTACCTTGTTGAGGTTCTATTCCCCTCTCCAGATCCAGTTCATTGTGAGTTTGTGAAGCTCACACATCCTCCCTGACTGTGTGTCAGCTGGGTGAAGCTCTGTACCTTTCTGCTAAATAAGCCAGTTTAGACATCCTGTAGGAATATCCTGCATCATTCTCTTGAAATTCCTTATTTGGGATTGGGAAGTGCACATTCCCCTTGTTTTTCCCACAGCAGCTCGGAGCTGCAGGGTCCTAAAGCTGATGGCGTTCACTCGTGGTGCTTCATTATCTGATTTCTTGGTGAAAACTCTTGCAGTTATCAGAGGGTTATTCAACTGATCTAAACGACAGCATCTACCTCCATTTATAAAAGTTTACTGCAGTAGAGTCCTTTAATTCACTAACAGGACCCTGTCTTTATACACTTTACAGACAGTCTCTCACACATGCTGTTAGACATTTCATTCCCCTAACCCTGCTCCACACACTTCACTGATCCCTGATTCACACACCGTATACCTGCTTTATATTCAGATTTTACAATGCAGTACTTCATGATGACGCAAATCACATCTCACCTGTAGCATCTGTAGTGGTTTACAGCTGCCAGTAAACAGGGATCAGCTGATTGTTACTATAGACACAGCAAAGCTTGAGTCATGAGTCACAGCATTTCATATACTGTACTGTAATACCATAATCAATATATTGTACAGCAATCTGATGGTTTGGTAACATTGCAGTGCATAAATGACTTTTTAAACAACAGACTGTGCCTCTTCATAGTATATTCTGAATGGAACAAGCCGCCTTTATTAGCAAGATGTAGATGGAACAGTTAACATTAACACTAGCTTGAATAGTAGCTGTTCATACACAAACACATCTTTACATTGACAGAAATTGAGATCAAGCTGAACTGTTCATGTTTGCAAGTTAAGATCACATGCTGCGCTGTATGCTAACATTGTGATACAGTCTGAATAATGCATTGCAATAGTTAATTCAGAAAAACATTGGCTCCCATACCTGCTTTCCAGAGGAGTAGTGTTGAGAGTGCCAGTGCTGCTTATTTTCCAGACTCCTAAGTGAAAGTTTCAGGCACATTCATGGGACTGTATATATGCATGAGCAGAATTCTCCCTCCCAGTCATTTGAAATGTGGACTTTCTCATCGCTGCAGCTCAGAACTACTCATCCACGATGACTTGCTCAAGCAGCGGGTCTTATCATTACTGATAGTGATTTAATAAGGAATGGTTCACTTGTTAGATCCCCAGTTTCGGGTTGGGTTTTCAGAACGGATAGTATTCTGCATGCACTGAATAGACAGGGCCCGGGTAGCAGTCGTCTCTTCTCAGTAGTTTGCACTGTGACTGTCAGGTGGGGAAGGTGCACTAAGCTTTTATATTGGCTGCCGGGGACATTCCCACTTTTTCTTTCCACTGATGGAGTAGGGAGATCCCAGAGGAATTCCCTTGAATGATGACAATGTTAGAGATGTTACAGCCGTGTAAACACATTAGGAGATGCTCAGTTTGATTTAATGCTTAAACAACACATGTGCAGCCCTTATAAAAGCACAGTGTGCTGGTAGTTTTACCATGCTTTCCCCATGGTTATATAAATACATTTAACATAGATTACTATGGTGTGCCATGCTTCCCCATGCTTTACCATACCTCTCCGTGCTTTACAATGCTTCCCTATGCTTTACCATGCTTTCACGTGTGTTCAATCGGTGCCTGCAAACCGATATGAAAAAACACTTTATCATTATAAACTTTTCAAACAAGCTTGTAACAGTGCAGCTCACTTTGATTTGTACTTTGAGACACGGGTTAACAAAGAAGCCGTGCTCGCTTGTTGTCATTCTCAAAGTAATGAGCAATACGCTCTGGTCCACTTTGTGTCTCACGGGAGAACGTCCATTTGGTGAAGCTGCAAAGCACGGAGCCCCTGTTTGACAATATTAATACAGTGTGGGTGCTGATTACTGACAGAGAGACAGAAAGAAAGAAAGAAAGAAAGAAAGAAAGAAAGAAAGAAAGAAAGAAAGAAAGAAAGACATTTTAAATTGGCTAATAAAGCTATTATCTTTCTGGAATTTATGTTTTTTAAAACGGTTGCCGGTAATTTCTAAATGCCTCTTGCATGCCTCCTGGTGGATGCTAGTGTAAATGCATTGTATGCATACAATGGTATTGTATGCAAATTTCCAACCAGTGACAGACTCCCTCCAGTGGCTAACAAGCATTATGACTGGATGTCATTTGAACTTCTCTGGTGCTCCCTATTGGATAAATGCATATTAGCAATCTCAGTAAAGAAAGGACTTGTGAAGAGTTCACAGAAGGAAACAGCTGAACTGTTTATATATAAATGTCATATTCAGCAATATCTAATAATACTAATACTAATACTAATATCTGTACTGATGTACCGCGACTGGTATGGTTTGTAGTATAAATATGGCACATGTATTTTTGTTCTAAAGCGGGCTGTGGTCTGTGGAAGCACAGTATTAAGTTATGCATTGCTGGATTTATACCATCATTCATTTGATATACTCAAGCTCAGCCTATGCAGGTTCATTTGGTCAGAACAACACCACCGTTTCCTGAAAAAGCTGCCAAGAGAATTGTTTAGTAGCCCTCGTCCCATGTTGCACAAAAACATGTATTCCTGTTGTGTTTCATCTCTTCAATAATTCATTTAGGTCTGCAGTTCATGGAACCTTTTCAGCCTTTTTTCAGTTTCCCAAGCACTACTTAAATTGTATCTGGTGTTTTTGTTTTTATTTTCAGACAGCAGTTGTGCTAATGATGATTTTGGGGCAAATGGCTTTGAGAATCCTGCCCTTTCTTTAATCTGTTTCACATGGTTGGAACACCAATACAAAAAAACAAAAGAAACAAAGGATTCTATGATAAAGTGTTTGTCAATGGATTACCCAGCATGTTCAGATCGATTGCTGGTAATCTGCTATTGGATGTCTACACTGGCACTGCACGTCATACAACTGATGCTGTCCTGTACATCAGTCAGGTTTACAAAGACTGCGCACCCCCTACCCCCAGCCCCGCCCCCACCTTCAGCCCCGCCCCCTACTCACAGCCCCGCCCCCACCCTCAGCCCCATGCCTGGAGGGCTGGCATCTGTCTGGTTGACGAGTCCATCTGTCGGGTGTTCTCACCTTTCCTCTTGATGTCTGAGCCTGGGGGGCGGGGCTTGGTAATGATGGTAACTGCTCAGTCTTGACCCCCATATCCTGCTTTGGTGCTGTGATCCATCTTACCCAGAAGACTCCGGGACAGCAGCTGAAACGCCAAGGTAGGGAAATATGGGCCAGTCTTCCGCTGTACTGTAATGATATGAAAAGGCATGGTTTACTGCATTTAGTTCAAACAAAGATGTGGATCCCACTTTCTCTAATCACACCTGCTTCACATGCTGTATATTAGCTTGTACTCTTACATCTCTCTTCATGTCTTCCACAGGGAGAGTGACATTAGTTCTTCTCTCTCTTTCCCCACAGCACTGCACGTTGTCTCTTCATTAGTTCTTCTCTCTCTCTTTCTCCACAGCACTGCACGTTGTCTCTTCATTAGTTCTTCTCTCTCTTTCCCACAGCACTGCACGTTGTCTCTTCATTAGTTCTTCTCTCTCTTTCTCCACAGCACTGCACGTTGTCTCTTCATTAGTTCTTCTCTCTCTTTCCCACAGCACTGCACGTTGTCTCTTCATTAGTTCTTCTCTCTCTTTCCCCACAGCACTGCACGTTGTCTCTTCATTAGTTCTTCTCTCTCTTTCCCCACAGCACTGCACGTTGTCTCTTCATTAGTTCTTCTCTCTCTTTCCCCACAGCACTGCATGTTGTCTCTTCATTAGTTCTTCTCTCTCTTTTCCCACAGCACTGCACGTTGTCTCTTCATTAGTTCTTCTCTCTCTTTCCCCACAGCACTGCATGTTGTCTCTTCATTAGTTCTTCTCTCTCTTTCTCCACAGCACTGCACGTTGTCTCTTCATTAGTTCTTCTCTCTCTTTCTCCACAGCACTGCACGTTGTCTCTTCATTAGTTCTTCTCTCTCTTTCTCCACAGCACTGCACGTTGTCTCTTCATTAGTTCTTCTCTCTCTTTCCCCACAGCACTGCATGTTGTCTCTTCATTAGTTCTTCTCTCTCTTTCTCCACAGCACTGCACGTTGTCTCTTCATTAGTTCTTCTCTCTCTTTCCCACAGCACTGCACGTTGTCTCTTCATTAGTTCTTCTCTCTCTTTCTCCACAGCACTGCACGTTGTCTCTTCATTAGTTCTTCTCTCTCTTTCTCCACAGCACTGCACGTTGTCTCTTCATTAGTTCTTCTCTCTCTTTCCCACAGCACTGCACGTTGTCTCTTCATTAGTTCTTCTCTCTCTTTCTCCACAGCACTGCACGTTGTCTCTTCATTAGTTCTTCTCTCTCTTTCCCCACAGCACTGCACGTTGTCTCTTCATTAGTTCTTCTCTCTCTTTCTCCACAGCACTGCACGTTGTCTCTTCATTAGTTCTTCGCTCTCTTTCCCACAGCACTGCACATTGTCAATGTACATTCCTGACCCTGAACACAACCCTAACACTAAAACCACAGGTCTGCTCCAAAACCAAACAATTGAATCCAGACCTTCAAATCAGTATAAAAAACACAACACTGCTATTCAAGACTCCCCGGGGGACACTTACAATATTATTTCTCAAAGCCTATGCAATTCTCTATTGTATGAGTTTCCCCGCAGGATTTAGCACTGGGATAGTTACATGTTGTATTGTATTGGTAGCAATAGACGCATTTTATATTTGGCCTAATCCTACCATTAGGGGTCAGTGTTACCTTTATTTTCACAGATGTGTTTGTCCCTTAGTGGAGCCTAGACTAGAGAAATCATAAGAGACAGCTAAACGTGCTTACATCCTATCACCTTTATTGACATCATTTCTGATTGCATTTTTTTTTTGCTCTGCCCTTGCTTTTTTCTGTGTAGGATTATCAACGATCTGCAAATACAGTGCTTGAAACAGCACGCCATCCAGATAAGCAGTTTCTTCCTGGTCTATCTAACGTTGCATTTCACACAATACACTCAGGTATTTAATCACCGAATTTAATCAAAGCGTTGCAATACTCTTAAACCTGATACAGTAGTTAGACAACAGGCCTTTAAATTGCACGCAGCTTTTTGTCAATTCCACCAAACCCCGTGGATGCAGAACGAGCAGTTTCCGCGTATGGACAGGTTTTTACACCACAAAGACAAACCACGAGTGTTGAAATTGCAACAAGATGCAAGATGCTGGCCTTCAACAAATACCTAGTTTTCTGCTCACGGGCCAGAATTATTATTGTGTGCGTGCGTGAGTGCTTGTGTGTGTGTGCGTGCGTGCACAACATGCTAGATGGATAAAAAGTCTGTTACTTTTTTCAGCCAACACATTTAAATGACCCTTGTTTGTTACATTTTAAAATATTGTTTTAAACGTTACAGTGTAAATGTTGACTCAGTAGCTGCCATTAAATGTTATAAATGATTTTCTTTGATGCGCTATTCATTTTAGGCAGCTTACAATAGAAACTTTTTTTTTTTTAATAAAATGGCACTTCCGTGAATGTATTTTTTTTTTTTTTTTTTGTCATTCGTGAATTTCTTGAAAAAGTACCGTGAATTTTCCGTGGCCCTACTCATATTCACATGGAGTAATAATAATAACTGACGTCACATGGGGTAATAATAACACAGCACGGAGTGACACCATTCATCGCTCTGCTCAGGGCTGATTTAGGAACAGCAATACAAACGCTTGATATTGGCTACATTAGTAATAGGGCAGATATTGGCAGTGGAAATCAGACAAACCGGTTTCCTGTTATTATTTACACAAAACCATGTCGCCCGAGATCATTTGGAAGTGTTTTCAGTTTGAGTCTGACCGCAAACGCTATTAACCGGATTTGCTTTGTTCGTTTGACAGTCCTGCAGCACCACTTCATAAGACAGGACCGCACGCCGGACTGCCCGCAGCACCTCGCATGACTGAACAGCTAGAGGTAAGCTAACGTCGCCGCTTCTTCAGTGTTTACTATCTATCATGTACTGTGTGTATAGGACTCTGTGGCAATATTTAGTTTGATATTAATAGTTTATTAATGTGTTTATTCGTTTAGCAAAGTGTGTGTGTTTCTTTCAGGATACACGTTCTGCACCGACAAATTCGTGTTTATATAGAGGGGTCGTGTTTTTCATTGTAGCTGATAATATAATATTGGTTAACATCATTTTGTGACTGAAACAATACATATTATGAATTATTTGTTTTAACTTGCTTGTTTTGTAAAATTATTAATAATGTTAGTCGGGGTTGCCTATTACCAATTATTATTACCAGTAATAATAATAATAATAATAATAATAATAATAATAATAATAATAATAATAATAATAACATGTATTTGTTATGTTCACATCACAAATAATACAATTAGGAAAGTCTGCGCCCCTGCAGAAATACTGGGTGCTATAAGAACAATAGAGAGGAGATTCACAAAATGTGCTTCGTTTCCCTTGCAAATGTGTCACATTATCAGGCGAGCCCGGCTGAGCTCATGCAATTCATCTATAATTCACGGACTGCAAGCCATGTGTTCTCAGATTGGGTCGTATTTATTGGCTGCACACAGTGCAGTCTGTTCCGTGATTTGTCTCTGAATAAACGTGTGCGCATTTGACATATTTTGTAAATAAATAAAATCATAAATACAAAGAAAAAGGTCATTTATTCTGTTCCCTGTAGTTCATTGTGGGGATTCGTATTTCCGCTAAGAAGGCAAATACATGAGGAATACGGTAAACGAACTTTCCCAGCTAGTTCAGCTGCTTCCTGTAGGGAGCAGTCCAGTACTCTGAGCCCAAAACACAAGCCAAACAAACAGGAAACCACATCAAATAAAGAGCGCTTCCTAATATCAAGCGAGGCTGGTAAATACCGTGGCTACACAAGAAAATGTCTGCTCTTGTTTCTTGAAAAGTAGATGTGCATCTATGTATTTGTTTTTTTCTGGTAAAATATTGTAGTGAGAAAAAAAAATGTAATTCATCAAACTCAACTTAAGTTAAAAAAACACCCCAGTCTTTAAATAGCTTTGTAAATAGAGTCTGGTATTAGAGTGGAAAATAACAATGCTGTAGCGATTTGTTGATATCACAGTAATTCCATTTCTTGTTAATCTCCCGTTAGGAGATTAATAAGGACCTCTACAGAGAAACCCATCATTCCTTTACAAGTTAATAAGAACCTCTACAGAGAAACCCATCATTCCTTTCAAGTTAATAAAAACCTCTACAGAGAAACCCACCATTCCTTTCAAGTTAATAAAAATCTCTACAGAGAAACCCTAAGAATGGGGTTTGGAAACTCGGGGGAGCCCCAGGTGGAGCAGAGTAAGCACGTGGAGTTCTGCTCTGGACCGTGCCACGCTGAACTGATCCTCCAGACCCTGAACACCTACCGGCAAAGTGGACTCTTCACTGACGTGGTCCTCCTGGCCGGCATGGAGGAGTTCCCCTGCCACCGGGCCACTCTGTCAGCCAACAGTGCTTACTTCCGAGCCATGTTCCACGGCAGCTTGAAGGAGAGCAGGCAGGACTCGGTGAAGATCCCGGGAATCTCTCCCTGCACCATGGAGACCCTGCTGAACTTCATGTATGAGGGCAAAGCGGACATCCAGGAGGAGAGCGTGGAGAAGCTTTTCCAGGCGTCTGATCTGCTTCAGGTCACCGTGCTCCGCGATGCCTGCGTGGAGTTTCTGGAGAAGCGCGTTGATCATTCCAACTGCCTGGGCATCCTGGGCTTCGCCAGGTCTTTCTTCATCCAGTCCCTGAGCGAGCAGTGCCAGGCCCTCGTCTTCAGGGACTTTGCCGAGGTGAGCCAGCACGAAGAGTTCCTGCTGCTGTCCCAGGAGGAGCTGGCTGCCTTCCTGTCCAGCGAGCAGCTGGCGGTCGAGCGGGAGGAGATCGTCCTGGAGGCCGTGCTGAAGTGGGTGCACCACGACGCCCCCTGCAGGCAGGGAGCTCTGAAGGAGCTGCTCGGGCTGGTCAGGCTCCCGCTGCTGGACCCTGTCTATTTCTTTAATAAGGTGGAAACAGACGACGTCATCCAGGACTCCCGAGACTGTCGGCCGTTGCTTCTGGAAGCCAGGAAGTATCATGTGTTAGGGAACGAAGTGAGGTCTCCAAGAACACACCCAAGAAGGTATGATGACTCTACCACTGACACTATTGTTAAGTGTAGTGTATTACAATGCACCTTTACCTACGAGAAGAGCCATGTCCTTGCAGGCTTCCTTCTCGTAACTGTTTATTAAAAATGCAGTGTGAGCTTGGTTCTCAAAGCTATTTACTCCAAAATGTTGTTAGAATGATTTTTCAGACAGTAAACATGCACCCAGTAAAACTCCAATCAGAATTAAACAATGCAGATCTTTAATTTAGGGTCTGATTTTGTTTCTTATGTCATGCAGCTATCAATCTGGAGTAAGCAGTTTTCAGAATCTAGCATTCTGTAAAGAGAAATGCATTGATTGGTGCTAAAGATGACAAGTGAAAATACAGCATGGTACACTCCCCTGTGTTTTGCGAGAGACCTGGAATGATTACGGTATAGTTTGTTTTCCGTGGCTGCAGTACACTAATGTTTGCCTGTGTGTCTCCAGTTTTACAGGGCTGTCTGAGATTATTGCAGTGATTGGAGGTTGTGATAAAAAGGGCTTCACACAGCTCTCATTTACTGAGAAGTACAACCCTGAAACTACAGAGTGGGTCTCCGCTGCCAGCATCCCCGGCTACTCCAAGTCAGAGTTTGCTGCTTGCACTCTTCAGAATGACATTTACATCTCAGGTGAGCGTCGTGTTATACTGTACTATTGCACTCTTTAGAATGACATTTACAAAGGGTTGTGTTTAATTGTCCTTCCCTCTTTGAAGGTGGCCACTACAACAGCAGTGACGTGTGGAGGTACATCTCTCAGCTGGACGCCTGGGTTAGAGTTGCCTCCCTAATTAAAGGCAGATGGAGGCACAAGATGGCTACACTCCAGGGCAGGGTAATGTTCACACCATGTGTTATACAGTGTATTTGCTTTCTAGAGTCAAAAAACTCAACAAAGCGAAAACTCAGGGAGCAAAGTGGGGTTTACAGATACTGTTTCCAGGAACGATGCACCATCTGACCAGGAGCTGGAGCAGTTTGAGGTTAGTCTTGTGTGGTCACGGGATGTGTGTTTTCAGGAGCTGGAGCAGTTTGAGGTTAGTCTTGTGTGATCACGGGATGTGTGTTTTCAGGAGCTGGAGCAGTTTGAGGTTAGTCTTGTGTGATCACGGGATGTGTGTTTTCAGGAGCTGGAGCAGTTTGAGGTTAGTCTTGTGTGATCACGGGATGTGTGTTTTCAGGAGCTGGAGCAGTTTGAGGTTAGTCTTGTGTGAGGTTAGTCTTGTATGATCACGGGATGTGTGTTTTCATCACTCCTGTGTTGCAAATTTGTTGCCGTTACTTAAAACTGTAAGACGTTGATTTGCCAACCGAAGGCAAGTGAAGGCAAGCAAAGGGATGATTAAAAGATGGCTTTACCGTGTGTTCTTTAACTAGCGGTGTGTTTGTTTTTGTTTAGCCATCTTATAATAAGCAAGTGACAGCTGGCTAGCTGGTGGACAATCAAACTAAGTGGGCTGGAGAGGCTGATGTTTCATGTTGCAAAACCGTCAAAAAAATAAATCCCTGCTGTTTTCCTAGCGTGCATGTTGTGGTTGTTGCTGAAGCCGTGATTCCTCTACAGAGCTGCTGGCTCGCTCCCTACGGTTTGAGAGCGGAAATGGTGGAAAAGTTTGTGTTTCCGTGGTCAGACTTTTTAATTTCAGTCAGGCTTTTTTTTTTGTTTCGTTAACTTTCTCAACAGAACATCTTCTGAAGCTGGTTCAGGTGTTCTATATACATGTTTATAGTGCGGCTGGCGAAAGCTCCTCTACACTTTTCTCTCTTCTGTCTTACGAAGCTTGCTCGAGTGCTCTGTCAGAAACAAGGGGGGGATGTTGAACAATAAAGAAAAACACAATAAAAAGGAGACCCTCCACAGCAGTAATGATCCTCCTTGTCTTTCTCTGTGCAGCTGTAAGCTGTCGGTGGGTTTGCACAGCAGTAATGATCCTCCTTGTCTTTCTCTGTGCAGCTGTATGCTGTCGGTGGGTTTGCACAGCAGTAATGATCCTCCTTGTCTTTCTCTGTGCAGCTGTATGCTGTCGGTGGGTTTGCACAGCAGTAATGATCCTCCTTGTCTTTCTCTGTGCAGCTGTATGCTGTCGGTGGGTTTGCACAGCAGTAATGATCCTCCTTGTCTTTCTCTGTGCAGCTGTATGCTGTCGGTGGGTTTGACGGCCTGGACCGAATGGGCAGTGTTGAGCGCTACAGCTCCTTCTCCAATGAGTGGCTGCCCGTCGCACCTCTTTTGGAGGCGGTGAGCTCAGCTGCGCTTGTATCCTGTGGAGAGATGCTGTACCTGATCGGAGGAGCAGTGAATGACTTCTCCAACACCAACAAGGTAACTGAGACCACTAGCACAGCAGCTATATAGCGATCCTTTATACTTCAGTACAGGCTCAGACAATAGGACTGGCAAAGAACCCAGTATTAATATATAAGGAGTCTGATTAAAGAAACTATGCATCGCAATTCAAAATTTTAAACAATGAATGCATTAAAATACATTATATTATCATTTTGTAAAAAGTTGTTGGGAACTTGATGTGGGGACTTTAAGCGTACCATTCTAATGGTAGCCCATTCCATTGTATCTGTCCACGTGCTGCCATTACCCGAAAGTACAGAACCAATGCATTTCCTGTAGAAGATCATTTTGTAAGCTCCAACTTTTGGGGGACTGTTTGGAAACAGTAAGTGAAGGACAATGCTTCCCTGAGATGGATTTTAGGAGTGCTACTGTGTTGGGGTGTCATTGTCCACTTCATCCATAACATCCATGGTTTTATTAATTTCAATGTAATCTCACGACAGGTGCAGTGCTATGATCCCGTGGAAAACCAATGGGCTTATGTGAGCCCTGCTCCTTTTACTCTACGCTGCATAAATGCGGTTTCCTTTAATGGCACCATATACGTGATGGGTGGACTCGTGGATAAGATCTACAGTTACAGCCCGAAGATGGACGTATGGAGTGAAGTTGCAACGTTGCCTGGATCGGTGGTAAGCAGGAATAGTTTTCTATTTTGTTACCGAATAGGGCTGACCCATAGCGCCATTACTGTGGGGTGACACTCATGTAGAAAGAAAAATAACGTAACGTCAAAATACAAAATGAAAGCTGATCCCCGATCACTGCCCTTGCCTTCCCCACACAGGAGAGCTGTGGTGTGACGGTGTGCAATGCCAGGATTTACATCCTTGGAGGGAGAGACAAAAGCGGCATTGGCATCGACCGGGTCCACAGCCTTGACCCTTCCACGGGAGAGCTCACCGAAGAGCCACCGATGTCACGCTGTGTGAGTTACCACGGCTGTGTCACCATCACCCAGCACGTCAAGAGGTGAACTCCTCCTTACTACAGAGACACTTACATATGCACCCGCCCCATCTGTGAACGCTACACTTACATATACACCCGTCCCATCTGTGAACGCTACACTTACATGGAAATGGTATTTGTGTTTTTTTTGTTGTGTTTGCTGCTCTAGTTCTCAAGACAGTTAACCCTGCTGTATTACAGACTTCCCTCTGTGAAGGGGATATAGTGCAGGCACACTTCACACATTTTTTCCATATACCTGGTGAAGCCCTTTTCCAATTGTCACGCACTTAGTAGTAACATTTTTATCAGATTTTGTGTCTGTTTGTATATCAATGTATCTGTATATCACACTTCCGGTTTTGCATGCATCTGTAGAACCGGTTATCCAGTTGTCATGAAACTTGGTATGAACATTATTTTGTTTCAGTTATTGAGAATATCTGATTCTGGAGCTATAGAGGGGTGTCCATCTGTACGTCTCCCATTTATTTCTTGGCACATGTTCATAAGGATGTTTTGATAATGGAAGTAAAGTGGTTTTAAATCACTTGGCAAAGATTACAATTACTGTGTCATTTTCTATAGAGTCAGAACCTGAAACTACCTTAAAAATAGTGTGTTCTGCTGCATTCCCAGAACACAGAGATTATAGGAAGGGCTTCTGTTTTTCGGGTTTTATTAATTGTATTTTCCAGTGCTTATTGTTAGCTATTTTCGAGTTATATGTAAATCGTTTTTTTTCGGGGCTTTCGTTTTTGATATACTGTGAAATGAAATTAGTGTTTTCGGTTACTTTCCAAAATATGTATAATAACTCGACAGTACTTGCACACTTAAGTTGTACCTTCTTTCCTTTGCTGTCTTCCACAGTGAAATCCCTATGGTCACAGGCACATTCTTCCAGGGTTTTTGTGTGTAGGCATTTTTGTACATTTCACCACAATTCTGTTTTAAATCCTCCGTATTTTAACTGTAATGCAGCTTTAAATCCCGCTAACAAGCCTAAATCCTGATTTGTAACTTCGTTTTAAATCTTGCAAGCAGAGTCTCCAATAGAAATGTAGGAATGTGCTGTCACTCAGTAGTTGGGGTGGGCTTAAAGTATTCAGAACAAATCAATGATAGATACAAGTCAGGAAGGCAGGACATTGTCCAGCAGCACTGGGAAATGTATTTATTATTATTTTTGTAGCAGGTTTTATTTTTTAATGGGAAAAGGGTAAAGTCAATGTGAATAGATGAACCATTTCCACAGTTTTTCCAGTGTTTTCCGATGTTTATTGGCTATCCACTGATTTAATATTTTTTTGTACCGGGGGGGGGTTTTATCAGTTAAAACCGAAAATCAGAAGCCCTAATTATAGTTAACGTATTTGCATTTATTTTATTCCTGCCTTAAAGTGCCACAGGTTGTACTGTATGCTTGTGAA
This sequence comes from Acipenser ruthenus, assembly GCF_902713425.1. Classification (NCBI taxonomy): domain Eukaryota; kingdom Metazoa; phylum Chordata; class Actinopteri; order Acipenseriformes; family Acipenseridae; genus Acipenser; species Acipenser ruthenus. Next base: position 1,174,650 of record NC_081197.1, read on the forward strand.
TGTTATGATAGCTTAGTTAGTCCTTCAGGACTTCTTTCTTGGGGTTGACTGCTGACATTGAAACGCTTGTCATTGATTTTATTCAGTTCCCTTTCGTATTTTGAAAGGTTGATTGCTCATGCACTGTTGTAGGACTGTGGAAACACGCTGTATAGAAGTGGTCTGTCCGTGTACATACCAGTATCAATACAGGTGTTTATTTCAGCAGCTCTCAAGACTGTGTGGGAGTTGACAGATTGTTTAGTGAGCCACACTTTCTGGAATTCATTTTTCCATGTATTCTTTGCGGTCTATTCTGTGAAACTCGTTTAATTGTTTCTGGAGACAAGGAAGCAGCCAGCATGCATCAGGAAGCATTGTTTCTGAAACATGTTTGCGTGTATGCTGGGTTTAAATACTTCTGCAATGTGTTTCAAGGGTTTATTGTTTCCGTGCTTTGTCTCATATTATATAGGAATGTTATTGCGTGTATTTGTTTTAATTGTGTGTCTTTGTTCCATTTTATACTAATTCTCACTTGTATTTAAGGATTGCATACATTTACTGTGAATTCCGTGGGATTTGAATTATTGTTTAGCCGTTAGACGTGTTAAATGGAATTCCTGCTAATGAGATTTCACATACCGTACCTCAGAGCAGTGCAGCTGAAGTGGGCAAGGAGCCGTACCTGAAGAAACTGGAAATCCTGGCAATGTGAAAACAAAACAGTCTGTAATGTGAAAAACGAAACAGTTTGAGAGAAACTTTTCAACGTGAAGCAGCATTACACTCTCTCTTTCTATGCTTCATGCGCACTTTGCTTTTAATTGTACACATGCTTACACTTCAGGAATTCCGTTATGATTTTGTTTCGTGGAATAGGACTGCTAATAAAAGTCCCTTTTCAGCGGATTGAACTTCTTGGTTGTATCAAGTTAAACCAAGCTCAAAGCGCTTGTTTTTCCTTGAGGTAAAACTATAAATGATAGAAATGCAAAATGATATAACACTGATGCAGGCATGGCCTGTGATTTCTTGAAAGGTGATAAAAGCATTGTCTCTTATTTTTTTTTCTTTTAAAGGGACAGAACAATATGTTATGTATGTACGCCATAGTAGAAAGCGTAGCATACGTTATTGCCAGCCTTGTCTCAAGGGTGATTAAAACATACCGGGGTTTGCTGCTGGGTTTTAAGGGCAATTCAGTTATTTCCTTTAGATAACATTATGTTGTTATTTAACATGTTAATCATACCCTGTCTTAAATAAATGTAGCAACTGTGGGGTAATAAAATGTTAATATAATGTACTCCTAAGTACCAATAAAAACGATTTTCTAAAACAAAATGATTCTATTTGATTCTATTCTTTTAATTATTCAAAATGCATTAATTCAATTATAATGGTTGCATTTATATCTAAAGGCTAGGTTTCTGTTATTCTCACAAATTGCTTTAATGTGGGTTCCTAAAGGTCTGCAGAGCAGCTGGATGGATCTAAATAGAAATGAATATAGATCTCAATATAACTGTAATACTAACCAGGTATAAAGCATCAGAGTTCTATATAAAGACAGCTCAGTGAACTACACTGACAGTTCTGCAGAAGCAAAGCACAGGTCAGTGAACAGGGTGTCTACAAGAAATTATTTTTAATCTTGGCATTGAATAAATAAATTCAGGCAGTACATTTTTAAGCTGAAGGTGGAATAATAAGAAGGATAAACGAATTGCCTATTGTTCAGACTAGGAAAGGCTCTCTATAGGACGCCCCTGTGTTGAGCTGTCGTTGTGTTTACTGAAACCCAATGTTCCCTGTTTTCTTTTCATAGCTTTATTGTTTATTTTTCAACCCCCCCCCCCCCCCCACTGCAGGTAAGCAGAGTTCTGTGGAAGTCATGTGATCTGCATTTTCCTGAGAATAGCCTTCTCTGAAACAGAATGCAGCAGAACCACATTATTGTAGCCTTAATAGGGGGCTGGCCTTAATGTTGAATACATATTGTATTTCTTCCAGGAAATGAAAACCACAGGATTATTATCATACGATAACACTTTATTGAACATTCTATATGCTTATTATTGTTCAATCTCTATTATTATTATTATTATTATTATTATAAGCAGACTGTTCTAATTCTTCTATTCATATTATTTAATATTTCTATTTATACTTCATGATGCAGAGAGATATTAAAGAGTTTGGTTTTGATGTTTCGCTCTGTATTGTGAAAACCCTGTTCTCTGTTCCTGTGTGGAAGTGAGTTGGGGAAGCATATTAGGGTTGCACAATACTCCTCCTATGGTGTTCAATGCACAGCACAACGCTACCGAGGAGTCTTCTCCGAAGATTGTTTCGCTGGTACAGTTAGTAAACATGGCAAATAATGATCAGCAGAAACAACAGAGAATCACAGAGCGCACACATGAGCGTATACTAATCACATTTAATATTAATATTAGGAGAATGTACAGTAGATGGATAGAAGATCCTTTTAAAATGGGTACAATAAACGAACACCAGAGTTAAAACCCCCTTCTCGGATGAGGGTGTACCTCAGTGACTGATTCTATGCCTGCAGTAGCTGCCTTCTCTCAGTATGACAATGAAAACGAGGACAATGGGCTGATGCAGCTACCCCCCAGATAGCAGTCCCTGTGCACTGCCATGCAGCTCATTTGAAATGTATCTCATACTGGTCTGGAGCTGCTGAGCTCCATTAAACTCTGAATGATCAAGCGCTCCGTGCAGCTGGGGCTGTCTGGATCATGGTCTCTGGAGAAATCGTTTTAATTACTGATAAGAGGTTTTGCCTTTTGAGTCAGTGCTAGTCCACTGCTCTGCCCAGGATTGCTACATACTTAACAAACCAAGATTCTAACTGTGCATGATTCAGGTAGAATCAAACCATGCAACCACGGTGCAGGATTCAGGTAGGATCAAACAGTGCAACCACGGTGCAGGATTCAGGTAGAATCAAACAGTGCAACCACGGTGCAGGATTCAGGTAGGATCAAACAGTGCAACCACGGAGCAGGATTCAGGTAGAATCAAACAGTGCAACCACGGAGCAGGATTCAGGTAGTGAAAATATGGTAGAAAGGGTTATAAATGTACTAAAGGTTGGTTGCTGGGAGAGTATTTTTAAAAGTTTGTAACGTCCCACCCTCCGCACTTTTGTATATTAAAACAAAAGAAAGTCTGTTTGGCCTTGCATTCACTTCTCAAATAGGTACACCAACCTTAATTTGTAGATTGAAGTCCCAGAGACCAATTGGTCGCACACTCAAAAATAGGACAGGATTTTAAAAAATATTTTCTTAATTTTATTAGTTAAAACATGTTTATACTAAAACAAGCAAACAAACAAAAGAATGGTAGGACTACGCGTTTCAACACAACAGGTCTTCGTCTGTTGTGTTGAAATGCGTAGTTTCCTTGACAAGAAAAAGCTTGAACTTGACCTCCCTCCCTCCCTCTGCAGGTCTCCAGTGAAATTCAGTATGATAAACACTGCAGGTAAGCAGATAAGTCATGTGATCTGCATCATCTTGAGAACAGCCAGTGGAATCGTATCCTTCATGGAAACAGAATCGCTTAATACTGAAAATGCCTTGAATTTCTTCTAAGAAATATAAACCACAGGATTATTATTTAAACAGTTCCTAGTTTAACCGATTTTATTTAAATGATTAACACTTTCTTGAGCGGTGTAACTGACTGATGTTGTATTTATTTTTTAATAAATGCTCAAGAAGTCTAGAGAAAAACTAAACATGTGTTCCCTTGTACAAGAACAACGTGAACTCCCAGCAGTACAGTAAAGAGTACAACGGGGAGAGTCCATTTTGGTCTTCACTAATAGCCTGCAGTAATAGCTATAAAAAAAAATACTATTAAAAAAGTCTAGTGTCCATCTGCCACATGATTTCCTGAACTTGATCTACTAGCTCTGTTCACTTCATGGAAAATCCTTAAAATGATCTTCATCCCAAATTAACCCAAATTACCTTAATACATTGTCAATTAGTAGTGTTTACAATCATAGACTGTTCTGGGTTTTTCAGTTCCTAAACTTACCTACATAACCTGGAAAAAAAGGCATCCGTTTTATGGCTCTGTGGTCTTGGAAGAACCCAGGAAGAACTGAAACTTACTGTTTTGATACCTTTAGGAGTTTAAATACAATCTGTGTAGCCGAGCCATGCTTTTGCTTTGGCCGGCGCTCCTGAATTGTTTCTTGTAATTTGAAGAACTTGTTTGCTTTGGTTGTGCTCATTCAATGTGTGAGTTGTTTTGTATGTTTTATTATATAAGCCATCTTCTTGACCAGGTCTCCCTCAAAAAAGAGATTTTAATCTCAAGGGGACTTTCCTGGTTAAATTAAAATAAATGAATACATAAATAAATAAAGCTTAAAAGAAATTACTAAAAATGGAAATGATTGAAAAACAGAGAGACAACTAAAAGGTTTTAGATTTGTTCACGCTGATGTGACGTGGCCGCTCAGTTCCTGGTACAGAGGGTCTGCTATTAAAAACATTTTTGTTTTGTTTTGTCATTATGGTGTGTTTGAAATTTCTCCACAATTATTATTGTTGTATGTCTCATCATTTTCAAAACAAGAAAAAATAAACTGGAAAAGCGCTGTTACAGTGGCAAGCAACATAAAGGCTTGAAGACTGCCCCTAATTATGCCAATCGCTACGGCCATACATTTACACCTGTTTAAACAAATTAAAATTTCACATTTCCTGTTTTTTCTGTAATAAAGACACGTGGATTGTGTTAATTAAGCAACCCTGTTTATATTGCCTTGTTTTCTTTGTCCTTTGAAAGCTGTTACATTGCAGGGATCCCTCTTCTGAAATCCCCAGGGAGCTCAATACAGCACATGCTAAAGACCTAGGCTGCTGTTACCAGACAAAGAGCTGGGTAAAGACCGCGAGCTCCGGCTGAGAGTATTCATTAAACTAGAGGAGAGGGGGAGGGGGAGAAGGGGGTGTGCTCCATCTGTGTATTCAATCACATGCCCATTGCATACCCGCAGCAACTACACCTGCAATACATAATATATTTGATTAGTAAACACAATATCTGATTCTGCAAGCCCTACTGGCTCAGGCTGGTGAAAATAATGTCTCAGACGTATCAGCAACCAAGTATGTGTACAGCGCGAATACACATGGCTACTGGAAAGTGAAACATTACAGAATGCTTGGAAGAAACTGAAACTGGGGTCTGATGAAACAAACAACGATTCTGTACCAAATGTACCAGAACCTAGATCTGCTGAAACTGCGTTCGAGATTGAGGGACGAAATTCAACAGCGGGTGAGGTGCGACGAAGCAGATCCTGCCTAGCATCTTTTAGATGATGAAGAGATTGTTGATGAGCTAAATGGAAATAACAGTGTCAAACAAGAAAGTGAGGACGAAGACAATGAAAGCAAACCAGCCGTTTCCCAGAGTGAAGCAATGGAGTGCTGTCAGAAAGGATTGGACTGGCTGGAGCAGCAACCTGAAACCGAGACTCCTCGGCTTCAGCTCGTCCAGTCTGTTTTTGTGGGTTTGTTTTGTAAACCCACAATGCACTTGCAAATCACCCAACAATAATGCAAATCTATACTGTACTGCACTAATACTGAGTATCTTACCAAACAAGGGGGTTATCCTTAATACTAGTTAAATTCCAAAACATTGTATTTATGTTGTAGTGCTTACATGTGTGTATAATGGTATTTTAAACACGATTCAATGATCCGCCTTTTAGTATATCCACCCTTACTCTGGTCCCACGGCAGGCAGATATGCGACAGACCACTATTTGTTTACATGGCTTTCAGCACACAACAGCCAACAATTACCTCTGCTGCTGGAACCAGAAACGTAATTACTGCAAAATAAACTCAGTGGAACCAGGCTTGCTACAGAACATACGTTTTTAGAGAACATTCAGGTACCAAGGGCCACTACACAATGTAACTGCCCATAGACCAGGATACCAACTCTTTATAACATGGTCCTCATTCTTTAACTGTAAATGATTAGCCCCCCTCCCCCTCCTTCTTACAGCAAAAATGGGATTTGAAACGGAGCACAATTTAAAGAATATATGGGAATAAGAAATTCCTATTTGTACTGCTATCTGTTAAATCCAAAGTGATATTATACACTACAAATACTTGAATACACTTATACTGTACACAAGATATGGCCATTGGTATCACAGGGAAGCAAGCGTCCCGAGGGCCCTGCGAGAGGGTTTATTAGCATGACAGCATCAGCCACACACATCTGCAAGCGTTCCAGAGAGGATGCTCACATTTTACTTGCATTCTCCAGTTTTCTGGGCTAGTTGATTACCTAAAGCATTGTGTGTTTTCATAATGCTGGAAAAGAAAATGTGCATTTATTCACAACAGAATCAACAAAACACACACACAGAAGCTTGATAAACAGGGAATCGAGCTTTATATAAAATTAGCACATATGGGAACAGTAAAAAAAACAGAACAGCATTAGAAACATAATCTGTATTTTAGTTAAGCAAGAAAATATAAAACCACGGAAACATTGATAAGGAAACAAAAGGCACGATATGTATTCACACTCCAGTTTTAGTACCCAAAACAAATAAACAAAAAGATACTTAAGTGTGTACATGATGAGCAGAAGGAGCTGAAAATCAACGGCAAACCTTTGAAACACAGCCATGCAGATTGTTGTGCAGTATGAGATATTCAGTTTTTTATTTAAAGCCTCTTTATATCCAGGGCTGTCACCCTACAGTGTCAAGAGACAGACCAGTCCGATTTCCTTTACTGTCCTTAAAGGAGTAGTGCACACACTACAGTCCAGTTTCTTACCTCCTATTAGCTTGATTAGATGTTTTGGCTCCTCGCGTGGTTTTTCCTAATGCTATAGAGAAAGTGCTGCATCCTGGCACGTTTGCTGTAGGCCGTGTGGTCTGACCGCAGTGATTCTGAACTATAAAACACATGGGAGAGCACCATGTGCTGTAGCATGAAGTGGCACCAACCTTTACCTGTAGCACTCCATTTGAAACATCTGCAAGTTCAAAAAATCAACGATCATATTTCAGGTGCTAGAGGTTAAGAAAACTGGATTATAAAACTTTAGCACTCTCCTGCACAACATGTTTTTAGAATGCGTCTCCACGAAACGTACAATGCTTTTCTATATTTTTGTGGCAATAGGACTACACCCCTATCGGGTTTGCTATTACAGTATGCAGCATTTGCCTAGGAGCTTTGTAATGTATTAAAAGTCAGCACCAATATAGTCTAATGAACAAAGCACCATGAGAACTACTGTTTTAATTGGTTAAATGCCTGGCTACTGACTGGGGTGGGGTTGAGATGTGGATGCTTTGTCATATTTTAGTTTTTATTCTGTACCATACTTAACCGTTTTCTTTCTTATTGAATTACAAATTGCTAACATACTAGGAACTATGTGGTTCTGTTGCCTGATCGATTCTTGATGTGTTAAGATTTTACGCAGCTTCCAAATTACAAACACTATTGTCGCTATATACATTAAGACTAAACAATTCTTAACTATACCGCTTTCGTAAAAAAAACAAACACAAAACACATATAGCAAGTTGCTTACATATTTTTTGGAGTCATATGCAACAAAACTCTTATTTTACACATAGGGTCCAAATGTTTTAGCAAGTTGGAGAATTTTAGATATTAAAAACAAGAAAAAATACCTTATTTTTTTGTTTGTTTGTTTTAAATTGAGCAGCAAATACTCCTTGCGGATTACATTTTATATTATTTTTCACCAAATAGCATCCTATGCTGACTGAGGGTTGTGTTTAAACTGAATTGAGATGTACCTTCTGAAACACACACACACACTTCTCTCTGAACAAGGCAGGTTGTTTGAGAATAATAATAATAATAATAATAAAAACACGTTAAACCAGTAATTCCAGGATAGAGAAAGATACTGAACAGCTCTGGAAGAATTCTGAAAAAAACAAACAATTAATAAGAATTTACCACAGGACAGGCTGGTTTCGCAGCCCTGAGGACTGTACAACCAGCCATCAGTCCCTTTCTTGTCATATTAAGGCATCACAATAAACACATGGATCATGTTTGTAAGCTTAGAGCTCAACAATTAACAATCAGCAATTTAAGGCAAAGTATCATCATTAATAAGTCTGTATCTCTTTAATTCAACTGTGGAATAAAACCTGATTAAAGTCTGTTTAAATGAATTTTCAAAAATGATACAGAACAGGCCTTTTTTATGATTATGGTGTCCTGAATGTATTACTCTGTGATTTCCTTGTGCGGTCTGCTTTATTGATAGTTTTGTATAAAATTAAAATCAATAAAGTCGATTTTCAACCCACTCCCAGACTAAGCATCCAGAAAGTCAACTCGTGGTAAAGGCTTCAGGAGGGGCGGACATTATCCTGCATGGCACAGCACCTATACGACATTCTACATGTCCAACACAGTTCTAGTTTAGAACCAATGCTATTCCAGCACAAGGGAGCTACAGCAAGTAGTGGGCATGTATTAAAGTGTGTATTGGATTGTTCATTGCAGGCTACAGGCACACTTTAACCCTTTACAAGGAAGGTCATCTTTAAGACTGGAGTGAATTTAAGTTAAAATCGAGGAAGTGTCATAAATACATACATAAAAAAATACATAGGAGATGTCTGAAATCACTTTAAAAGGCTGTGTTTTGGTGTGGGATGATAAGCCTAAATAATTCTAATATCTATTTAAAACAGCTATATATTATATATATTAAGTTAGCCAATATATAACTGCAGTAATGCTGTGTTGAGCCCATGATGTAGTTTCATATTTTGCTTCACCATTTTGATATCATATATTACACTCAACACTACAGCATGTGCTTTTTAGTGTAATTTAATTGTTTCTATTAAGGTCAATGGTTTTGAAGCCGGTTGCCCTGGCACTCGTTTCTGGGATCTGCTGACAGCCCAATATGAAGATCCTTCAGTATACAGAGGGCAGACTCCGGTCCCCAAGAAAAGTTTACCACTGTATTTTTTCCTTGGTCCTTCACTGTGGTCGATTACAACTGGCTGTGCTTTTACTATGGCAAACTTGTATAAGGGATTGTCCGGACTTTATCCTACAACAGTGCTTCCAAACCCTGGTCCTGGGGACCCCAACTGAGCTCTCAATTACTTAACTAAACCCTTAATTGAACAAATACATTTGCTGAATTAAACCTTTTTACTTGTTTTCAGCTCCTAAACAGTTGCAGATTTTAAGATAGCTATAACATTTTGTAAGTAACTTGAACTGCAACTTATTAGGAGCTGAGAACAATTAAAAAGGTCTAATTAAGCAAATCATTAGTTCAATTAAGGGTCTAGTTAAGTAACGTGAGCTCAGTTGGAATGAAACCCAGAGGACACATGGGGTCCCCAGGACCAGGGTTACAATCTCTAGAAGGAATCTACCCTAATCAGTATAGTAAAGCATGGATTGCCTGGACTAGTTGTTTTTTGCAGTTGTAGAAACACTGCATCACAAGATTACTATATTTTGTAGGATGGACTATATCAGATTTTTGCATGCCTATTGCAAGCAGTGTCATTTGTAAGGTGTAGGACCCCCTCAACGATGATGCAGGATCAGTTTGATTGTAGGAATATTTTAAAACCAGGTCACTACAGAACATTCAGATTGTATATAAATTAAATGCGGGGAGCACACAGTACGCTTTGTGAGTTCCTACAGTGACTTGTGCATACCGGACATTTATCACCATGCAATGCTTTCTTCAATGACTAAATAGAATTTGTTTACATATATTGACATATATTCACACATGCATTGGTCCAGGGTTTGTTCACATCGAACCAAAATATTCCAGTTTTTAATCCTTCCTGATGTTAGCATAGACCACAGACTCAGTTTTGTAGACTGTGTTCGACATCTTCTTCCCTGAATGATCCAGCTGAGCATAAATTACTGGGCCCTGAAAAGGAGAGAACAGTGAACTGCAGAGAGCAAACAACACAATAGTCAACATCATTTATTATAAAAACAGAGGACAAAAACAGATTGAGGGCAACTTCAACCAACCTTCATTTTAAAAGGGCAACTTGGGACACATCTAAAATATAAGGTGCTTTGAACTAGTCATGTTTAATAAACAATATTTCTATCTAATTATAGAAATAATCAGGGATGTAAGGACGCACTATCGTCACGATACGATCCCTATCCTGATATGCCGCTTGTGATACGATATGCAGCACGTGGTCCCCATGGGCTTCTTGTATGATGCAGAATAAGATCAAACTAAATTTGTGTTTGAACATTTTGTTCAAAGAAACACATTAAACGAGATCCGCAGGGTATATATTCATGCCAACTATAAAGCACACCACATTCAACAACCACTTGATGAACTACAATGAGTGCTGTGCTTTTGGTCTTTATCACGATACAAACCTCTATCACGATACAACATCATGTAAAAAAGTATCACGATTTACTGTGAATGGTTACACCCCTACAAATAATATACCAAGTCATTCTAAACAAGAAGTATGCCATAGTTACCAATTTGTTCTTTAAGGCCAAAAAAACTCCATGCATGCTTGATGCAGGGGTGTTGAATTACAGTATTATGTATTTTTAGTTTCTTTTTCTCTTCCCACGAATGAGTAGATGTTCTTGAGATATACCGTAGTTCAAAAGGTACAGACACTTTCACTAACAAAACAGAAAGATTGGGGTACGAGAAGAAAAGTTTTATGAAGCCCAGCTTTAATATTTTCAACAAAAGAATGCACTTTGGTTCATTCAATGTGTCGTATCCAGCCACTTACCTGCTTAAACCATTTCAATACGGGTCTCTTAGATAAACTATGCTGTATGAATCATTGAAACTAAAGGGATGTTAACACAGGTCAAACCCGTGTTACACCTTTCAAGTCTGTACCTCTTTCTCCACAGAGTATATCTGAAACGTCAGAATATCTCGTTTCAGGTGTATATCACTAGCTTTGGCAAACAATAAGATTTTGTTTATCCGTTACAGAAATGTTGGAGCGGGGTTATCGAAGCGGGCAGCAGAACATGTGGGCACAATGCCAGTAGCTGCTCTGCCTGTCTGTAGTACTATATGGAAGGGTACACTTCTGCTATAGTTCAGGGAAATGCCACATGTTGCGCACCAGTAAACCCCAGGATTATAATGTCCCCTGGAAAGCAAAGCAAAATCCCCAGAAACCCTGAAACTAATTAAAGCCTGGCACGATACTGTATCTGTATTAATAGTCTAGGGATGACACACAGTATAAGTAGTTGCACTGTGTTTGTTTAGAGCACCAAAACCATTTCCCACATGAACAGACACAGCTGCACACACTGCAGTACTGCAGCAAGACTCAAATGAGGAACAAATAGATTACCAACCCAGCCTCCGCGGCTCAGCTGGATTCAACACCTGTAAGTGCAAACACCCATGCGACAGCCCCCTCACTATGAAATCACCTTGGAAAGAGAACTCTTCCAACCTGCGAGTGTAAAGAGCCTAGAAGTACCCGGGTTGGCCTGCAGAGAATATCATTTGCATAAACGCTTCTGGTGAAACATCTTTCCTGATTGTCGCTTTCGTTTCACAGATTTAGGAGAGCTGCTTTCATTTATTTTTATTTTATAATTTTTTTTTTTAAATACATAATGAACTTGTTTATCTCATTGTAACTAAAATGTTTCTTTAACTTTGTGTGTGTTTGTGTGTGTGCCTGCAGTGATCTGTGTCACAGACAGTCATGAGTTCTCTGGCTGTACATGGATTTCTCCGAGGTCATTTTTCACTTATGTGCGCGAACTTAAGAACATTAGAGATTTTCCGAACAAGAGGAGGCCATTCCGCCCATCCACGCTCGTCTGGTTCCTAGTAGCCGATTGATCTCAAAACTTTGTCCAGTCGGGTTAAAGGAGCCCAATGATTCAGCATCAACATGACTTGGTAGCCCATTCCATACCCACACCACTCAGTGTAAAGAAGCGACTCCCACCCTCTGTCCTGAGCCCACTCAATTGCTGGCTGTATCTTCTGGTCTTGGTTGAAGTATGGGCCAGGGTTAACTTGCCCGAAGGCGTGTTGTATTTGCCATTGCTCCCATGGAGCCGAGTCTGTCTCTGCACTCTGTACTAACTCCCTACTATGTCCGATACGGATTTGCAGCAGCACCGACATACATACCTGTGCAGGGCCGGAGGGACTGCTACATCTCGAGTCCTCTTTATCTGAGCCCTCTTTCTTCAGCGCCCGCGTCTCTTGAGGAACCACGCTTTCAGAGGAGCTGCAGCTAATGGGTCATGTTTTGAAGGGCGGGGGTTGTTTTGTTTTACAAGTCAAATGGCACAATGTAGCACACAAGCAAGCGTTGGCAGAGCAGTGCGAAAAAACAAACCAAAAAAACACAAAAACAGAAAAAAAAAGACAAAATGCAATGAATGATGAGCTCACAGTACAAACAAAACACTCCATTCTCATTGTACAGCTACACTGATTCAGTGTGAAACAAGACCCAATGTCGTGAATCAAAAGGCTTGCTCTCCTGAGTTGGAGTGTACAAAGAACACAACACAACACACACAAAACTAAAGGTACAAACAATGCCATCTACTTCAAAACTACTAAACTATATAGGGGCTGTGTACAGTGCTATTCAGCAGTCGCAGGAAGTATTTGAAAACATATTAACAATTTTTTATTTTTTAACCAGAACCATTTTGCATGATTTCTGATTAAATACATTTAAGTACTGTACTGAATTACATTGCACAGTATTCTTTTTACCCAGCCCAAAACATTAACCTCCTCCCACCAGCACAGGGGTGAGAGCAAAGTTCAGCAGCTGTAATACACAAGCAGAAAAACAAACAAAGTGTACTGTAACAGGAATTTAAAAAGCACTAGCTATCGACAGAGGCTCTTTTCAAAACAGAAATGACAGATGCACTGGGATTGGTTATCTTTTGATCCGGTAATGATTTAGTTAAAAAAGACTCTTCCTGTACGTACCTCACAAAAGGGGTTTACCGTTCCAGCCATTTCGAAACTTTGGCTTTGATAAGTCTTTCTAAAGCAAACTCATATCAACAGAATACATTTTAATTACCTACGATGCATCCTGTGTGCAGAGAGGATTAATATGCTGTATGCTTTTCAGTAACAAACTGTCATCTAGTCCTATAGTCATTCGTTTGTCGGTTTCCTCCGTTAGTGTCTGAGCTGTTGGCCTGGGTCACAGTATACCAGGCTCCATTTCTGAATTGATATTTAAGAGATAATATTAACAAATGCATGCACAACTGTATGTGCTTTCAATGGGGCAAGAGGCAGTGTCTGTCCCGAGTTGAAACAGCACGCTATCTCAGCCACTAGATGGCGCCATAAGCTTTTATCCATAGAAAGCAAAGGCAATTACAGGATGTTTTTTCTATGTTTGTTTAATGTTTCTTTTGACAGTATACAGACTAAAGGTGCAGAGAGTAAAATGAGCCAGTCTGTTCAGCCTTCTGTTTAAATCTACTGCGAAGTCAACCATCGGTTTTCTACTGCGGATGCTGATTAAAGTACGAAGCTGAAAACAGTGACAATGAGTTTGTTTGTTTTTCTTTGTATTTAAAACAGCTACTGTCTTGATTAAAGGAGTGCCATATAAAGACTGCATCATCCAGGACCCTGTGCTGGTGGTCTGATTGCATACAGAGTCTACATAAAGCTCACAAGACAGAATTCAGTGATGGGTTTCAATACAGTTCGACTTTGTTTTGTTTTGCAATGCAGTCAGGAATATCTGCTTTGTTTTTCATTTCAAATACTCAAAATGATTTGTTAAATTAAACTGCACTTGAAAAACCTATTAACCTCCACTGAGTGACAGTCTGGTGAACACATAAAGAACAATAAACCAATAGTAATAACATGAAAATGATGCTAACATCAATGTTAATTGATTTAACACATACAAAATGCACCAAAATGAAAGGCTGTTTGTTTTTTTTGTTTTTTTTTTTAGAAGAATGCATTCTCTTTCTGGAACCTGTATGCTTGGAAAGCATTAGTTATATCTACGATTGTAATACCATTCTTTATTTTTTTGTTTAGAGGTGCATATCTGTATTAGTCGCCGTGCCTACAGTTCTGCACAGCAGTGACGAGAATATTAAAAAGACGGGACAGACGCACACACTGTTTACTGGTTAGTTGTGTTAAATCAAAACCAAACAAGCAATGCAGTTAGTGGGTTAGCATGAATGCCTGAATGCCAAGTTTAAAAGACCTTTCTCAACAGTATCAGCTTCACTGAAACACTCGGCATTGTCAGATTGGAAGCAGCTTAAATGCATTAAATCTGAGGGTGGGGTGTCTTGCATTCTATCCTGGCCCTGTGGCAATATTCAGATTTAGGCAATTCATCTGATGCAACAGTTTAACAGAAGAACAATCCCTTCTTGAGGCTCATCTTTGATTGTGCAGTGAGGTGACTGCAGGGAGTGCCACAGTAATGCATGGGGGCGGGGGTCATTGGGTCGGAAGTACAAAACGAGTCTTCTAGGGATGTCATACTATGTTCTCCAGGATTGCTTGAAAACACTTGACTAATGAACAGGAATTCAGATGAACTACACCAGTCACTCAATCAAGCAAAACCTTTACTTATCCAGAGGAGTCAATTGATATCAAATCCCCCATTTATAATGAGACCTGACTGGTGCGCATTCACTTTGAGAAACCATAGTAGACACGCTCCAATCCTGGAACTTGTTCGATATTTTCTTGAATGGTTAATAGTTGTACTAACCGTGCAGCGATGGCAGGGTTATTCCTGGCATGTTTTAGTGAGTGCCCTGTTGTGTTAATACAGCACTAACAATCCTCTTGCACTGAAAACCCAACAGCCCAACATGCAAGGCACCGCAATACACAGTAGGTATGTAAGGTCTTCATGCTTCATGCTGTGAACCATTACAGATGTAGCATGTTAACACTTTGACAGCAGGCAGTGGTTAAGATGAGCAGTGGTGTTTAAAACAGCCCCAGTGTGAAAATCAGTCACTGACTCCACTTAGGGGAAGAGTCTTGGATGCAGCTTTCGTCCAAGACTGACAGAAAAAAATAAATAAAGCTCCATCCAATTTAAAAGGTGACTGTGAAGCACTTTGCTGTACTGGACTTCTACATGACGTTCTAGCATGTGTGTCACAAGACAGGAAGCGCTTTGTTCAGTTCATAAGCATGCTGTACATCTGGCTGGTGTGTGATGCACTACCCAGCCCACTCTCTCTCACGCAGTGCCATAATCAGACACTGCAAAAAGCAGCTCTACAGAAGCTGTGCTGTCGAGGCTGCTGTGAACATATCCAAATCTGCTAGACGTTTGTAGAATTGTATGCGGACATGACATTTTGTAAATCATTTGTTGTGCTCAATAGTACATTCTAGTATGTATTTTAATTTTGAGCAATATGTTCAGACACAGAAGTCTCATACATCAAAGTGTTGGTTTTAAATTGAAAATGAAATCAAATCAATGCAACAAAAAAAAGAAATACCCACACATTAATAAGTTAATATGATTTAATAAATAAAACACAGAAAAGCAAACAATTCACCACCACTATGAACTTACCACCAGATTATTTAGTAAGCTGTGCTGTTTTCTTTAAAGATAGATAAAAGCCCTGTTAAGTCTAATTATTACTGTTAAATATTCCACTGGCAATGACAGCAACATGAAATATTCTGTGGTGTAAGACATTATCCTTAAGACTTCAGTAATCCATTTGCATTTTTTTTTTTTTTTTTTTTTTTTTTTTTAGAAACTTCTTGCACATATTCATTACAAGAATAACAATCTGTTACATTGCGGGCCTTGGAAGAATCCGTTTCTAAATGATAGGGTTTTTAACCAGTAATTTGATTTGAAGTGTGCTTATGTAAAGTGAGATGCTGCAGATTTGAGTACAGTACTCAACACTTCACAGCAGACGAGGCAGACAGGCCTGCATCGTATGTTTGTCTCTATTTTTAGGGGTAGCTTGGGGGCAGAAATGATTGCAAGTCTACTTGCAAAACACATTCTTCCCCTGTATGCTGTATATCCAAACCAAATATCTATCACTATTCATTTGAAATACAAAAACCATAAAGAAGCAACTTTCAGTTGTGTAAGGGTTTCATACACATATACAAGAGTTGTAGTGCAATAGTGTATGAGTTTAACCCTTACTGTTCAGTCCTTCTGCATTTCTGCACTAACAGAGGAACTTGGGTGTATACTCGAGACAAGAGATCTGCTAAAGACATGAACCCAACTTCAGCCAACCAATACATCAAGTTTATTTTTTACCTTTTTTTGTATTTAAATTTGATTATATTTTATTAAAATGATATTTGAAGCAATGCATCCTTTACACACTGTCCATGCGTCTTGACTTTATAATTCAAGGGGACAGTGAAACGGTAGTAACCCTCAATTAGGACAGATACATGTGTGAGTTTATGGGTTACGGTTAGAAGAATGTGGCAGTAGGTCCCATAGTGCTGAATCTAGAACACTGGATATTGTTCCAATACAATTAACACTTTGTTCCGCTGCCCTCTATCAACCAAATCTTTCTTGGGCAGTTCCTCAAATCAACACCAAGTATACTGCAAGTTAAAAAAAAAAAAAGATGCCTAAAGTGTCAGACTTACCCAATGTAGTCCTTACTGGCCTGCTTCCTTCTGACCAGCAGGTAAAACACAATGACCAGGATGATGAGTAACCCCAGGATGGCTCCGATCACTGCTCCCGCAATCACGCCAGCGTTGGACAGGGGGAGAGACCCTTCAACGGAAACTACAGCTCAATCATTTTGTGGAGAATGTGCACCAAGCATTTATTCACTGATACAATCCCATTTCAAGCTGCTGCTGAATTCTGATGAATTTCACGAACAAACATTTAACCACAAAAATGGGTGTGTGTGCAAGTTTCTACTTCTGTGACCGACAACCTTTTAGATTTCCTGTTGACTGCCATTGTGTGTAGAAATGTAAAAATCGGCCCTTTTTTGTTAAATGTTACCCATATAATTTAACATTCAACATGTGAACCAACTGCACCTGCATAATACCACTGGGCTTGTGTTAACATGCATTTGCTGTATCCTAAAAAATAATAATAATCTAGCCCTAGCCTTGCTCATGTCATGGAAATGAGTGGCCGGACTGAAATTACAGTAGAATGCTGTGGTCTCAGCTCCTAGCTAACTTTATTGCACAACACAAAGCCACCACACTGCCCATTACCCTCTGTTTGTCAGTTGCAGGACTGAATAGCAGGTGGTTTAAGATATAAACACACTACATAAACCCTCAAATCACAAGTCACAAATACCTGCGAAACAGCTCTGAACAATCTGTCTGTGTGACATTCACAGATTACAATTTATCAAATGTAAAAACTAAAAGTAACAGACAGACACGTCGTGTTTAATACAGCTCAGTGCAGAAACCCCTTTGGCACGGTTCTGATGCTCATTGAAAACACATCCAGTTATTCCCAGTGCTGATAGTTTGCAAAGAGAACAAGTTACCTCTCTCCACAACTTGAAGATGTATACTACTCGGCTTGACATCAATATCAGGGGGGTTTTTCACAATGCAGGAGTAGGTGCCGTTGTCCTTGAATATCATTTTGGTTATGGTGATGGACGCGTCTTTCTTGTTCAGGTCTCCAACCCACAACACCCTGTCTTTGAACTGGGGGGTTTTCCCGAAATAGGGCTTCCCTCCCGTGTAGTGGAACAACTGTTGGGACAGAGAAGCTGATGTTCATAACATGAAATGGAAATAAGAATCAAATTGGGAACCAAAGAATGTTCATACATTTGTCACTTCGATCAGACTGCCCTTTTAAAATGTACTTGAAATTATTTCCCAATAATGACAAGTTGGTCGAATCGTCCAAGATGCTGACATTAACAAGGCACCAGACGATGCAGGATCCGATGTCCTGTGCATCTTATAGTGCTGCAAGGGTTTGATTTGCAGTAAAAAGTGAAAATACTACAAGGTTCGCATGAGGACCTTAAAATGAGGGATTTCAAAATGTAGATTGTAATTAAGACCAAAGACCATCAGCATTACAATAAATTCCATTTGAACATTCATGTTGTTATTATTATATTGATAGTTCCAGTTCTTTTTTTTTTTTAACCCCTGGGTATAAACCACTTTGTCAGGCACCACTTTAGGTAAACCTTTTCCGGTTAATTAGTCCTTGGCTCCATCTGAGGAATTTAATTGCCCAAAACAAATCCTCCTTTAACTTTTATTTATTTATTTTATATTAAAAAAAAAATAAAAAATACTTATTTACAGGTAAAATAAATACAGGGTTTAATAAAAATAAAAACATTGTTTTTAGTTTACTGAAAATGAAAACTGACTGGATGTATACCCTGTTAGAAACTACAAGCATTTCTTCAAAAGGATATTTTAATGCAATTTCTCGTTTCCTGTTTTTCGGGAAAGGGGTGAACCATGACCAGGGCTGGCTGAAGCAGGGGGCCAGCTTGGACAGGCTCAGTTGAACACAGACGTTAAGAAAAGGGAAACAGGAACAGGGTTAAGGAGGAAGAGACAGACAGAGTGAAGAGGGAAAGACAATTACCTCGCCAACCTCACCCCATCAAAAAATAGACCTTTACAGACCAAAATACAGTACAACTGTGCGAGACACAAACTTATATGTACAGTACAGCCTCTTTCTAACCAGATTTAATCCAATGAAAATCCCAGATTTTTATCAAGAACTAGCCCAGAGTCCACCTTGCGGAAATAATTACTCGGCTTGGCTCTCCACAGCCTGTATGGACCGACTGTTGGTAGAGAGCTGGGGTGACAAATATTGTCACGTTTCACACTTGTGTACTTGACTTAGGGGTCAATTTGATAATTGATTATTGATCTGTACCCCTGGATCATTTCTTACTGGATCAGTCCCAGCACCTGTGAATCTCCCTGGAATGCATCCCTGTCATCCATGCAGAAACCACCTTGATCTCTAAAGACAGGTGGTCGATGCAATCCAAGAGGATTCCTGTGGTGTAAAATGCTCTAATAAAATCCATCAGCGGGTACAGGGTTTAGTTTACCTCAGAATTAAGGAGGAGTGTTGGAAAAAGAAAAATAATGTCTTGGCAAGTTTCACAACCCATTTTCATTTAACCCATTAAGTGCCACCGTCCTCATTGGAATTTTTTTGGAGCATTTAACAGGCATATAACTCATTTTGATTTTCTCTAACTATTTTGTTATGAAAACTTACTCTAATTTGTTAACCACAAAAGTTTAGTCTAAATGCAAATTACATAAATATATTTGGTAGCCTATAAATGGTTTAAAGTGTGTTTCTACATTTTCACCGCAAAGAGTAAACCTCGGAAAGACAGGGGATTATAACTCATCATTTTGGCCTTTTTAACACCCCTAGTGAAAGTGAGTGTCCCATTGTGGAACATGCAGAAGGGGAGTCTTACAGAGACCGTGTCTCCTCCCCCCTCAGGATGAAAGTCCCAGGATAAGGAGGTTCCGCTGCTGACCAGGTCCTTGGATGTGAAGGTACATCGGAGAGTTCCATCCGTCCCGTTTTCAACAAAGAGCTCTGCTGGAGTGTAAACGTCCACCGCTGACCCTGGAACAGCAGCTGTGGATGAGAGAAACAAGACAGGCACCTATCAGGACACATACGCACACGAGGCGGGAGGAAGCTGCGTTTCCACTACTGTACCCAACCCTGGTTTCAACTCCAGCCGTCCACACAGGAGGAGCGAGGAAGCTGCGTTTCCACTACTGTACCCAACCCTGGTTTCAACTCCAGCCATCCACACAGGAGGAGTCTTGTGGGCATGCCAGCATGTGTTCTCCTTCTCTAGCCTAGTCATTATTTCCACAGATTACATTTATTAGGACCTTGTGCATGAAATTGGAAGGAACGTATATATACATACAGTGCCTTGCAAAAGTATTCAGACCCCTCACCAATTCTCTCATATTACTGAATTACAAATGGTACATTGAAATTTCGTTCTGTTTGATATTTTATTTTAAAACACTGAAACGCAAAATCAATTATTGTAAGGTGACATTGGTTTTATGTTGGGAAATATTTTTAAGAAAAATATCTTGAAATATCATTATCATATAAGTATCATATAAGTATTCAACCCCCACACATTAATATCTGGTAGAGCCACCTTTCGCTGCAATAACAGCTTTAAGTCTTTTGGGGTAAGTATGTACCAGCTTTGCACACAGTGTCGGAGTGATTTTGGCCCATTCTTCTTGGCAGATTTGCTCGAGGTTGTTCAGGTTGGTTGGACGACACTTGTGGACCACAATTTTCAAATAGTGCCACAGATTCTCAATGGGATTGAGATCAGGACTTTGACTGGGCCACTGTAGGACATTCACCTTTTTGTTCTTGAGCCACTCCAATGTTGCTTTGGCCTTGTGCTTGGGATCATTGTCCTGCTACAAAGGTGAATTTCCTCCCAAGCTTCAGTTTTTTAGCAGACTGAAGCAGGTTCTCTTGCAGTATTTCCCTGTATTTTGCTCCATCCATTCTTCCTTCAATTTTAACAAGATGCCCAGTCCCTGCTGATGAGAAGCATCCCCACAGCATGATGTTGCCACCACCATACTTCACTGTAGGGATGGTGTGTCTTGAGGCATGGGCAGTGTTAGGTTTGCGCCACACATAGTGCTTTGAGTTTTGGCCAAAAAGCTCTATCTTGGTCTCATCTGACCACAAAACCTTTTCCCACATCGCAGCTGGGTCACTCTCATGCTTTCTGGCAAACTCCAGACATGCTTTCAGATGGTACTTTTTGAGTAACGGCTTCTTTCTTGCCACCCTCCCATACAGGCCAGTGTTATGCAGAGCTCTTGATATGGTTGACTGGTGCACCATTACTCCACTCCCAGCCACTGAACTCTGGAGCTCCTTCAAAGTGATTGTTGGCCTCTCTGTGGCTTCTCTCACAAGTCTCCTTCTTGTTTGAGCGCTGAGTTTTGAGGAACAGCCTTTTCTTGGCAGTGCGTGGGTGGTGTGATGCAGCTTCCACTTCCTGATTATTGATCCAACTGTTCTTACTGGGATATCCAAACCACTGGATATTATTTTGTACCCTTTCCCTAATCTATGCACTTGTATTACTTTATCTCTAACTTCTGTAGAATGCTCTTTGGTCTTCATTTTCCTTCAGATTCACAGCCTGACCAATGATCCTTCAACAGTGGGGTTTTTTATCCAGAAAATGTGACAGCAACTTTAATGGTTCACAGGTGGAGGCCAATGGTAAGGTAATTGTGTCCTCGTTAGGGCAATTTCTTTCATCGGTGTAAACTGGGAGCTTCCACAGCACAGGGGTTGAATACTTATGCAAGCAAGATATTTCAGTTTTTATTTTT
The DNA here is from genome assembly GCF_902713425.1 of Acipenser ruthenus. NCBI lineage: Eukaryota > Metazoa > Chordata > Actinopteri > Acipenseriformes > Acipenseridae > Acipenser > Acipenser ruthenus. The sequence goes on from NC_081197.1 coordinate 1,196,154, forward strand.
CTTAAAAATATTTCCCAACATAAAACCAATGTCACCTTACAATAATTGATTTTGAGTTTCAGTGTTTTAAAATAAAATATCAAACAGAACGAAATTTCAAAGTACCATTTGTAATATGTAATATGAGAGAATTGGTCAGGGGTCTGAATACTTTTGCAAGGCACTGTGTATAGTTTTAATTCAGAGTCATGGTATGCAGGACTCTTAGTTTCTCTACCCCCTCAGCAGGTTTACTGGATTATGTTGCTACTGAATTCTATAGCAACTCTTGCAGTGTGAATCAAACTTCAGTGCATCCACAACAAGGATTACAGGATAACATTTTGTCACATGTTGGGAACAATCCCCCCCCCCCCCCCCAAAGAAACAAGCAGGTTGCATAATTCACTTTACCTATCATGATGACATGAGGACTGGAATGTGTTTGTCAGAAACACGCTTATTCCGAGGTCTGGTTTGTATAACATGACGCGCTTCCCTGAGACCAAAGGGGAAGCACAATCTTAAGAGTGAAGTCACTGCAGTTGCGCAAGCTCCACACTACAGCAGATCTGTTGCTGTATCTCCCGGACAGAGCTGCTGCTGTAAATAAACTCACAAAGGTTTTTGTTTTTCTTTCACATCTTCCTACAGTAATAAAATGCATAGCTCCTCCTTGTCTGTCAAAACACTTGATGGAAATGCCCCCCAGTACCTAATGAATATGTAATACACAGCGTTCTACAGTGGACGGAGAGTTACAGTAAGCAGCCCTGTGGAGGCTTGTTGCCTGCAAGAAGAACAGGACAGTGCTACTGTTCACTGATTACAGAAGTAATGGTCATGGTCTGGAACAGCCCTGACTCTAGCATTCTTCACTGGGCGAGACTTCTAAAAACCATTCCAGGTTTTAACACGTTTGGTTAGCCTCAGTGTGTATGTACTGTAACAAGCTCAGGAGTGTCTTATTAAACTCACAGTAAAACCAGGAATGGAGTGAACTGCTACAGTATGCATTGGGAGTCGCATTGCCACCCCTGTTATCTCCAGTACTATTGTAATCACTGGCCTCTGCTTCCATACAATGGAGCTATATTAAAGGATGTTCTTAATTATTTTCTTTTTACACTCAAACATCCCATGCCTTGCTTCTCAGCCATACTGTAGCAGTCAGTGAAACGGGCAGGCTGGTCTGTGCTGCAACACGTCTAAAGGGATGGAAAGAACCCGAATCATGACTCAACAACCTCCAGGTCACAAGACCCTGCCACAATGCCAACGTGCTGCTGCAGGCACTTCTTGACATGATCAGGACGGTAAACAAAAAGAGATAGTTCCTGAAAAGAAAAAAGAAAGAATTAAAAAAAAAGAAGACTTTTCATACTGTGTCCAGGGTGCCGTAGAATCATACAGAATCACAATGCTAAAGCCACCTGTGCTGGGTAGTAGCGGGACTGCAGTAGAGGTGAAATGAGAAATTCCATCAGAGTTTTATCCTTTCAGAAGCTACTGTGGCATACTAAATAGTCAACAGTCCTTCTTTGATAAGAGTACTTGAACAGTAAGGGCATCATGCCAGCACTGCATCAATAATGCAGAAAACTGCTTTAAGCAAATGAATGGTACAGTTTCTACTGTGAATCTCTAAGACCAATGTCACTGCAATCTTCTGTGTGCTCTGAAAGGAAATCAAGGTTCAGTTTTCAACAGTTTCTGGATGCTACTACAGTGGAAGCAGATAAATCATCAGGCAATGTACAGTATCATATTCCCTGCAGAGAATAAACACTGCATCATAAAAACTGGTGTTAATGAACAAAGTTCACCTGTGATCTAAGCCCAACTGCTTTGCTGGCTCCGTTTCACTTCTGGAATGACTTCTCTCTCTGGATATCACGGACAGAAAGAAAGAGCCAATTTGGGAAATCTAACAGGAATCAGCTCCAAGTACTGTTTCCATCTGGTGCCAAAGTGTTGCAATAGGGGTTGGTCAATAATGAACTAGCTATCTGAAGCCATGAATAAATGAAGAGTGGTGACGAGAATACAAAGAATCCAACTAACTTTCTAATCTACTGTGAAAGGTCATAAAAACAAAGAGTTTAAAAAACACATTATCATAATATAAGGGATCCAAACCACTCTTCAAGTCTGCTTAGTTTATTAAAAACAAATGCCTAAAGGCAAAATCTAGGCCTACAGTATATAGTAGGACACGTCAGTATTTTGGAGCAGCTGAAAAACTTCAACAGCATGAACTCTTTGAAGAGAAATTTAAATATTTCAGAGCCTGTGAGCTGTCACACCACACAGCATCACTGCTACAGGGAGACAGACCACACACCACGCAGGACCTGAGAAGAGTGCAAGAGGACCATTGAGGAAGCACAGCCTGTGAGCTGTCACACCACACAGCATCACTGCTACAGGGAGACAGACCACACACACACCACGCAGGACCTGAGAAGAGTGCAAGAGGGCCATTGAGGAAGCACAGCCTGTGAGCTGTCACACCACACAGCATCACTGCTACAGGGAGACACACCACGCACACACCACACAGGACCTGAGAAGAGTGCAAGAGGACCATTGAGGAAGCACAGCCTGTGAGCTGTCACACCACACAGCATCACTGCTACAGGGAGACACACCACGCACACACCACGCAGGACCTGAGAAGAGTGCAAGAGGACCATTGAGGAAGCACAGCCTGTGAGCTGTCACTGGCACACCACACAGCATCACTGCTACAGGGAGACACACCACGCACACACCATGCAGGACCTGAGAAGAGTGCAAGAGGACCATTGAGGAAGCACAGCCTGTGAGCTGTCACACCACACAGCATCACTGCTACAGGGAGACACACCACGCACACACCACAGGTGTGACTGGCAGAACAACACAGGCATCATACAGTACCACACTACCCCAGCAGCACACAGGTGCCATTGGAAAGCTGTCTACAATAAAAGCTCTCTGTGGATAACCTTACTGCAAACATTCAATCTAACAGTGAGAAAGCTGGTCAGGGTCCGACACAGGCCAAGCCACACGTCCAGATTCAGATGAGAAACACGACAAATACAACAGAGTCATTCTCTGCAGACAAACCTGACAGAACGGACATCCCTGTCACAGCTGAATGAGTGGACTTGCATTCTCAGGGGTCAATGATGCAGCTCTGTTCTTGCATTTAAATGAGAGACCAACAAACCAAACTCTTGTTTTCCCCAGCCACCGCAAAGGAATTATTTTAAACAAACCATGCCTTTATTTACCCAGTCCATCAACTAAACGCTTTGTTTTTTTTTGGTTAACATACTGTATTCTGACCTGGCCCAGCTGAACAACATGACTCATGGTTTTAAAATAACTGAAGCCCTTGTCAAGCCATTCTACTGCAGAGTCACAGCAAGGCATTGTTATCCACACTGCTGACTCCAAAGACTCCTTCCTGACTAACAAGAAACAGTTTAAACAGTTTTCAGCTGCACTTTCAGAATGAAATCTACAACCGAGTCAGCCTTGACTTCAGCATTGCGCAGCTCATTCTCATCTCTTCATTGACACGCTGTTCTCACAGACAGCTACAGCCAACAGCTTTGCATCATCTAGAATAAGTTTAGGATTGAGACCATTTAAAAAAAAAGAAACTATATGAACATCATTCAGATCTTTTATTTACATCGTGTAATCAAAGGAACTACAAAATGATACCGCAAAAGTAAAACAGAAGCCAAAATAGTTCATGTTAGATGCGTCCTATTTTGAAGCCCATTCTCTGAGATGAACACAGTGATCGAAGCTGTACAAAACTACTGTTCCAAAAAACTTAGTTGCAGGAAAAGCCCACTTCCCTTCTGCACTTTGTTCTCAAGTAGGAAATGAAATACTGTTGAGAAATGTGGATCCCTCCCCCACCAGCTAAATGAATATACTATAGAAATAAAACCCACCAATCAACTTTTTCTTGCAAATTATCAAGCAACTCGTTGATGCGGATTGATCAGTTTTCACCTCATGAATAGTTCAAGCTGCTGTACAATATCTGAACAATCTGGATTTCAGCTAACTGCTTAAAAATGTTTAGCAAGCAGGTTGTTTTACTTATCAAATTGTTGTTTTGTGAAGTGGTTTGTGTTGTAGTTAACAGAAAGCGAAAGTACTTTGTGTTTCGTTTGGGGGGGGGGCTTACCTGTAAATAACCAATGCCACCACAGACATGTGCACACACACAAAAAGTATCTGCAGTTAATATCGTTCAGCAAACCATAACAGACACCACCACCCCTGTATTACACAAGATCACATAGCGAGAAACGACGCGTTAACATTCCAGTAAACTGCAAGACCCCGAGACAGACATCATTTGAGAATGAAACGCGTCTTGCTCATTTAAACACCGAATACCGCAGTACTGCAGTTTACAGCAGTTACATACAGTACACACACTGCAAACAAAATACAAAACCGAGGTTTCGTTGGAGTATCACATATGAAACCTGCTTAATAATAATAACGTTACGTTAACATATATATTGTAATAAATTTCACATTTCGCAATCCAACAATGAAACAATGTGCTTCCGTAGACTTTTGTGAAACAATATTGTAGTTTCTTTGATTACACGATGTTAAACAAAAGACCTAAAAATGATGTCTCGATCCTAAAATTGCAGCGATACAAAACTTGCGTCCACAGCTGTAGTATATCGCTACACCAGACACAGGCATTCATTTCATCACAAATACACGTTCGTTTCTGAATCACAAAAGACTACAACATCAGAATCAAAGAAAACGTTTACCGCAAACTCCCCTCCACATACTGTAGCTAAAAACACCGGACTCACAAACAAGGACCTCTGAGACAACAGCTGAGGGAAGACATTGGACTTCTCAGTAAGAAAGTTTGTTAGGCAACGCAGTAAAAACGAGACTTTAATTCAATCAGTCACCACGATAGAAGTCCAAACGCTTTACACATCTACTTACCCCAAGATAAGAGCTGAAATCCGAGCCACACTGCCAGTATCTGTGACGGGTTTCTCACTTTCGCTCCCATTGTGTGTTTAATTCCACTCCAGTAAAAACCCTTGAGTATTTCCATTTCTCATTTCCTGTTTCCACCGGAAGACTCGCCTCTCGCCTCGACTAATGCTGCAATGTTACTGGTGTTCGTAAGTGCCAGTCAATCAGTAACTCCTCGGAGTCTGTACACAATCATAGCAACAAAACAAGATGCAGTATTTATATCGAAGCCAGAAACATCTTAAACGCAATTAAAAAAACATTAAACATTAAATTGAAAGACATTAAACATTGAATTGTTACACGAAAGATAGAGCGTGTGATATACTATGCTATTGCACTTTGTATAGCGGCTCGTTGGTCTAGGGGTATGATTCTCGCTTAGGGTGCGAGAGGTCCCGGGTTCAAATCCCGGACGAGCCCTCTTTCTTTTTCTAAAATAATGTTAGTTCTAAATATAAAAGTATTTTATGATACCATTTGGATTAGTCATGCGTTTGTTTTGTTTTTGTTTTTTCTTACCATTTTAATGATATCTGTAATTGCACTAATACTTTGTTATTTGTGTAACTTTAGTAGAAATCTGAAACCATAAACTATTGATTATAATAGCCAGCCTGTTTACTAACTACTTCACTGTACATTAAAAGAGTTAATAATTCGAACAAGCAATACATACCACACTAACTTGAGGAAATGTGAAATGCTTTAACGTAATGCTACTTTGATAGAACATTTTAGACGTAAAACTGCTTATTTTATTTTCACTAAAAAAACTACTTTTTTTACATTTTATATATATACATACATATATAAATAAAAACATTTAAAAAAAGTGGGCTCGTCCGGGATTTGAACCCGGGACCTCTCGCACCCGAAGCGAGAATCATACCCCTAGACCAACGAGCCGCTGTAAGGATTTCCCAACATTCTGAAATGTCACCAGTCAGCAAGTGAGGAGAAAAACGATCAAAACCGGCACAAGGAAGATGCCAGCACCGTCGTACCTAAACAACCATTGCGCTATGTTACTTGAGACAAGCGATGGAGCTTTTTGTTACAAAATAACGTCTTGCGTGCGGTTTATATGTTGCTCGTGGTCGATCCACATAGCCTGAGATAAAAGCAGATAATACGGTAAAAACAAACCTAGAATTTAATTTGAATAGAAAACAATGCAACAATGTAATGGACGCGTAATGCACACGCATCTGCTCAAATCATGTTCTGTGGCTTAAAATATCCGACTTCTGCCTAGTCAGCAGCGGGCGTTACTTAAACTCCTTTAATAACAGCCTACCGCCAGGTGACAAACGATCATCAAAAACAAATATCCCACTCATCTCCGCCACGTACTGACTGTGATGTTTGCAGCTCATAAAATTAAAATAATAATCTCTAAGGTTAGTGGCTGGTTACTGCCACCTGCCGGTCCTACATGGTTACTGCCACCTGCCGGTCCTACATGGTTACTGCCACCTGCCGGTCACACATGGTTACTGCCACCTGCCGGTCACACATGGTTACTGCCACCTGCCGGTCACACATGGTTACTGCCACCTGCCGGTCACACATGGTTACTGCCACCTGCCGGTCACACATGGTTACTGCCACCTTCTGGTCACACATGGTTACTGCCACCTTCTGGTCACACATGGTTACTGCCACCTTCTGGTCACACATGGTTACTGCCACCTGCCGGTCACACATGGTTACTGCCACCTGCCGGTCCTACATGGTTACTGCCACCTGCCGGTCCTACATGGTTACTGCCACCTTCTGGTCACACATGGTTACTGCCACCTGCCGGTCACACATGGTTACTGCCACCTGCCGGTCATACGTTGCAACATCAAGCACTGTGACTTTTTTTTTAATATCCTCTAATAGTTAGGTTTAAATAATATCTGCATTGCCAGAGCCATCTTGCTTCTGTGAGTTGTGGCTCCACGTATGCCGTCATGCTTAAGTAATAGCTAGCTCAGCATGCAAACGGCAAGTAGCTATTGTTATGCATACATCAGTTAGTTGCATTAACACGATATCAACCCTTTTTTTCAAATGCCATTATTTGCAAAGCATCCTGTCGTTTGTGTGCAGATCTTGACAGCGTCAAAGGTGCATGTTACGTTATCAAGCAATGCATACTCTAGCAAATGTGTGTTTAGTAAAGAAGAACACGTATACTGTAGTTTATTATTGTTGTCAATGCATTTGTGTTTCTCTTGCAAAATCTATCCACACAAGACCGGGTTGAGTTTGAGGGGGGCCCGGGGCTATTATCGCTTTGGAGGCCCCTCTTTGCTTATTCAATCCCTTCCCTTTATTGTGTTACCACCACACTCGATTGACATTGATGTCAAATTTCACTCGTATGATTGTGTGTGACACACGCATCCGCAATGTTTAGACTTCGCATCCTAGCCTTGTATTTAATGTATGACGCCTGTAGTTGATGTATTTGTATTGTTTTTACAGTTTGTATTTCATGTGCTATGCCCTGTATCTCACTGTATTTAATGTACTGTGCATTGTTCCTCACTATCTTGTAAAGCGCTTTGTGATGGTGGTCCACTATGAAAGGCGCTATATAAAATAATTGATTGATTGATTGATCATTCACTTTTAGCCGGTTCATATTGACCTGAGTCGATGTTTGATTAGAGCCAGATTTGAAAAAAGGGGAAGCAGGTTATTTGGAGTTTTGCTATACTCATCTCTTAACAAGTCTCTTGTCAGGAACTCACGATGTAATCCATGACATCAGCGCCGGCCGTTTGCTCCTGTTGATATTTCTCAGATGTATTTTCTAAAGTGCAGGTACCTCTGCATACACGTGTTAGTATTTTATTAAACTTTGCTTGTCAGCTTTGCTGTTTTGTTGAACATATATTCCTCACGATGACATTTTAATTGCTGCGCTTCCCGCTTTTTATCGCTGTGTCAGACATCTTCAGGCCGTTTATTTATTTTATGAACTGCATCCACATTAAATAAACTTTGTTACTACACGCAGCAGATTAATAGAGAAATGGTATTATTATTATTATTATTATTATTATTATTATTATTATTATTATTATTATTATTATTATTATTACAATAATAACACAAAATAAGGAGAACCGACAAGGGGCAAACAGAGCCAGCTTGATAAATTAACTCCACATTTATTTTTCGTAAAAGAAAACTAAACGTTAAAAAGCTTTAAAAAAAAAAAGTAGGCCCTACATTTAAGATTTTCCCAAATGCTCCTTAGGAGTTTCTTCCTATGCTTTGAAACATTAGAAGTCTGTTTTTTTTTTTCTGTTTACATTAAATGGATTTAACTTAGCAAGTTGGTAAATTCTTTATGAAACAAGCACACGTCAGAGTTAATAATTATTATTATAAATAATAATAATAATGAGTTAATTCCATTTGAATGTGCAGATTTTAATACTCAATACTTTCTGTTCTTACTGTATTTAAAAGCTGCAAATTCATGTATCTTTAAGTGACATTCTGCATGTGAACCTGAGTGATCAAAATCTTTGAAACTGAAGGCAAATCTACGTCTTGGAAACTGAGAGGCTCTGTTTGCCCCTTGTCGGTTCTCCTTATTTTATTTTATGTCAACATATTGTGCCCTGAGGATTCTTTGTTCTGTACTTTAATTGGTTGTAACACCCGTGGTGCCAATTAGTACTTTCTGATGCCATCATTTACCTGTCTAATCTCCTGGCTGCGCCTGTCCCAGTAAAACTGCTGATAAGGGTATCAGTTTGTCAGGACTGCAGGTCTGCCTTGCTCTCGCTCCCTCGTGCACTCCTGATACCTGACTTTAATTAAAGAACCCTTATCTCCTGATGCTTGTGCTGCTGTTTTCCAGAATTCTCTCTTAGTGTCTCGGCGAATCAGAGATGATAAACTTGCAAACTTTTTTGGGGGGTAGCTTGATACAAGGGGTGCCCCAATATTAGGCTTCCCCTACTTAAGAAATTTTATGAGCGTGCAATTTTGTTCTCCTTAAATGAATCACACACTCCTTTTTATAATTAAACTTTTAGAGTGGAAATTTGTCACAGAAGTTTCTTTTGGTAGTTCTGTATACCCTAGCATCACCATTGAGTGTTTTATGGATGACTTCTAGCAAGAGATCTTCTACTACTTTGACAGTACTTCAAGATATAGTTTTGTAGAAATCAGCTCAGCTATAGTCTAAACAATAGCAGATCTGGTATATATGCAGTATAGTGTAGATCTATTATACTGTGGATCTGATATACTAGATCTGGTATAATGTAGATCTTGTATAGTGTAGATCTGTTATACTGTGGATCTGATATACTAAATCTGGTATAGTGTAGATCTTGTATAGTGTAGATCTGGTATAGTGTAGATCTGTTATACTGTGGATCTGATATACTAGATCTTGTATAGAGTAGATCTTGTATAGTGTAGATCTGGTATAGTGTAGATCTGTTATACTGTGGATCTGATATACTAGATCTGGTATAGAGTAGATCTTGTATAGTGTAGATCTGGTATAGTGTAGATCTGGTATAGTGTAGATCTGTTATACTGTGGATCTGATATACTAGATCTGGTTTAGAGTAGATCTGGTATAGTGTAGATCTGATATAGTGTAGATCTGGTATAGTGTAGATCTGTTATACTGTGGATCTGATATACTAGATCTGGTATAGTGTAGATCTGGTATACTGTACATAGACACAACCCCAATAATATAGATTGTAGACTGGGAGATTGAAATGTCCAGATCAGTTTATTTCTCTATTTGTGAGCCTCCATTTCTATTTCATTTCTAGGGTTTTAGGCTTGAGTAATTTGAGTAATTAAAAGCCCACCTTCAATAAGTATATTGCTAATAATAAAAAGCTAATGGAACATTTTCTAATGTATGTTTTTGTTGAGTCTAATTGACCTAACATTTTGTTTAAATAATAGAAGAATCCACAGGGAAGGGTTCTGTACCAGTGCATGCCGTGGGACTGTTTTGTTATTTATCTGCATTATTTATGACAAATAGTGCATTAAATAAATACCCTTGCAAACCCACAACATTCAACAAAAAAATATTGAAGCCGCAGAATGAATTAACGTCTGTATATCTTACTACACTCAGCTATCCAGGTAAGAGTGGGGATGGTTAGTGTACTGTGAGCAGCCTTTAAAATAACACAATTATTGTTTCAATCAATTTAGCGATTGCATTATTAGCCTAGTATTGCTTAAGAGGACTTGGAATATAGAACTCAGTCGTTTGGTTCTGGTTTTGTAAAATGAACAGATGTTTAAAAATATGACTTTATTATATTACTAATTGGAAATGTGTCCCTTAATTTCATAATAACTTTCACAAGGACTGCATCCTTCCAATTGCGCACTGTTTTCTTTTTTTCTTGGCCTGCGTCTCAAGAACACAACCACCTGAGCCAACATGAACTCCAGCACGGGGGCGAATGCCACGAGCCTGTCTGCGATCAGCCTGATTGAGCACGGCACCATCCAGCTGCAGCTCGCACTCATACTGGGGCTGTCCTCTTTCTTTCTGTACATCAACATGGTCATGATTCTCATTTTCTTCAAGGAGCCGGTGTACAGAGACAGCTCGCGCTACGTTCTGTTCATTCACATGCTGTTCAACGACACTATCCAGTCGCTCATATCGGTCTTCTTGTATTTCCTCGTGGTTTTTAGAATCCAGTTTAATATCACTCTCTGCACCTTTTTCGTTCACCTGGGAGGCAATGCTGCCATGAACACCCCTTTCAACCTGGCGGTGATGTCGCTGGATCGCTACATAGCCATATGTTTCCCCCTGCGTTACTCTGAAATAAGTTCTGTCAGCAGGGCTTACTTAGCGATCGGTGTCACTTGGCTCATCGGTTCAGTGCCCAGCGGCAGCGATATCTTCATAGTCCTGGCAAAGCTGCCCTTGAGTTACTTTAACCAGAAAGCGCTGTGCAGTAGGGCCGTGCTGATCCAGAACTCGGACCAGCAGCTCAAGCAAGCCGTTTTCAATGGGCTCTACTTCACCGTTGTTTGGATCACCATATTCTACACGTACGTGCAGATCGTGCTGCAGGCGAGGAAGGTGAGAGCGCCTGGCTCACAGGCCTCCAAAGCGCAGAAGACTGTCCTGCTGCACTCCGTCCAGCTCCTGCTCAGCATGGCTTTCTTTATCAACCCGCTCACAGAATATATTTTGCAGTACACACCGCCCATGGTGTTTGCGCACGTGCGCTACGTTAACTTCTTCTTGACCATCGTCCTCCCCAAGTTTTTAAGCCCCCTGATTTATGGCCTGAGAGATGACAATTTGAAGAAGCACCTCCGGCTTTACCTGAAATGCAACTTTAACAAAGTCAACCCCGCGGCTGTCCACTGTTAAACTGTGGAAGAGTAGCTAGGAATGAACCAACAGGCAGGCAGGTGGGCGGGCAGCCTTGTTTCTGTCTGAAATCCACAACCAGTGAGCGTGTGTGTGGGGTGGGTTTGAGAGCCAACACAACTGAATCTAACCTGAACTGTTACTCATCTTCTCATTCTCATTGAAATCCAGCATTGCCCTTATAAAAGCTTCCCACAGTACAAGTGTAATAAAGCACAGTGAAAGCACGGTAAAGCATAAGCATGGTAAATAATAGCGAGGTATGGTAAAGCATATTAATAAGCATGGAAAACCAGGATACACTGTGATAAATGCATTGTATAGCTATGGAAAAAAATATTAATAACCATGACAAACCAGGGTACACTGTGATAAATGCATTGTATAGCTATGGTAAAGCATATTAATAACCATGACAAACCAGGATACACTGTGATAAATGCATTGTATAGCTATGGTAAAGCATATTAATAACCATGACAAACCAGGGTACACTGTGATAAATGCATTGTATAGCTATGGTAAAGCATATTAATAACCATGACAAACCAGGGTACACTGTGATAAATGCATTGTATAGCTACGGTAAAGGATAGGAAAGTTGCTAAACTACCATGGTAACCCTTTATAAGGGTGGTCTCTTTCCACTTCATTTTGTGGTTAATCTGTTTTACTATATCTATATCAAAGTATATATGGATTTTATTATTCAAAGTATAAATATGTAACATATTACATTCTCAAGCTTTATTCCATTGTTTAATCATTAAAACATATGTTTTCAAAAACATCTTTCATTCAGTTATTGTACAAAAAAAAGTCCTTCAATTCATTGTCTGCCTTGTCTTTTTTATTGCTTTGGTAACTTTGTGTTGTGGTGTTCCTTTCAGTCAGATGAATCTAATGGCGATTTGCAGTAACGAGCTGGGAGAATCTATCTCCTGCACAGTACAATACAGTGTAAAGTAAGCAGAGACAGCTTAAGTGTTGCAAAAATCAAAAAGGCATGCAGAGTACTAAACAACTATGAATATGATTGCCTATCTTCCCAGACCACAGTTAGTATCAATTAACTAACACATGGATAGGTGGATAGATATTGGACACATAAAGAAGGATTGGAGCATTTTGTTTCAACCTGTTTTACCCACTTAAACCCTTTGTTTTCTCAATGCCTTGCCTGTCTGAAAATCAAACCCTTCCCCTCTTCAAATATATGCAAGATATTTTATTGTGCAAGCAGTCTCAAAAGCGCAGCCCATTTGTATCCTTCCCAATGACAGAGTAAAACTTTTACCTAATTCATCATGAGTCATCAGATTTCCAGAGTGAAAGTGAGAGAGAGAGAGAGAGAGAGAGAGAGGGAGAGAGAGAGAGAGAGAGAGGGAGAGAGAGAGAGAGCCTCTGTGTGTTTCAATTCTCAATAGATGTGCCATGTCGACGAGTTCTTAAAAACAGGTAACTAACTAAATATAAAATATAAATCTAGAATGTAGACAAAGGTTGTGTTTGTTGTAATATATAGCCTGCACATTCCCATTCTATGAGCTTTATAACGCAAGTACAAAACAGAAACCAGCTAGGCTCACAGTAGGCAATCAACAGCCACAGTGCATACAGTACACACACACTATACATAGACCTCCATTCTGTACAGTCATAGTGCATACAGTACACACACACTATACATAGACCTGCATTCTGTACAGTCATAGTGCATACAGTACACACACACTATACATAGACCTGCATTCGGCATACAGTACACACACACACTGAACATAGACCTGCATTCCGTACAGCCACAGTGCATACAGTACACACACACACTATACATAGAGCTGCATTCTGTACAGCCACAGTGCATACAGTAGACACACACACTATACATAGACCTGCATTCTGTACAGCCATAGTGCATTCCTCATTGTGAGCCTGCTTCTGTTAACAGCGAGGCTCAGTGGTTGAGACACACAGGAGCTGACAGCATCTTTAACATTATTTATCATCATTTCACACAGATCTCAAGTCATTCTGACAGGCACAGGTTGAACCAATGGAAAGGAGAAGGTGTTGCTCCAGTGGTTGAATTCAGACCAGGTCTCAGAGGTCACAGTGTTTCCACTGGTTACCCCATGCTGCACTGACAATTCAGTTAGACTGCAGAGGCTGCACTTTCTTACGGCATGAAGACAAGTACACCTTGAGGTGTTTTTTAAAATTCTCATCCCTGACACCGTATATCAGGGGGGTCAGGCATCTGGGAAGAACCATCGTCACGTAGTAGTTAAAAAAGCGCACGTGTCTCATTGGCAGTAGAGTCTGACCTTTAAACAGGTACTCAGTCAGTGGATAGATAAAAAAACTCATGCTGAGTATGAGCTGCACCCCGTGTAACAGGATGGTCCTCTGACTCTTGGAGGCTGAAGACTTATCAGAAGTAGCTTTTCTAGCAGTAAGCATAATTTGTAGGTATGTGTATATCACCACTGCCCATATGCTGGTGAAGTAAACAGTATTAAAAACCAATTGCTTGATGTTCTGAGAGGGAAGGATGATGAATAGACTGAGTCTGCAATTAAAATAGCCTTGGAAATAGCCTGGAGGCCCGTATGCGTAAGCTATGCTGATGTCGCTTAGGGTAGGCAGTATCCCTATTAACCATATCAGAGCTACAGCGATGTAACCTCTGTTTACCGTGCACAGCTGGACGTGGTGCAGAGGAAAACAAATGGCAACGTATCGCTCCAGAGACATGACTGCAAGACTTAGTGGAGTGTTGATGCTAGCAGAAGTAGATAGGAGCACAATTACAGAGCAAACAGAGAGGAGCATGGTGCCGTCAAACAGTGCAAAGAGAAAGAGAAGCACAGCTAATGCTGTCTGGAGAAAATCATTAACCAAAAGGTGTATGAACAGCATGTAGCGCAGAACCCCCTGGTACACAGGCTCTTTCAAGTAAATAAACACCATGACAAAGTTTAAGGAAAAGCAAGTAATAGTAAGAAATATGGAGAGGAAGCATTGCACCCAAAGTTCCCCAGGAAATTGATCCTGGAGCCACGAAGAGGAATTTAGCACGGTCTCCATGTTCTCTGTCCTTCTGCAATCTAGAAAGAAATAAGAATCCAGCAATTAAAACAAAATGCTCAGGGAATTCATGCAGTGCTATTTTGCTCTAGTTGTCTTGTCACTGTTACAGCCTAGCTATGAACAGGAAGCACTGAGTTCAATATAAACCAACCCTGGTTTTCTCTCCAGTGTTTTATACAAGTTCCATCGCTGGTCTTTACAATGCTTTCCCAAGCTTATTACACTTTCCTATGCTTTTACTATGGGACACTTGTATAAGGAGAAGCTACATCCCACTGTTAAAGAGCTATTGGATTTCCCCAAATAAATCATTCCTCTTTTAAACTAAAAATTAATAAGTCTCTTACCATACAAAGAATGGGATATTTGCTGCATGGTCACAGTTACATGCTGCATTTGCCATTGTGTATCTTTTCTTTACAATACTTCCTATGCAGTACTTATACTCTGGATTACATTTCCCCCCAATACATTTCCCATGCAGTGAACTATAGAGGTGAATATCTTCCTGCTTGCTAAAGTTTAACAGTGGATTTCTTATCAATTATCAATCATTCAAAACATAATAACGATTATGAGGGAAACTCTTGTGATGGTCTTGGAATCCACTGAGAAAGCAGGCAAATGAAAGAGCTTTAGGTGTTAGAGAATACATTCCAAGCGTTTTACAGCTGCCTGCAATCACTGTTTCACCTGCACTGGCAGCTAAACTCATTTCTCTGGATTCATGCCTGATCAGAAGCAGTCTGCAGGAGCCCATGGTGGAGGAACACCTCGAAGTGCAAAGTGCATTGACAGGACCTCACCAGAGAGCAGCTGTGTCTGTGCAGCAAGAGGACAGGGTTCAGCTGCCTGTGGCATGCACTTCTCATAATGCAAAGTGCATTGAGAGGACCTCACCAGAGAGCAGCTGTGTCTGTGCAGCAAGAGAACAGGGTTCAGCTGCCTGTGGCATGCACTTCTCATCAACCACATACTGGGCTCCATTCTCAACTTAGCCTGCAGTGTTTATACATCGTCAAAATATTTGTCTAAATGTATTACTAAGTCTAGTATTAAATTGCGAATGTGGCATTTTTCAAAACTGCTATAACAGCACCATCATTTAAAAAAGTGATCCGAGGGTAAGTTTCTCGTTAGTATTAATATATATTTAGTGTCAACAATAAGCATTGACCCCCTGTATTAATGGCAGTGTTATCCCCCTCAGTAGGATGCAGTGAATGTTGATTTTGATGAAATGTTTTCCACACTGGGTTGGAAATATTGCAGTCTGCTTGTACAGAACATGCAATCAGATTGTGTATAATGTGCAATCGATTGCTATCAATAAGCTGATGCCTCTATAAACCTGGAAACAATCCTAACGAAGCTCCAGGCTCACTTGAAGTGCCCTGACCTCTTAGTGTTCCTCTTTGCTGTGCAAGACTAGGTAGACTTAGAAAAGTTTACCTTGCTATTTGTGCACAGTAATTTGGCAGTTTTCTCCATGTTGTACTATGCATTTCCCATAGTTTACCCTGGTTTTCCATGTTATTAATATGCTTTACCATACCTCGCTGGTCTGTACAATGCTTCCCTATGCTTTACCACACTCTATTACACCTTGCTAGGCTTTTACTATGGGAATACTTTTATAAGGAGTAGCTGCATCCTACTGTTAAAGAGATATTGGGATTTCCCCAAATAATTAATTCATTTTTTTTAAACAAAAAATAATAAAGTTTCTTACCGAACAAGGAAGGTGATTGAAGGGATCCTGTCTGTGGCTCGATGTCAAGCCCTTTCTCCCTGCTGCAGAAGGCTCGGGCACTGATGCACTCAGTGGTTTAAACCAAGTAATGCCTTCTGCTTTCATAGGCATTGATAAATACCCTTTGTGCCAAAACCACCTGGAGAACTGACCTATCAGCTTTCCTTAGACTCAGGACAAGACGCAAGAGGAGCAGAGGGGGCGGAGCTTCTGCCTTATCTGATGTTTGATTGGGCGACTTAGAAAATCCCCTTTGGAGGAGCGAGAAAGGTGGTTGGGGAGCACAGGACCTCTTCTTTACTTGCTCAGTCATAAGTAATACACAGTAACAAAGCCTTTATGCACAATATGCAGATTTGGAGGTGCCATATTGTGCACCAATGGATGAAGTTGCCTTCGGAGACCAGTTGTCTCTTAGGAAGAGCGGCACCTGGAAAGAACCAGCTTCATGTACTAGTTAAAAAGTTGGAGGCTGAAGACTTATCAGAATCAGCCTTTCCAGCTAAGTGTATATGTGGCGTGTGGTCACGTCTGGTCTGCACCCCTTGAAATAGTGAAGCCAGATTCAGAAGCTGCAGTTTAGCGCTCTTGCAAACTTTTATTATTCTTCACAAACACAGGAACAAACATAACACTTCAGCTCCTTTCCAGACATCCATACTGCCTCTCACACGGTCCAGTCTCGAGCACAGTTTCTGATGCTTCAATGCCTGTGTGTCGGATCCTGAAGCTAATCGCTAATTCAGTAGCACAGAACACCCACAAGCTCGTTGTTGCTTTTTCATTAAGCAAAGGCTCACTGCCTTGAATAGTGTTTGAGATATGAGGCTTTGACAATGCAGAGTACTAAACAACAATGAATATGACTGCCTATCTTCCCAGACCACAGTTAGCATCAATTAACGATGCCCATGATCTGGAGAATCGTAGAACACAGCTGTTCACTAGCTTTCAAAAAGTCACATGACGACAATATGGCACGCATGTGAGGTCACAGAGAGGGCTTTCCATGTTCAAACAGGAAAACTGCACCTCAAATGGTTTATGGGATATTAGAGGTTAAAAAAGGGTGCATTGGCAATATTGTACCATCTGGCTGTATGTTAAACTGTGTGCATCAGATAGGATTTCTTCATATTGTACCAACACAGGCTTCCATTGCTGGCCACAGAGATATCTGTTTGTAAACAATGGGAGGCTTTCAATGTTTTTTTTTGGTTTGTTTTTTTTCGTTAGACTAAATAAAACTTACTTATATTCAGCCTAGATAATAAACTATTGAGAAGATATTAGGAATGTACCCGTGTCTCTTCCGTAGCCCCTCTGTGGTGGAACCAGCTACCGGAGAACTTCAGGACTGCTCCATTTCTCACTGCCTTCCACCGCCTCCTCCAGACCCCCCTGTTTAGACTGCGCTTGTAGATCTCTTGATCCACCCCTCCTACTCTGTACTGGACTTGCTTGACCTCAGAACCATGTTACTGGATCCTCAGCTGATGCACTATCCTTGCACTATTGCACTGTTAACATGTCACCGTAGATATAACTTGTAACAGAGACAGCTTAGGTGCGGCAAAAATCAAAAAGGCATGCAGAGTACTAAACAACTATGAATATGATTGCCTATCTTCCCAGACCACAGTTAGTATCAATTAACTAACACATGGATAGGTGGATAGATACTGGACACATAAAGAAGGATTGGAGCATTTTGTTTCAACCTGTTTTACCCACTTAAACCCTTTGTTTTCTCAATGCCTTGCCTGTCTGAAAATCAAACCCTTCCCCTCTTCAAATATATGCAAGATATTTTATTGTGCAAGTAGTCTCAAAAGTGCAGCCTATTTGTATCCTTCCCAATGACAGAGTAAAACTTTTACCTAATTCATCATGAGTCATCAGATTTCCAGAGTGAAAGCGAGAGAGAGAGAGAGAGAGAGAGAGAGAGAGAGAGAGAGAGAGAGAGAGAGAGAGAGAGAGAGACTCTGTGTGTTTCAATTCTCAATAGATGTGCCGTGTCGACGAGTTCTTAAAAACAGGTAACTAACTACAGAAGCATTTAAAAAAAAGCTCACATATACTGTATTAAAAAAAGACAGGGACCACAGAAAGCACATACCAAGTTATAAATACAATCAATCCCAGTAAATAGCTATATTTATTAGTTTAGAATGACATACAGATCATTTACGTTTCACAGTAATCAACCTGACTTATTTACATTATACATTTGCTTCCATGTGTGCTTCTTTCAAATATTTAAAAAGCGGGTACAGTTAGTTAGCGGTGATGCCTGGGCCTGTGTTCAGAAAGCATTAGCACCCAGGTAAATGCGTCCAGCTGCTCATTGATTTGCTGATGCTGTGTGAATATGACCAACCATGTTGACAGCTGACATAGATATTATCTATAATCTGGTAGTCTGCAACACTAAATCTCATCTCTTTCCACTATCACAGCCCTTATAAAAGTTTACTACAGTATTTTTACACGCCATGCTATTCCTATGGGTATATTATGTATTTACCACACTGTGCAAAAATACTGTGGGAAACATTGATAAGGGATCACAGAAACAAAACAAAAACACATAAAATGAGGAGAAATGTTTACTCAAATCATCCCGAGTGTTTATAAGTACTGATATCGTTAAAAAAAAAAAAAAAAAAAAATGACCCCAAAATAGCCTGCACAGATCTATATCAGGGGTGTCCAGGTCTTTGTTCCAACCCTGTTCTACATTGTTTAAATGAACCAATGAAACCTCCCCCCAGACCCTGAAGTAGCTCATTACCTCATTTTACCTGTTAAACCTGGAGTGGAATGGCCCTCCAGGACCGGGATTGGACAGCCCTGTCCTATATCAAGTGCTGTGGATCCTCCCCAATAGGACTGACACAGTAAAGAGAAACATACTGATCTGGAGTTAAAGGAAAGGCTGACTGACCGGGTGCAACTGTTTGGTTTTCTATGATGTGTCTTTATTCATGTCTTAATAATTCAGTTGGATCCCAGAGGCTGCACTTTCTTAGCACACAAACACAAGTACTGCTTGAGATGTCTTTTGAAATTCTCGTCCCTGACGCCATATATCAGGGGTGTCAGGCATTTCGGAAGAACCAGAGTCACGTAGTAGTTAAAAAATAAGACATGTCTCATGACCTCTAGAGGCTGACCCACGAGAAAGTACTCAGTCAGCAGATAGATAAAGAAACTCATGCTGAGTATGAGCTGCACCCCGTGTAACAGGACGGTCCTCTGACCCTTGGAGGCTGAAGACTTATCAGAAGCAGCCTTTCTAGCAGTAAGCATAATTTTTATGTAAGTGTAGATCACCACTGCCCATATGCTGCTAAAGTAAACAGCATTCAAAGCCTCTTGCTTGGTGCTCTGAGAGGGAAGGATCATGAATAGACTGTGTTTGCAATTAAAATAGCCTTGGAAATAGCCTGGAGGCCCGTATGTGTAAGCTATGCTGATGTCGCTTATGCTAGGCAGTATCCCCATTAACCATATCAGAGCTAGGGCGATGTAACCTCTGTTTACCGTGCACAGCTGGACGTGGTGCAGAGGAAAACAAATGGCAACGTATCGCTCTAGAGACATGACTACATCAGCAATTCAGCTTTTTCTGAAGAAGAGCCAGAGCTCCATGAAGGACACTAGAATTGTCAGGCTTGTTTTCCAGGTTGGAATACACTTCTAGACCCGCGTTCTGGGTGCAAACTGTACGAACAAAATAAAATCCCTCTTTTTTAATTAGGAACAAAGTGTCCAATGCAATGAGCTCACATGGGACAGCAGCACTGCATGCTCAAGAGAATCGAGCTCAGGATCGGGGGCTTAGGGAGAGGGGCTGGATTGCCTTGTTTTACCTTGCAGAGTGGACACCTAGTGTGGTGATAGCTTGGAAAGGAATTGGTCTCCAAGGACGGTTTTAAAAACAGGCTACAGCAAACAAAAAAATAAAAATAAAGGGCAAATCAGGACTACTAGATACAATGAATCCCAGTGAATAGCATGATTATTTATTTAGATTTCTTTACAGAACAGTGTACAGAGCACTTTGAAATAAATCAATGCAGCATGTTTACATTGCACATTGGTTTACAACTGGGGCATCTTTAAAATAATTATAAGTAGCAGAACTTTCCCTTGACACCTGTGACTGAATTCAGAAAGAATAAGCTTGCTGATCGATGTGTAGAAATGGAGTGCGAATGCTTTGCACGCGTAGCCCACGGTGTCGGAACCTTTTATCAGGTGAACAAAAATATAAATCTAGAATGTAGACAAAGGTTGTGTTTGTTGTAATATATAGCCTGCACATTCCCATTCTATGAGCTTTATAACACAAGTACAAAACAGAACCAGCTAGGCTCACAGTAGGCAATCAACAGCCACAGTGCATACAGTACACACACACTATACATAGACCTGCATTCTGTACAGTCATAGTGCATACAGTACACACACACACTATACATAGACCTGCATTCTGTACAGTCATAGTGCATACAGTACACACACACTATACATAGACCTGCATTCTGTACAGTCATAGTGCATACAGTACACACACACTATACATAGACCTGCATTCTGTACAGTCATAGTGCATACAGTACACACACACACTATACATAGACCTGCATTCTGTACAGTCATAGTGCATACAGTACACACACACACTATACATAGCGAGGCTCAGTGGTTGAGACACACAGGAGTTGACAGCATCTTTAACATTATTTATCATCATTTCACACAGATCTCAAGTCATTCTGACAGGCACAGGTTGAACCAATGGAAAGGAGAAGGTGTTGCTCCAGTGGTTGAATTATTATTATTATTATTATTATTATTATTATTATTATTATTATTATTATTTATTTCTTAGCAGACGCCCTTATCCAGGGCGACTTACAATTTATTTTTTACATACAATTACCCATTTATACAGTTGGGTTTTTACTGGAGCAATCTAGGTAAAGTACCTTGCTCAAGGGTACAGCAGCAGTGTCCCCTACCAGGGATTGAACCCACGACCCTCCGGTCAGGAGTCCAGAGCCCTAACCACTACTCCACACTGCTGCCCTAGAGACCAGGTCTCAGAGGTCACAGTGTTTCCACTGGTTACCCCATGCTGCACTGACAATTCAGTTAGACTGCAGAGGCTGCACTTTCTTACGGCATGAAGACAAGTACACCTTGAGGTGTTTTTTAAAATTCTCATCCCTGACACCGTATATCAGGGGGGTCAGGCATCTGGGAAGAACCATCGTCACGTAGTAGTTAAAAAAGCGCACGTGTCTTATTGGCAGTAGAGTCTGACCTTGAAACAGGTACTCAGTCAGTGGAAAGATAAAGAAACTCATGCTGAGTATGAGCTGCACCCCGTGTAACAGGATGGTCCTCTGACCCTTGGAGGCTGAAGACTTATCAGAAGTAGCTTTTCTAGCAGTAATCAGAATTTGTAGGTATGTGTATATCACCACTGCCCATATGCTGCTAAAGTAAACAGCATTAAAAACCAATTGTTTGATGTTCTGAGAGGGAAGGATGATGAATAGACTGCGTCTGCAATTAAAATAGCCTTGGAAATAGCCTGGAGGCCCGTATGCGTAAGTTATGCTGATGTCGCTTATGCCAGGCAGTAACCCTATTAACCATACTAGAGCTAGGGCGATGTAACCTCTGTTTACCGTGCACAGCTGGACGTGGTGCAGAGGAAAACAAATGGCAACGTATCGCTCTAGAGACATGACTGCAAGATTTAGTGGAGTGTTGATGCTAGCAGAAGTAGATAGGAGCACAATTACAGAGCAAGCAGAGAGGAGCATGATGCCTTCAAAGCGTGCAAAGAGAAAGAGAAGCACAGCTAATGCTGTCTGGAGAAAATCATTAACCAAAAGGTGTATGAACAGCATGTAGCGCAGAACCCCCTGGTACACAGGCTCTTTCAAGTAAATAAACACCATGACAAAGTTTAAGGAAAAGCAAGTAATAGTAAGAAATATGGAGAGGAAGCATTGCACCCAAAGTTCCCCGGGAAATGGATCCAGGAGCAACAAAGAGGAATTTAGCACGGTCTCCATGTTCTCTGTCCTTCTGCAATCTAGAAAGAAATAAGAATCCAGCAATTAAAACAAAATGCTCAGGGAATTCATGCAGTGCTATTTTGCTCTAGTTGTCTTGTCACTGTTACAGCCTAGCTATGAACAGGAAGCACTGAGCTCAATATAAACCAACCCTGGTTTTCTCTCCAGTGTTTTATAAAAGTTCCATCGCTGGTCTTTACAATGCTTTCCCAAGCTTATTACACTTTCCTGTTCTTTTACTATGGGACACTTGTATAAGGAGAAGCTGCATCCCACTGTTAAAGAGCTATTGGAATTCCTCAAATAAATCATTCATTTTTAAAACTAAAAATTAATAAGTCTCTTACCATACAAAGAATGGGATATTTGCTGCATGGTCACAGTTACATGCTGCATTTGCCATTGTGTATCTGTTCTTTACAATACTTCCTATGCAGTACTTATACTCTGGATTACATTTCCCCCCAATACATTTCCCATGCAGTGAACTATAGAGGTGAATATCTTACTGTTTGCTAAAGTTTAACAGTGGATTTCTTATCTATTATCAATAGTTCAAAACGTAATAACGATTATGAGGGAAACTCTTGTGATGGTCTTGGAATCCACTGAGAAAGCAGGCAAATGAAAGATCTCTATATGTTAAAGAATACATTCCATGCATTTTACAGCTGCCTGCAATCACTGTTTCACCTGCACTGGCAGCTAAACTCATTTCTCTGGATTCATGCCTGATCAGAAGCAGTCTGCAGGAGCCCATGGTGGAGGAACACCTCGAAGTGCAAAGTGCATTGACAGGACCTCACCAGAGAGCAGCTGTGTCTGTGCAGCAAGAGCAGAGGGGCCAATAATCCCAACTAAGCCCCAGACTCACTTGAAGTGCCCTGATCTCTTAGTGTTCTATCTGTGCAAGACTGGGTAGACTTAGAAAAGTTTACCTTGCTATTTGTGCACAGTAATTTGGCAGTTTTCTCCCTGTTGTACTATGCATTTCCCATAGTTTACCCTGGTTTTCCATGTTATTAATATGCTTTACCATACCTCGCTGGTCTGTACAATGCTTCCCTATGCTTTACCACACTCTATTACACCTGGCTAGGCTTTTACTATGGGAATACTTTTTTAAGGAGTAGCTGCAACCTACTGTTAAAGATATATTGGGATTTCCCCAAATTATTAATTCATTTTTTTTAAACAAAAAAGAATAAAGTTTCTTACCGAACAAGGAAGGTGATTGAAGGGATCCTGTCTGTGGCTCGATGTCAAGCCCTTTCTCCCTGCTGCAGAAGGCTCGGGCACTGATGCACTCAGTGGTTTAAACCAAGTAATGCCTTCTGCTTTCATAGGCATTGATAAATACCCTTTGTGCCAAAACCACCTGGAGAACTGACCTATCAGCTTTCCTTAGACTCAGGACAAGACGCAAGAGGAGCAGAGGGGGCGGAGCTTCTGCCTTATCTGATGTTTGATTGGGCGACTTAGAAAATCCCCTTTGGAGGAGCGAGAAAGGTGGTTGGGGAGCACAGGACCTCTTCTTTACTTGCTCAGTCATAAGTAAAACACAGTAACAAAGCCTTTATGCACAATATGCAGATTTGGAGGTGCCATATTGTGCACCAATGGATGAAGTTGCCTTCGGAGACCAGTTGTCTCTTAGGAAGGGAGGCACCTTGAAAGTACCAGCGTCACTTACTGGTTAAAAAGTTGGAGGCTGAAGACTTATCAGAATCAGCCTTTCCAGCTAAGTGTATATGTGGCGTGTGGTCACGTCTGGTCTGCACCTCTTGAAATAGTGAACCCAGATTCAGAAGCTGCAGTTTAGCACTCTTGCAAACTTTTATTATTCGTCACAAATGCAGTTACAAACATAACACTCCTAAATACTTCAAACACAACAACAGGCAAGCTTCAGCTGTCTCGTGTGCTGTTTCTCTTATCCTTTCTCTTACTGTCCCATTGTTCAGGCTTGGCATGCACCTTCACTGAACTATCTCACTCTAAACTGTGAAATGGCAGGGAGGGGGTTAAAACCTCTCTGCTGGAAAAACATGTGCGGAAGGCACACTTTTGTTTTGTTTAATTGTTTAATTGTTTTTGTTTAATTGTTTTATTGATTGATCATTACCTGCACCTGGCTATTATTGAAAATTAGAGCCAGGTGCAGGGTTTAAAAAGAGAGCAGTCAGTCTGCTCTGGGCGGCTGCTGAAGAGGGCAGAAGCCTGGCTGTGCTGGTGTGTGGGTACAGCCGTAATTTAAAAAGAAAAAGGTAGCGTGAAGCCTGTTTTGTGTGTGCTGTTTTGTTTGTTTTTTGTACAGGTAAACAGCTTAGCTGTCCTGTTTAATTTAGGTTCCTGTTCTGTTTAGTTAGTGCTCAAAGAGAGCTAGGTGTTTGTTTTGTTTATTTTTGTTTCTGTGTTTATTAAAAAATTGCGCAACCGCGCTTCAAAAAAAATCCATTCCTGTGTGTTGGGTCGTGTTTTTAAAGGGGCAACGAACCGCGGTGAGGGCGATTCTTTTACAAAACAAACATGTTCGCTGTTCTTTTCTCGGATGTGGCCAGGGGTTAATTGGCAATCAATCATTAAATCAACACCTGGCCGCATTCCACTCTTTTCCAATGAGCTAATTAAACATTTACTTCTGAGTGGCTATGTTAAGATGGCCGGCCATCTTGGCCCCAGACTGTTCCTCTATCTCTAAGCCAAGTTGGCTGCCAGCCCTGTCACAGACAATCACCACTGTCTATTTGCAGATGAAGTAAATACTGTAACTCTTAATAACTGTTGTTAATGGTTCTTGTTTATCATTTTCCAATCAAATGCAGGGAGGGGAGGGTGGGGGACAATAATATTCTTTTTTAAAGCTTAACAAACCATAAAATATGTTCTAAACATGATAGTAAACCATAAACCATACTGCACAGTAATCTGATTCACTGATTCATCAATCAAAAATACATGGCAACAATCTCCACCCTGACCCTGCGTGTTTGAGGAGTGCTGTCCCAGTGTTGTCCCAATTCTGTCCCTGCTGTGCAGTAGAAGCAGAGGGGGGTCACTTGTGATGAGAACTTATTAAATACCTTCTTCTACTTCTTCTTCTGCTTTAATGAAATCATTACACACTTTCCAAATAAAGAAGGCAAAGTGATCCTGAATCCAGCTCCTTGGCCAGATGATTCAACATGAACAACATGGCCAGGTAGCTCATTCCATACAGGTAACCCATTCCATACAGGTAACCCATTCCATATCCTCACCACCCTCTGTCCCAAGTCTGTCTCAACTTAATTTCCAATTGTGTGAGCTCTGGTCCTGGTTTCTGTGCTGCACTTAGAGTTAGGGTTGACTTTATCAGCTCCTTTACAGACATCCATACTGCCTCTCACACGGTCCAGTCTCGAGCACAGTTTCCGATGCTTCAATGCCTGTGTGTCGGATCCTGAAGCTAATCGCTAATTCAGTAGCACAGAACACCCACAAGCTCGTTGTTGCTTTTTCATCAATACCGGCAGAGCAAAGTCTCACTGTCTTGAATGGTGTTTGAGATATGAGGCTTTGACAATGCAGTGGTGGCTGCAGTGCAGATTGACTGCCACAGAAGGGTTTCTGTTTCTTTAACAATGCCCATGATCTGGAGAATCGTAGAACACAGCTGTGCACTAGCTTTCAAAAAGTCACATGACCAAAATATGGCACGCATGTGAGGTCACAGAGAGGGCTTTCCATTTTCAAACAAGAAGACTGCATCTCAAATGGTTTATGGGATATTAGCAGTTAAAAAAAGGTTACATTTGTAATATTGTACCATCCGTCTGTATGTTAAACTGTGTGCATCAGATAGGATTTCTTCATATTGTACCAACACAGGCTTCCATTGCTGGCCACAGAGATATCTGTTTGTAAACAATGGGAGGCTTTCAATGTTTTTTTTGTTTTTTTCGTTAGATTAAATAAAACGTACTTATTTTCAGCCTAGATAATAAACTATTGAGAATTTGCAAAGAATCCTAACATGACTCTCAAACTTAAATGTTTTACAGGAATGCACATTCTGAATTAACAACGTGCAAAATCAGGTTTTTTACAAGCCCAGGAATAGCTACAAAAACTAGAGTATTACATTTTACCAGCACTGAAACTTAGATCATAGTTTAGGTATAAAATGCGTCGTGGTCATTTCAGTTTCAGTCTCTTCTCTAGCCCCTCTTTGGTGGAACCAGCTACTGGAGAACTTCAGGACTGCTCCATTTCTCACTGCCTTCCACCACCTCCTCCAGACCCCCCTGTTTAGACTGCGCTTGTAGATCTCTTGATCCGCCCCTCCTACTCTGTACTGGACTTGCTTGACCTCAGAACCACGTTACTGGATCCTCAGCTGATGCACTATCCTTGCACAATTGCACTGCTAACATGTCACCGTAGATATAACTTGTTGTAACAGAGACAGCTTAGGTGTGGCCAAAATCAAAAAGGCGTGCAGAGTACTAAACAACTATGAATATGATTGCCTATCTTCCCAGACCACAGTTAGTATCAATTAACTAACACATGGATAGGTGGATAGATACTGGACACATAAAGAAGGATTGGAGCATTTTGTTTCAAACCTGTTTTACCCACTTAAACCCTTTGTTTTCTCAATGCCTTGCCTGTCTGAAAATCAAACCCTTCCCCTCTTCAAATATATGCAAGATATTCTTGCACTATTGCACTGCTAATCTGTCACTGTAGATATAACTTGTTGTAATCCTACCTTGTTGCATCCTATTTCATATTGTATTTTAGTAGAATTATTTGCACTTACTGTAAACTGTACTGTATTTAAATATTAATTTTGCATTGTAACCCTGTACTGCCCTGTAACACCTGTAAGACACCTTGGATAAAGGTGTCTGCCAAATATATAATAATAATAATAATAATAATAATAATAATAATAATAATAAAGCTGTTTCTCATTAGGAGATAATTGGAGTAAAGATTTATCTGATTCATGGTGACTCATCAGTTTCCTAGAGAGAGGCAGTCTTCAGAGAACGAAACAAGTCTCCTATTAGCCTCCTGGACCAGCACGGGCCCTATCGAACAGGGTACTTACCATTACATACTTCTAAATAAAATAATGAATTGGACTCGAGAGGAACAATGTGCTCAACAGAGACCCTGAACTCTCATCAGCAGATACTGAACACAGTATCTCCAGAGAGACCATTCTCATTGGATGCACAAAGCAGGGATTACTGTAGGTCCTAGAGTCAATGTGTATACACATAAAAAAGCAGGGATTACTGTAGGTCCTAGAGTCAATGTGTATACACATACCTACATACAGCAGTGTGTGCAAGGCCATTACAACACCTCAGTGCTTCTGTTTGGATTTGTTGTGCAGATGAAACCAAACCACTGGAACTGAAAATCTGAGCAAATTATCTACATAGGCAAATTACTGACTGTCTAATTTAATGGATGACTTTAATCAGCCACACGTGCAATTATTTTAAAATAGTAAGAGAAAAGGAAGACATAGCCACAAATTGTAAAATGCCTGAGACATTTTAGAAGTTGTTTAAGATGCCTAATTAAAGCACAAAGTGGTCTAACATTTTCACACACAAGTGCCTGTTGTTTTTATATCACCAATTACTGACCGAAATTTGAAATTCTCACACCCAGAAGTTTTTATGCAGGTAGGTATGTAAAGGATATAAATCTTGAGGTTCTTTTACCTGTGCACACTGCAGCACTTACATACTGTGACTTTAAATTGAAATTCTCACACCCAGAGGTTTTTATGCAGGTAGGTATGTAAAGGATATAAATCTTGAGGTTCTTTTACCTGTGCACACTGCAGCACTTACATACTGTGACTTTAAATTGAAATTCTCACACCCAGAGGTTTTTATGCAGGTAGGTATGTAAAGGATATAAATCTTGAGGTTCTAATACCTGTGCACACTGCAGTACTTACATACTGTGACTTTAAATTGAAATTCTCACACCCAGACGTTTTTATGCAGGTAGGTATGTAAAGGAGGCTGTGTGGTCCAGTGGTTAAAGAAAAGGGTTTATAACCAGGAGGTCCCCGGTTCAAATCCCACCTCAACCACTGACTCATTGTGTGACCCTGAGCAAGTCACTTAATCTCCTTGTGCTCCGTCTTTCGGGTGAGACGAAGTTGTAAGTGACTCTGCAGCTGATGCATAGTTCACACACCCTAGTCTCTGTAAGTAGCCTTGGATAAAGGCGTCTGCTAAATAAACAAATAATAATAATAATAAAAAGGATATAAATCTTGAGGTTCTAGTACCTGTGCACACTGCAGTACTTACATACTGTGACTCTGACTGTGTTTCATGTTTATTCTGGCAGTCTGGTAGATAATGGGTCTGCTTTAACTATTGAAATAGTGGTAGATCTTGCCTATCTTACCTATTTCCATTCACTAGAAAGAAACAGGCGTTACAGCAAGAATGCCATTTTAATTTACAAATGATTATTTAATGACGGTCGCCCTACAATCTTGCGGTGGCCCCTGACTTCATTTGCCACCCGGTAATGAAACAGTGTGTTTATTAACATGGTTTACACGGAGCTGCCAATTAGATTGGTCCCTAGCGCTGTGTGGCAACATCACAGCTAATTACATCCCGTGGCACAAGCAATAACAACAAGCGAAAAACAACAAGTCATGGTGACATGCCGATGTCAGACCCCCCGGAGGTCCCACGCAACGACATTGGGACAGGGAAATGAATTAACATCTTCACTGCAAGCTAAAAGAACACTCAGTCACAGCGTCGGATTGGGGTAAATGTCTTTGCATCTAATCGGTGCTTGGCGTGTCTTCAAGGAAGTTGGCGAAGTTACCCCTAAGAAGTACTTTAAACTCAGAGACAGCATTGAGGGGAGGGAGTGCTGGTGTATGGAATGGGTTACCAAGCCACACTGTTAAATCATTGGGATCCTCTCAGACCTGACTTGAGTCTTTAAACTCAGCCCAGAGACAGCAGTGAGGGGAGGGAGTGCTGGTCACTTACACTAAAATAATACAAACATAGTCTTGCTGTTGTAATCTTCAGTCCTGGTAACCCTAACTGGTAATTTCTTTTTTGCATGGTCTGGAACGTTTGTGACCACTGAGGAGTAACCACACTCCTATACAAGACAGAATTAAACATGAATCAATGAGAAGGGATGATTGATATATATCCTGAAAACATTCCCAACACCAGAGAGAGACAAGACAAACGCAATCAGTACATACACTTTCCTAAGCAGCATTCTGTTTATTCCTTGTTATAGTACCCACTCAGAATGTACATACACAGACTGTTCATAAAAACACAGACACACTACACAAGACAGCAGTCTCATCAGAAGCACATTGCATCTACAAATGGGCACAGACTATGGGTGCTCTTCAGAAAGCTTTCATAAAAGGATTTTTTTTTTTTAATTTATTTCATGAAACCTTTTTCCACTGTTTCAGAAAGGATTTATTACTCATTTTTCAAAGCAATATTAAACATGAGTGTGTCAACTCTTGTTAAATAAAACCAGTCCTTAAAGTTTTATGAATAAGGCCCTATTTTGCACAGTCAGCAAGCCACACACAGCAGGGTCCACAGATTTCAGACTGTTTCAGAGCAGACAACAGGCTGTCTGAAATGAGTTACAGTAGTTACAGTAGCAAACAGTGTTTTTCAGCAGAAAGCCACAACACAAGCCCCTGTTTCAGACCACATCGATGAGCAACATCAGATAAACAAGTTGTAGAAACCGTTATCTGCAGCACTTTAAAACATCAGGTCGACTTTCCATTTTAGAGTATACTGGTTAATTACTATACTAATCAAAACAGAAAATCGGTCCACTAAACTAACAGCTTCTGTTACCCCCCAGTAAACACCCACCAAGTGAATCCTAGTTGTCAGGTGTTCACAGGATTAGCCCGAGTGGAGAAGCAGGAAGCATAGCATCGCAGGTGCTTGTGGAAGTTCTCGTCTCGCATGCCGCAGCTCAAGGGGCTCATAAACTTGGGCAAGAGGTGGGTGAGGAAGTAACTAAACTAAAAGTGAATGCGATACCCGAGCTCCGCGGGGGGGGCGCTGGAGAACAGCAGCTCGGGCAGTGGGAGCACGAAGGCAGCTGCCCCACTTGCAGGACCACCGTCTTCAGAGCCCTAGCAGCTTGCTCCGTGTCAACTGCCGCCCTGCGGGTCACGAGCAGGAACTGTACATAGGTGTAGATCAGCATGATCCACACAGGCATGAAACACAAGACGATGTAGATTAGCCATTATTATTATTATTATTATTATTATTATTATTATTTATTTCTTAGCAGACGCCCTTATCTAGGGCGACTTACAATCGTAAGCAAAAACATTTCAAGCGTTACAATACAAGTAATACAATAAGCGCAAGAAATACAATAACTTTTGTTCAAGTAAAGTACAAGTTTGACAAACCACAATTCAATAATACAGCAGGTAATAGTGATAGTTACATCAGGATATGATTAAATAGTGATAGTTAATCTTATTTTTTTTCAAAAATAAGTGTTAAAAAAAGTGATAAGTTTCTTTTGATGCTTGGTATATATACAGTATATAAAAAAATAAAAAACACATGTTTTTTTGCATTCTTTTATTTATTTATTTTTAAAATCACTTGACAAGATGTACATTTTTAAAAAGAAATACATAAAATGTGCAAACTGAGCCTTTTACAGCATAATCTTTTTTTTTTTTTTTTACCAAAAATAGCAGAGTACCAATGTATGTTTATACTGTACATGCAATAAAAACACACACAATACACATACTCCCAATAATACTCATACAATGGTCCATGATTCCATTACTAGATGAAAATCCATATGGCTTAAAAGTAGATTTTTGACTCAACATTGACAAAACATATATAAAAATGTGCAGTGTAAAGCAAATATGGCTGTTTTGGAATAGCTGTAAATTCCTTGTGCCAATATACATTTTTCATTCATGCTTTTAAGCATATACAGTTTCTTACTGTTATTGTATATAAAAAATGTACAACAAAGATCATATACAATTATATACAGTTTCGCTCCAAGATGATCTTGGCTGATATTTATAATATTATTGGGAAATCACGAAAGCCAAATCAACTAAAACAAAGGAAGTTCCACAAGATAGTACGTAAAGCCAGTTAGAACAAGATACGGATACAATAGTTTCACACTGATTTAGTTCTTAAACTGGCTTTCTTTTTTGCATTCTTTGTAACAAACATTTAAATAACCCTTATAAAAAAAGTATTTCTACAATAAATAGACCGACATGTATATATGCATTTGATTAGTGCAGCCATACAGAAGCTCCTGTGAAAGTTTGGAAGAAAGCGATGCCTTCTGATTACATTTGTTTGCAAACGTCTACACTTGTTTGTATTTAATGTACTCTGCCCTGTATTTCACTGTATTTAATGTACTCTGCCCTGTATTTCACTGTATTTAATGTACTCTGCCCTGTATTTCACTGTATTTAATGTACTCTGCCCTGTATTTCACTGTATTTAATGTACTCTGCCCTGTATTTCACTGTATTTAATGTACTCTGCCCTGTATTTCACTGTATTTAATGTACTGTGCCCTGTATTTCACTGTATTTAATGTACTGTGCCCTGTATTTCACTGTATTTAATGTACTATGCCCTGTATTTCACTGTATTTAATGTACTATGCATTGTTCCTCACCGTTTTGTAAAGCGCTTTGTGATGGTGGTACATGATGAAAGGCGCTATATAAAATAGATTGATTGATTTAATTCAAAAAGCGTACCAAAAGCTTATGGAGTCCTGATGAAATAATAATAATAATAATAATAATAATAATAATAATAATAATGTTTAAATGTTGCAAACAATCAAGATACTATGACATAACTAGGGCTTCTGATTTTTGGTTTTAACCGATTTAAAATTTAAAACAGAATTGTGGTGAAATATACAAAAATGCCTACACACAAAAACCCCAGAAGAATGTGCCCGTGACCATAGGGATTTCACTGTGGAAGACAGCAAAGGAAGGAAGGTACAACTTAAGTGTGCAAGTACTGTCGAGTTATTATACATATTTTGACACAAATAAGCACCGAAAAATACAATTAATAAAACCTGAAAAACAGAAGCCCTAGACATAACCCAGAAAACCTGTCAATATTTTCTTGCACTATATTTGGTACCGCAGAGGTGTTAGGACAGCATACGTAAACAAAACCTTATTTTTAGTCAAGCCCTTCTTCATAGTATACAGGTAGAATAACAAATCCTCCATAAATCAAAACTTTACAGCTGTAATGGCTTTGGGGGCTACATGCATTAAGATCTTTACCCCATGATGAAATTTGTGTGAAAAATACAACAATTTACAAAAAAAAAAAGTGAAAACTGAAATATTAACAGTTCTGAAATACAAGATGCAGGACTAAAGACCTCGATTTACCCCCCCCCCCCAAATAAGTAAAAACACCTTCTACAGGTACAAAAACATACAGACTACAAAAGATACATTGAAGGTATGGCTTCTTGTAATATGCAAATAAATAACCAGCGACTCTGTAAACAACTCTTGACAATAAAGAGCAGCGAGCTTCAGACTCTGCAGCTGCTGGCTTGGGCCCCGCTGCAGCACAGCTAGCAAAACTCAGATTCACCTTGAAATAAAACTGACATTCTTCAAGTCCCATGGCTTTGCTGAAACCATAATCCTACTTCACAGAGGTCTGAATTACATTGCATTCAATGGATGGTCTATTGAAGGATGTTTTAGTGTTCTTTATGCCCCTGCCCAGTTTAAAGGTCAGAGTTTACAGAGTGGTGCAGCCAACGCTGTAGTAAACAGAGATGGTGTACAGCCAGGCAGCCCTGCTGTTTCACTGATAGTTCAGAAAGCGTGACTGCTGGTCTAGAACAGGAGGTGTCCACTCTTTCACCTGCATGAGGGGGAGCAATCATGCCTTCCTAGTTATTTTATTTAATGTAATTTTAAAAGCAAGAAAGGCTCAATCCGTTTATAAAAAAAAAAAAAAACTCCCCAATTCTTAAGGTCAATTACCTACTTACTCCACATTTGTGTGTGTGTGTGTGTGTGTGTGTATATATATATATATATATAGATATACACACACACACACACACACACACACAGAGAGGAGAGAGGAGACACACACACACACACACACACTGGACAGTCATCTACTTCTTTTAGCAGTGGCTGATGTTTCACTGGACCCTAAAAGGTTGGACACCACTCATTTAACCCCCGTGTAGCCTCTGTGAACCGTTAGTACTTGAGAAATATCCATTCCAGCGACTAACTTCATATTCATCACAGCTGAAATACAAAAAACAAACATGCATGCATTGAATAAACAGTCCTACTGCACTGCTCCAGTTAAAGGACAGGGCTATACTGACCCCTTTCAATTGACAATAAAAATGGTGAAAGAGGGGGCAAATGGCCGCAAGAGAAAGTGTCGTGCTGGTTTAACAGGGACCGGGGTGCAGCAGTTAAATCTCACAGCTCAGTCTCCTCACTCACTGCAACACTTTTACAAGACTAATAGATTTACAGTACGTTTCACAGGCTGAGTTGCTGTTATATTGAACTACCCTGGCTAAGTTTGTATAGTCAGAGTCTGAAACTAGCCGCTAGTGTTCTTACATTGAAAGTTTAAGGGTAAGAAAGCAAGTACCTGATGTTCCCACTTTAACAACCTAGAGACACTGAAATCCAGCTTCAAAAGGTGCGAATATTCTGTGGTTCAATAGACACTTCCTGCTGGTTTCAGAGACCTGGATTAGCACTAATCTTGGACTGTAATGTTAATTTAGGTAAGGAAGTTTAAGGCTTCTGCTTATTAGTCGTTAGTGTAAGAAAATGATCTTACCTTGAATTGATGAACTAAGATTCACTTTCTATGGAAACTGTGACGTTGTCTTTTGAGCCTGCAAAAAGTATATTAAACAAATTAGTAAACACAGCATTTACCACTGAAAAAAACTGAAGGGCAAGGTTGCATGAATTCTAAAGAGGAGGCCAGTCTTAAGACGCTGGTACTTTGTCTAACATGACAGACTGAGTAGGAAAGAAAAGGCTGCTGTACAATTCATACCTAATTTAAGGTGGTCTGCATCCAATCCATCCTCTGTAAAATGCTGGTCGTTCCCCAGAAGCCGGTTCTGCGACTCACTCAGGGGCCTTGTGGCACACGACTGCCCATCCGCAACACTGCAACAACAAGCACAGCAAGGAGGTGGAAAACAGACACGTAAACACAGCATTCACAAGAGGAGGACACACAGAAACAGGGTGATCTGAAGCTGTACTTGAGAGAGAACTGACAAGCACACACAGCATTCACAAGAGGAGGACACACAGAAACAGGGTGATCTGAAGCTGTGCATGAGAGAGAACCGACATGTAAACACAGCATTCACAAGAGGAGGACACACAGAAACAGGGTGATCTGAAGCTGTGCCTGAGAGAGAAGGTGAGGGGGCAGTGAAGGCTAAGGGGTTGATTTGATTCCTTTTACCCCGGTGGGCTATAAGCACTTTTCTCCCTCCCCCCCCCCCCCCCCCGAGCATTTAAAAGCCCTTTGGAGTCAGTTATCCTTGAGGATCCCAGTATTACCTCTGAGAATAAACAGGTCCATGCACTGGAACAATAAAATAATAATACAAACAAAAAAATATCAAAAGGACTTAAGGGACTACACATTTCGTAGCATATAACTGTTTATTTAATAGGGATTAGCTATATATTTCAATAGTGCCATCTGCTGGATAGAAATATGCAAGATTTTGCACTTTGTAAAAGGTGTACATGTACCGTAATAACATTTCAAATAAAACATGAAATACAACGTAAACATAATCAAATAGTTTGCAGGATTTGAAAAATGTCCCTGATCCCAATAATAACCCTAATAATAAAACCTCTTTGAAAAGCAACCATCACAAGGATTTATATAAAACCTGAAATTGGGGTGTTGATGGCAAGCATTCATTTGAAAAACAAAATCATGCCACCTAATAAAGTCACATTTTTGGGTCCCCTCTATCATGCTATTCATTTCCCTGGACCCTTTACGTCAAACTCAACATT
The DNA here is from genome assembly GCF_902713425.1 of Acipenser ruthenus. NCBI lineage: Eukaryota > Metazoa > Chordata > Actinopteri > Acipenseriformes > Acipenseridae > Acipenser > Acipenser ruthenus. The sequence continues at coordinate 1,231,667 of NC_081197.1, forward strand.
TGACTGAAATCTCCCAGTCATTACACAGAGTGTGAAAGCAAGCATGAAATTAAATACTTCAGCACATCACAAGAGTAGAGCTAAAAGGATGAGGATAGCCATGTGTAGAGCAACAGTATGACAAAAAAAACAAGAGTTTTAACCTTTTAAAACACCTCAACCATTCAGTTAGTTACAGTAAGACTGGAATAATGCTAGGCGTGTGTAACTGAATAAACTGATGAAGCTTTTTCTTGGTGTTGTTTTTCTGAGTGTATGCTTGATCGCAGCTGTGGCTCTCAGATAAGGGTTCAAGCATTTCACTCGATTACTCATGTCTACTTCTACAAAGCTTGGCTGTAATAAATTAATAAAATAATACATTAAGAATGGCCCAGCATGTTAGAATTATCCTAAGTCAATCTGAGGCTGGAGGTTGCCAGTACATTGAAGCAACAAAACAAAATGTTCTGGAATCTTGAGAAACAAGCTATTTTAATTGGCCGAGAGGGACTTCACTGATTTAGAATACCTTTTAGTAGATACTGGTTGGACGTCTATAGTGGGCTGCTCTGGATCCAGACTGACCAGTCGTGTTGGGAAAGTAGATCCATCCCCCAAGCTGTTCAGTGACACAAACAGAAATGAAAGTGCATTAAATACCCAGCCAGAAGACAACGACGCTTTCATTGAATACAAGCAGAGGTGCAATCAGCAACAATGCTTTCCTACCTGAATAAGCAATAACCGACGCATTGAGAATAAGCAGGCTCTGCAAGAAATCCTTCAAATACTACCGAAACATGCATATGCCAGTAATATTACATACGCAAGACTAGGGTGGTTATGGCGATCAATAATCAAATAATCAATTAATTGCTGCATTTCTAAACGCAAGTGAAGATTTTTGATAACAATGTAACATAAACCAACATGTCCAAAATGAGTCTAAAAAGTTGCTTTTCACTTAAAGTAACAGTATCTCAACATAGCAAAACTTGACTCAGTCCGTGGATTTACCAGGCATAGCAATGAGAGAGCCTTTGATTTAACTTGTTGCCAATGTTGCCTTAGTTAATTGAATTCATGGTTACACTAAATATAACAATGGCACTGAAAAAGGAGAGGAGCATGTGGGATGCATCTGTTAAACAAGAAGCGATGACCACAGTGACAACCGCTAACCACTTCTTATGAATCCATGAAAATATTCTGCATGCATCTGAATAATAATAATAATAATAATCTTTGTGAATGCCACAGGACACCTGCCTCGTATACACCGGCAGCAGCCAGTACTTCTTCTCATCTCCAAACACTTCCTTCAGGTTCTTGCTGAACCCAAGTGAAAACCCATTTCTATCTGGACCATTTCTGAACACAGGTCCACGGAAAGCCTCTGGAGAAAAACAAAAAAACAAGATCAAGGGTTAATCTTCCTGAGAAATCTTATACCGCCTATTCTACAGTTCAATTAGTCCTTCAATTCTTTGATTCCAGGGATAACAATATGAAATTACTGTAGGAACAGAGCTGCACAATAATATGCAACAGAAATGAGCATACAGTAGTGTGATAAATAGAGAAAGAATCGACACTAAATCTCCCTCCTGATCAGAAAGGGTGCTGTGTAAGGCTGGTAGTACACTTCCCCACAGACGGGTCGACTCGACGGTGGGCAGAAACAGGAAGTCGGCCATCTTGGTGGGGGCACGTAGCTGTCAGAACACGAAACGACTCAAATGTGATTGGCTGCGAGCCAGGCAGCGATTGGTTCCCCCGGGGCACCAAGCTGATTGCAGGGAGGAGTTGGGTAGTACAAAGGGGGGGGGGGTGTTGTCTGTGATAAGCACGAGAAAAGACCTGTGTGGTCAGGAGGGAAAATGTAAAGAGGAGTAAAACGGATAGCGGAGCTGCAGCCATGGAGCCAGTGCATACCTGATTCACTATCTCACTGCACAGCACAGCACAGCGCAACGGAGCACCACCAGCACTTCACTGACACTTGCACCAAGAGCACAGTTTCGTGCACGGAGGATTACTGGTGTGTCTTGATTTGTTTGGGACTGCAATCTGCCGTGTTGTGCTTCCCCTACACCGCTGCTGGTATTGGGGCGACCTGCTTTATTTTTGAGAAGTTTTATTGTTAAGTTAAGTTTTTGTTATTTGAATTAAATAAACGGACAGTTTTTGGGAGCAAAACCCTGGTGTGGACATTGCATTTATTACACCCTTTGCACAACCTCTTCACAAGCAGTCAGTCTCCTCTATTGAGATGTACAATGAATCCCCATGACATTATTCATTCCAATAGCATCCAGACTTCACAGCAGGGTTTCTTACCTATGGTAGATCGGTTCTTACCAACGAGCCAGCAGTGGTAACTGAACAGGGACAGAATACTGATGAAGAACATGGCGGCCACAAAAAACAGAAACAGCACGTGGAATTTGGCGTGAGAGTCTGGAAGTTCACTCTGAGAGGAAAACAAAAAGGCACAAATCAAACGATATGCAAGGCGATTACACGAGACATACTGAAAAACGTACAGGCATCGAATACCGTAGTCTTTCCTGAAATGATCCTGGCTCCTGGGCTGGTTTCACAGACCCCGATTAGCACTAATCATGGACTGCCCAATGTTCCCTGGGGTCAGGCTGTCAGAGATTAGTGCTGGACAGGGTCTGAGAAACCAGCACTAACCTAACCTTTCATCAGAGGCAATGCTAACAGCATGGGGGTCAATTCCTGGTTTTCAAACCCAATTCCTGTTTAAAATCAATCCCCAATTCCAATTCCTTCAAAAACGAATCTGAATGGGTATTTTAGAGCCATACTAATTGTTGTGCTTGTTCAACGGCTTTCATTTGAAGCCAGTTTAATTGACTGACAAACAGTGACTTCAATTTAATAAATCTGCTGCCACTGTGAGAAGCTCATTAACAGAATATTGCTAATTGCAATTTTGATCAGTGATGTGCTGGAATTGATGAAAAGGGAATGGGAATTGAAAAAAACAGTAATTGACTCCAACCCTGAATCCTAATAGTTGTATTTCCACATAAGCAGAAATGTCCACATTTCATCAAACATGGCATTACTGTACACATTCATTGTTGCATGGAGGGCATCACATCAGTCAAAGTTAATCAATTAAAAATAATAAAATCAGGATTGAAAGAAAAGGGATTCAAGAAAAGGGATCCAAGAACATTTTCAGAAGTTATACATTTTCCTGCGCACTGCAAAAGATATACTGTACAACACGAACACTAACAAACAAACAGTGAAGCAAAGCCTAAGCTCAAAGGCACAGGTCTAGAAATCGCAAGCACTGCACAAGGATTTACATCAGCACTTTTACCTTTGGACAATTCTCTGCAGCTTTCCTGCGGCAAAGCTTAGTGCAAACAGAGACAGACTTTATTAGATCACAATGTAAAGCAGCTTTATGGGATGGAATGGAACTGAAGTGAGAAAATAGTCAATAGCACTGAGGGAGGATGTGTGAATATTAGGAAGCATGTTCTTTTTTTTTTTACTACTAAATCAAGAACAAATGCATGAAGATATTTTGAATGAACAGGAGTACAACATGTAATGTGAAGAGTACAACAAATACACCTTGTTATTTACACTTAGCCTTTTACTTTGCTTAAGCTGAAGTGCAGTTCATCCAGTAAGTGGAACAATAAAAACGTGCATCTTTAAAAGCATGGAAGACAGTAATGCAGGGCAGAAACTGAAATACAGGAACAGCAACAGGCATCCATGAAAGAAAAACACTTCACCACTACGCATATTTTTGTGAGACTGTATACGAAAAAGCAGCATTAGGGGATAATTATTTATTAAAGTGAATACAAAAAATGTAAAACATAAACAAGGCAAATTTAAGCAACTAAACAAATGAATCCTTAATTACTGTACCTCCAAATAATTTTTTTTTTCTGACATTTTAATTAGTAACCTGGAACTAGTACTAGAACAGAAGCTCTCAATCCCAGCCACCGTACAGGACCCTGCTACCACGTGCCTTCTGAAAGTGCACCGAGGTCTCGACACAGTGCCTTGTGCACAGCTAGTAGAGAGGCTCAGGGCTGAATGGAAGAGGGTGACGGGTCAGGATTCAGGAGGACCCTGCTACCACGTGCCTTCTTCTGAAAGTGCACCGAGGTCTCGACACAGTGCCTTGTGCACAGCTGGTAGAGAGGCTCAGGGCTGAATGGAAGAGGGTGACGGGTCAGGACTCAGGAGGACCCTGCTACCACGTGCCTTCTGAAAGTTCTTTGTATAGTGGCTGAATATTTCTACAAGCTAGGCGTGCTATTTTTATGAGATGTTTGCTTTGTTGAGTCATCAGAAGAAAATAATTTGCATGCCGTTGAAAATAACCACTGCTAGACTGACTGGGGGTCATCTCTCTTTGTGAAATGCATTGGGATTCTGCACAGACAAAAAAAAATTAAAAATCTGCCAGCACACAACCGAATGTTGTCACTTGACTAAACGAAAGTGAGTAAAGCAGACTGCAATTTAAGATTGATCACAGAAAACCATTTGATTTGAGACACTATCAGGAATAAGAAATGTAAACTTACTGCCCAGAACTTAATGAAATACTGCAGCACCGTGGCAGCAACGAACAAACAGTAGAGCAATGAATATGCCAAAAACAGGACGAAGAACTTATAGTTTGAAAATCCAACACAGTTATTCACCCTACAAGAAACAAGAGAAATCCATTGAAAACACAGCACTACATTTACTCTCAAAAGAATAAACACTTTTTGGTCTCATTTTCAACTGTGGGCAAATTGCCCATATAATACGGTACATTTACTATGGAGGGGGCAATTTGCCTTCGATTTGCCCCATAGTGGAAAACATAGGTGTTTAACTTCAAGCAGAAATAAATCACAGTGGCCACCCGAGGAAAAAGTAAACAATCTCAACATCATATTATAATGCATGCAAAGTCATAACTTAAGAGATAACCACAAGCTAGACAACGTTTATATAAAACGAAAAACAAACACATACCAAGGACAATGATGATCCATTTTCAGAACACACCTATAAAAGAAATACATGAAGCAACTTTCAGCACCAAGTAACTGGAAAAACACAACCCTAGTAGAACTGCCAGCAATTAAATAGATTTATATTGAATGAAGTCAACCTTTCACCAGATAGTTATTTTTTCACTGAAGCACAAGCTACATGTTATCGATAACAATGCAATTTATTTCTGTATTCACTTTTTGTACTTTTATTTTGCTTTGTTAATTTATTTTGATCATGTTTTTTAATGGAAATTAATGCATCACTGCTTTAGTACGGACCCCAATACAACTAATCTTTGTAGTGTGTTGCTATTTTTCAACTTGAGAACCATGCAGTTATACCCTGATGATCATTACACAAATACTATTGATTACACGGCAGAACGGTTTTGAGAGATATAGCATTGCATCCAGTCTACACTTGACACAGAAGAAATACATCTCCAAGTTGAAAGCAAAAAGATTCTTGCAACAAGGTTAATGACAAAAGCATAAGAGGCTTACGAAGCTTACTAGGACATTATACCCGAGTTCATAATACCACACGAGCATTCTTGAGAAAACAGACACTTATTTAAAACAACACACATCACCAGACGTGACTTATACCTTTTGCTGTTGGGTTGTCAAAAAAACAACAGAATGAACTAAATTCTCACAAGTGCACCAGAGGATATGAAGGCACAGTAAAGCCTGGATGAATTACTGATCAATCAAAATTCATTGCAGGAGCCAGACCTGTACTGTGGCTTTTCATCTCAGACCGTGCATAGAGGGCAGGCCCTTTAAATGGGGTGAGTAACAGGCACAGCCGCAATTCTATTTACAGCACAAACTGCTTATACTGACCACCCAAGGGGCCGTGTACAAATGGACTGCTTGAAAACAGGGGATTAAACGTATTGTAAATGCTGGGGAATCAATTGTATTGATCAGGTCATGATCACCACAGGCTTGAGTGTGGATCAATAGAAATTCTTCTGCAATACGAGGTATGCATTTTTGTATCATCAGTCAAAATGCATTTGTGTTGCATTCTTTTTATTTCGATATTTGTTTTAATTTTACCATGCCCTTACTGTGAAGAGACATATCTGTAAGCCACTGAAAACTTGCTAATTGAAGTTCAGCACATTGCCAAAAGGTACTGGGTGAAATAGAAAGGCTGACGCTAATATAAAACCCATTGTAATTCCTACAGCTGCAATGAGTCAATTACATTTCCTTATTAGAAGGAATATAAAAAAGGACTTACATATCACATGCAGAGCAGTGGTGACATCGATCAGGTTTTATTACTTGACACCTGTCACAGTACCGTACAGCTGAAGAGGAAGAAAGAAAGAAAGAAACACATGTTTTAGGATACAGCTACTTTGCGTACTCCTGTCCATCTCAGAGCCTGGCAGGAAGCTCACCTCCGGTGCCTGTCCTGGTGTAGAGAGGCAAGTTTTGAGCTACTCTCTTGAGGATTTCTTGTTGCGCTTCTGGCCTTTCTTCTCTCTCATACTGCTCTTTATCTGCTTTGGGCAAACAGAACTGCAACCAGTAACATGACATTGCTGTGTTAATGTACAGAGAGAAGAGTGTTTACAAAACACAACCAACCAGGGAACGCATTAAAAATCTGAAGGGCACGATTCAAGAGCATGTGACACACGACAAAGAGGAGCCCCACAACCCCGAGCGCGCGCGCACACACACACACAGGAACCCCACAACCCCGACCACACACACACACACACAGAGCCATGTTACAGTGTGGGAACACTTTATATCCGCTTCTTTGAAAATGTATTTGCAACTGGTTTATTTCAAAACTGCACATGTGAGACTTCTAAAGGAAAGAAGTGCACAAAATGTAAGATTTATGGTATTATTCCATTAGCTGTAACCACATAGAGTAAACTATTACAGTAAATGGACCTTTTGATGTTAGCTCAAATGAATGGCATGTTAATACAATTAAGAGGGTTTACAGCAAGTAGCCTGACAGATGTTTTTTCTTCTATATACCAGTACAGTATATGTATTAAAAGGTTTATACAACACTCACCATAATTACATATAGAATTAAACCAATTATTATTATTATTATTATTTTTAATTGAATCGTCAATGTTTTTTTAGCCCGGTTTTCTCCCCAATCTGGAATGTCCTATTATTTTTATCCCGGTTGACCGCTGCAGCTCCCGCGCTGACTCGGGAAACAGCGGCAGACACACGTGTCCTCTGAAATGTGTCCTGCCAAGCCGGCTTTTTCACGCTGCAGGTCTACAGCGAAGCCACCAGACCTATAGTGCCAGAGGACAACACGGATCCGAGTGGCTTCTACAGCAGACCCGCAGGCGCCTTATCGGCCACAGGAGTCACTGGTGCATGGTGAACCGAGGATTACCCTGCTGACCTGAACCCTCCCCACCCGGGCGGCGCTCGGCTAATTGTGCGTCGCCCCCTGGGAACTCCCGGCCACGATCGCCGATGGCATAACCTGTACTCGAACCAGCGATCTCCAGGCTACAGGGCGCATCCTGCACTCCACGTGGAGCGCCTTTACTGGATGCGCCACTCAGGAGCCCCTTCAAATACATTTTTTGTATTTGTCTTTTTAAGTATTCAGGAATGTTTGGATTAAAACAATTACATTTAAAATTTTTAAATGTTCAACATCACATTTGAAAAAACCCTGTAAATAAATAATAAACCTATCCAATATAACCAATATATACAACAGGACCATGCTGTGATAAAATTAAATTAAATTTCCCACACTATCCACCCTGGGGTCCTGTGCTTGCTCCATGGGCTTGATCAACTTACACCTCGTCAGGATAAGACACTCCTGGATGTTATTAAGAGCATTTCACACTGCACCTATTTCTATGGGTAGTCCTCGGTCGACGGCAGTGCTGTAAAATGCTCTAATCAAATCCAGCTTTGCCTTATCCTGACAGAGCAGGGTATGATCACATCAACACTGTAGTGTCCATTAGCTCGAGAGCCGCTTGCCACTAAGATTTCTGGTTATAATCGAGTCAAGGAGACAGATGGACAAAGCATTATGTGCCAGCATGAGGTACACTGTGTTGGTCTGTCCGTTTCGTACAGTAAGAGATCGTACCACACAAATCACTGGATTTCATAACACACACAGCTTCAGCTCATAAATAAATCCTGATAGTTACCTCTTTGGATGGATTGGCTGGTTTTGAGAAAATGGTCTTCCAGTAGGACCATACAAACATGATGAATGATAGATGGAATATCACAAGGTAGACAACTGCAAAATGAATAAGAGAAAGTCAACAGAACGCAGCCCTGTGCAGAGCAAAGAGCGAGAGGTAAAAAGCACAGAGAGCAGAAATCAAATGAGACAAAAAAAAAAAAAAAAAAAACTGGGCTATTCCATCTAAAACCAATAAATTTAGCAAACCATATTGTAACCATTCATTTAAAACATGTGCTGTACCACGACTTTACAAAAGTCAGTTTTTACAAGATGACCTGCAGGCCACTGATGGTGGCGTTAGGTGCAATAGCCCTATATAACCCAGAATGCACTGGAGAATACAGAAGAGTCATTCAAAGGGTGTACATGGTCACTTAGGCTGCATGCTTCTTATTACACATGTTCATGAAATACTTGAACTAACAGGTTGATCTAATCACTTACAACCACTTACTGTAGGAGTGGAACATCCTGGAGCAGTGCAACATACAGCCTTGCAAAGCAATTCATTTTCTGTGTCCGACAAACTCCAAGACACTCAATTCTTCACTGTTGATGGGGTTATGGTAACATGGCAATAAAGTCAGTTATAAGTGTGCTTTAGTATGTTTCCAGCAGAACTTCAGGAGCAGGTATTAAAACATGAATAAAATCAGCACACACTCACCTTTTTCACCAGTGTTCCTGATTGTGACTGAAAATCAAAGACAAAAAATAAAGAATTGTAATATTACTTTGCAATGTTGGACAGATTTATTCTGTGCAGTCCTTTCTTAGTACTCTCATGTAATACTTTTAAAGCTCCATTTTAAATACAACAGCTTTTCAACGAGCAGACGGGTATAGAAAACCGAGCAGCCCAATAGCTGTCCCTGATATAATGAAGCACAGATGGAAACAGATCTGGATGATGGAATAAAGCATTCCTGTTGCAGGCACAACAGGGAGTCTGTATTACTCAGCATTGGGACAGGCTGCTGGTGTACTGTACAGGCATCTCACATCCAGCCTCGAGGGGCCCACACACACCCTGCCCCTTCAGGAAAATCAAGGCTGCGCAGCGACGGATTCTTTCCCTTGTTTTTAACTGTCCGATTACAAGCTAGAGGATTCTTCCTGAATTCCATAAAAAAAAACACACCTGTAACAGGTTAAGTCTAGATAGCGTACCGTAAACTGCCATTATTTCGTTGTGTAAATGAACTGCTTAGAACTTACTTTGATTATTAGCAACGCAAATGCGTTGCTAACTGGTATGATCTGGAAAACAATGGTCCTTGCAGTGAATAATGCATTTTACTTTATTAACACATGCGCTATACATAGCTCTACCAGATCAGGGTGATAATTCAACAGAAGGGTTTCAGAGGAGCAAACAGGGAAGCGATGTCAGTGTGTGAGGAGGAGTGTGCTGGGAGCACAACAGGAGTAAAGATCAGGGTGATAATTCAACAGAAGGGTTTCAGAGGAGTAAACAGGGAAGCGATGTCAGTGTGTGAGGAGGAGTGTGCTGGGAGCACAACAGGAGTAAAGATCTCATTCAATTTCTATTGGAGAACAGCCAGATTTACTTCAAGCACAGAACACGTCAAGATGCATGCGAGTTACTGCCAAGTTAATTCAAAGGTAGTGCTTTACACTGCAGGATAGGCAATTACCAAATACTGCAGCTAGTTAATGGTGGAAGAACTTTTCATGTCGACTTCTATACAGGCTCAGATTGTTTATGTGTAATAAACACAATCAAGTTAAGCTTTTTTTAATAATAATAATAATAATAATAATAATAATAATAATAATAATAATGCACAGCAGCCACTCAATGGACCAACAGCATGTGGTCTTATTAGTGGAGTGGTCTTAATACTGAAGGTCTGCTAACACTGAAGTCCATGGAATAAGAACTGTACAAATACAGCCTTTCAGTTGTGAGGTGGCCTTTTTACCAAGAAGGCTGCAGCAAAGTTTCACTGTAATAATGATAATGAAGAAGAAGTCAATGTATTACATATTTGCAATGTCATCACCCTTACTAGTTTTAAATAGAGAACTTGGCTGTGTGTGTGTGTATATATTGTATCATTGTGTGATGTAGGCTACAGAGTACACACACAATCACTGACATATACCAAAGTAATTAAACCAGGAACATATCTCTTTGCATGTCAGCATACCATGGAAACCGCGTACCGTATTACACAGTAAGTTTACGCAAAATTATTATTTACCGCATATTAAGTATACCTGCTTCAATGTGTCGGGCGCGTTGTTCAAAACAAATTGATTGTTCTAAAATAAAAATAAAAAACACGTTTACTATACGCAAGTGTGGAGCTAATAGATAATACTTAGATTAAATGCAGCATTTGGATATGCATCTATCCACTGCAATCATAATTACTCGCTATACAGCAGCCTAGCCTACTACTAAACTGCATCGTTTAGTCCACTAACAAAAGTGCCCCGATAATGAATATGTAGAGAGAGTGAATTTCTACAGAACAACACTGTTATATGAAACTCAGTATATCCTGTTGTTATAAACAACTTGAGAATGAGACGCGCTTCCTGCTTCATGTAATGCACATTCCACGCCAGATTTTTCACACAAACAAATGCTTACAAACGCAACCGCTCATCAAACTTCCCCTACTTACAGATACAGAGCTCCACGACATACGCATAGTACGACCAGCCGACCACCAGAGCGATAAAAACAACAGGAATCCAAGAGAAAACCTTCTGACAGCACTTCAAGACGTGAGACGGCGCCATTTTCATCCCAGCCCGCAGGAGGAAGCCCTGCGTGTGACGTCGGCGCGTCTCCTTTTAATTATCGCTATCATTAAGAGAGGGCTTGCGTATACAGTTACATAGTAACGAGTTTGTCCGTTGAAACTGTTACCAGGTCATTTCACTTTTAGCTGTATATGCGTCCAGTTCACCAGCAGCTGCTCTTTGTGGTGTTTTTCTAACACTCTTGACAGCCCAGGACAAGGTAAATATTGAATTTCTAAAAGAGAAGTCTGCATTGTACACTGCCGATTGACTGTAGACTAGGGTGTAATATAGTAAACCACCAACTTTATCCATTGCAGTTAATATTATATTCAGTTTTTTGGCATAAAGATGCAGGTCACTCTTTTTCTGGTCCATTTGGAATATGTGAGTCTTGCAAAACTGATCAGTTAAAAATGTACCATCCGGCAGAAAATACCTTTTAAAAAAAAAAAAAAAATCTATTATGTTATCGTGTCCCCAGAGATTAAAAAAACTAAACAAGAGGTAGACTGTTCACAGCCATGCACAGTGTTCAGTGTGAACGGTGATACGGTCTTTTAATTTAACCTTTCCAAGTAGCACAATGTAGATTGATTTGCATTAGTACAGAAAGCCTAGTTTGTGTCGCTATCCCAGGGTTTCGAAATACGGTGTCAGAGAATGAAAAGGGTGAAGTACTGCAAACTCCATAACACGAAAGCTTTGAGAGAGCCTAGGGGTGTAACGATGCATTGAGATTAAATGAGATAGGGGAGAGTAGCTATTCTTATTCAAGGACCATTCGGTAAACTACATCCACTGAGCTATGTGGTGCTTTTGGCCATGTATCACAAACATGACGTATTTCTATTGTGATAAGGTTACACCCCTATGAGAGACCAATTTCACACTGCCTGTATATGTACGCCTGTATCGATTAACTGTAGAAGAGACTTTCTCTTTGCTGGACAGCAGGAGATTCTGAGACTGCTCTGCTAACAGTGCTGTGCAGCTGGATTTGAAACTAGAAGGAGCCCATGCTTGATCTGTGTAGTGCAGCTGGATTTGAAACTAGAAGGAGTCCATGCTTGATCTGTACTGTGCAGCTGGATTTGAAACTAGAAGGAGCCCATGCTTGATCTGTGCAGTGCAGCTGGATTTGAAACTAGAAGGAGCCCATGCTTGATCTGTGCAGTGCAGCTGGATTTGAAACTAGAAGGAGCCCATGCTTGATCTGTACTGTGCAGCTGGATTTGAAACTAGAAGGAGCCCATGCTTGATCTGTGCAGTGCAGCTGGATTTGAAACTAGAAGGAGCCCATGCTTGATCTGTGCAGTGCAGCTGGATTTGAAACTAGGAGGAGCCCATGCTTGATCTGTGCAGTGCAGCTGGATTTGAAACTAGAAGGAGCCCATGCTTGATCTGTACTGTGCAGCTGGATTTGAAACTAGAAGGAGCCCATGCTTGATCTGTGCAGTGCAGCTGGATTTGAAACTAGAAGGAGCCCATGCTTGATCTGTGCAGTGCAGCTGGATTTGAAACTAGGAGGAGCCCATGCTTGATCTGTGCAGTGCAGCTGGATTTGAAACTAGAAGGAGCCCATGCTTGATCTGTGCAGTGCAGCTGGATTTGAAACTAGAAGGAGCCCATGCTTGATCTGTGCAGTGCAGCTGGATTTGAAACTAGAAGGAGCCCATGCTTGATCTGTGCAGTGCAGCTGGATTTGAAACTAGAGGGCTCATGATACAGTGTGTGTGCGCATGTGAGTGTGTGTGTCAGCGTGTGTGTGTCGAGAGGAATGCAGTTGGCAGACTTCACTGCTGAATGGTTATTTACCATATTGCATAGTTGTTCTTTAATTTCTATGGTTAAACATTGCTTTATCACTCTTTAACATGCATTTACTATGTTTTTTGTAATTTTTTACAGGATTTATAGGAGGCTCTCCTGGTATAACCACATTAGTCTCTATTAGGTATTCACCTACAGTGAGTGATGAGTGCTGGAGTGGACAGGTAGTTCTGTATTGAGTGTTGAAAGGTATTCACCTACAGTGATGAGTGCTGGAGTGGACAGATAGTTCTGTATTGAGTGTTGAAAGGTATTCACCTACAGTGATGAGTGCTGGAGTGGACAGATAGTTCTGTATTGAGTGTTGAAAGGTATTCACCTACAGTGATGAGTGCTGGAGTGGACAGATAGTTCTGTATTGAGTGTTGAAAGGTATTCACCTACAGTGATGAGTGCTGGAGTGGACAGGTAGTTCTGTATTGAGTGTTGAAAGGTATTCACCTACAGTGATGAGTGCTGGAGTGGACAGGTAGTTCTGTATTGAGTGTTGAAAGGTATTCACCTACAGTGATGAGTGCTGGAGTGGACAGATAGTTCTGTATTGAGTGTTGAAAGGTATTCACCTACAGTGATGAGTGCTGGAGTGGACAGGTAGTTCTGTATTGAGTGTTGAAAGGTATTCACCTACAGTGATGAGTGCTGGAGTGGACAGGTAGTTCTGTATTGAGTGTTGAAAGGTATTCACCTACAGTGATGAGTGCTGGAGTGGACAGATAGTTCTGTATTGAGTGTTGAAAGGTATTCACCTACAGTGATGAGTGCTGGAGTGGACAGATAGTTCTGTATTGAGTGTTGAAAGGTATTCACCTACAGTGATGAGTGCTGGAGTGGACAGGTAGTTCTGTATTGAGTGTTGAAAGGTATTCACCTACAGTGATGAGTGCTGGAGTGGACAGATAGTTCTGTATTGAGTGTTGAAAGGTATTCACCTACAGTGATGAGTGCTGGAGTGGACAGATAGTTCTGTATTGAGTGTTGAAAGGTATTCACCTACAGTGATGAGTGCTGGAGTGGACAGGTAGTTCTGTATTGAGTGTTGAAAGGTATTCACCTACAGTGATGAGTGCTGGAGTGGACAGATAGTTCTGTATTGAGTGTTGAAAGGTATTCACCTACAGTGATGAGTGCTGGAGTGGACAGATAGTTCTGTATTGAGTGTTGAAAGGTATTCACCTACAGTGATGAGTGCTGGAGTGGACAGGTAGTTCAGTATTGAGTGTTGAAAGGTATTCACCTACAGTGATGAGTGCTGGAGTGGACAGATAGTTCTGTATTGAGTGTTGAAAGGTATTCACCTACAGTGATGAGTGCTGGAGTGGACAGATAGTTCTGTATTGAGTGTTGAAAGGTATTCACCTACAGTGATGAGTGCTGGAGTGGACAGATAGTTCTGTATTGAGTGTTGAAAGGTATTCACCTACAGTGATGAGTGCTGGAGTGGACAGGTAGTTCTGTATTGAGTGTTGAAAGGTATTCACCTACAGTGATGAGTGCTGGAGTGGACAGGTAGTTCTGTATTGAGTGTTGAAAGGTATTCACCTACAGTGATGAGTGCTGGAGTGGACAGATAGTTCTGTATTGAGTGTTGAAAGGTATTCACCTACAGTGATGAGTGCTGGAGTGGACAGGTAGTTCTGTATTGAGTGTTGAAAGGTATTCACCTACAGTGATGAGTGCTGGAGTGGACAGATAGTTCTGTATTGAGTGTTGAAAGGTATTCACCTACAGTGATGAGTGCTGGAGTGGACAGGTAGTTCTGTATTGAGTGTTGAAAGGTATTCACCTACAGTGATGAGTGCTGGAGTGGACAGGTAGTTCTGTATTGAGTGTTGAAAGGTATTCACCTACAGTGATGAGTGCTGGAGTGGACAGGTAGTTCTGTATTGAGTGTTGAAAGGTATTCACCTACAGTGATGAGTGCTGGAGTGGACAGGTAGTTCTGTATTGAGTGTTGAAAGGTATTCACCTACAGTGATGAGTGCTGGAGTGGACAGGTAGTTCTGTATTGAGTGTTGAAAGGTATTCACCTACAGTGATGAGTGCTGGAGTGGACAGGTAGTTCTGTATTGAGTGTTGAAAGGTATTCACCTACAGTGATGAGTGCTGGAGTGGACAGATAGTTCTGTATTGAGTGTTGAAAGGTATTCACCTACAGTGATGAGTGCTGGAGTGGACAGGTAGTTCTGTATTGAGTGTTGAAAGGTATTCACCTACAGTGATGAGTGCTGGAGTGGACAGGTAGTTCTGTATTGAGTGTTGAAAGGTATTCACCTACAGTGATGAGTGCTGGAGTGGACAGGTAGTTCTGTATTGAGTGTTGAAAGGTATTCACCTACAGTGATGAGTGCTGGAGTGGACAGGTAGTTCTGTATTGAGTGTTGAAAGGTATTCACCTACAGTGATGAGTGCTGGAGTGGACAGGTAGTTCTGTATTGAGTGTTGAAAGGTATTCACCTACAGTGATGAGTGCTGGAGTGGACAGGTAGTTCTGTATTGAGTGTTGAAAGGTATTCACCTACAGTGATGAGTGCTGGAGTGGACAGGTAGTTCTGTATTGAGTGTTGAAAGGTATTCACCTACAGTGATGAGTGCTGGAGTGGACAGGTAGTTCTGTATTGAGTGTTGAAAGGTATTCACCTACAGTGATGAGTGCTGGAGTGGACAGGTAGTTCTGTATTGAGTGTTGAAAGGTATTCACCTACAGTGATGAGTGCTGGAGTGGACAGGTAGTTCTGTATTGAGTGTTGAAAGGTATTCACCTACAGTGATGAGTGCTGGAGTGGACAGGTAGTTCTGTATTGAGTGTTGAAAGGTATTCACCTACAGTGATGAGTGCTGGAGTGGACAGGTAGTTCTGTATTGAGTGTTGAAAGGTATTCACCTACAGTGATGAGTGCTGGAGTGGACAGGTAGTTCTGTATTGAGTGTTGAAAGGTATTCACCTACAGTGATGAGTGCTGGAGTGGACAGGTAGTTCTGTATTGAGTGTTGAAAGGTATTCACCTACAGTGATGAGTGCTGGAGTGGACAGGTAGTTCTGTATTGAGTGTTGAAAGGTATTCACCTACAGTGATGAGTGCTGGAGTGGACAGGTAGTTCTGTATTGAGTGTTGAAAGGTATTCACCTACAGTGATGAGTGCTGGAGTGGACAGGTAGTTCTGTATTGAGTGTTGAAAGGTATTCACCTACAGTGATGAGTGCTGGAGTGGACAGGTAGTTCTGTATTGAGTGTTGAAAGGTATTCACCTACAGTGATGAGTGCTGGAGTGGACAGGTAGTTCTGTATTGAGTGTTGAAAGGTATTCACCTACAGTGATGAGTGCTGGAGTGGACAGGTAGTTCTGTATTGAGTGTTGAAAGGTATTCACCTACAGTGATGAGTGCTGGAGTGGACAGGTAGTTCTGTATTGAGTGTTGAAAGGTATTCACCTACAGTGATGAGTGCTGGAGTGGACAGGTAGTTCTGTATTGAGTGTTGAAAGGTATTCACCTACAGTGATGAGTGCTGGAGTGGACAGGTAGTTCTGTATTGAGTGTTGAAAGGTATTCACCTACAGTGATGAGTGCTGGAGTGGACAGGTAGTTCTGTATTGAGTGTTGAAAGGTATTCACCTACAGTGATGAGTGCTGGAGTGGACAGGTAGTTCTGTATTGAGTGTTGAAAGGTATTCACCTACAGTGATGAGTGCTGGAGTGGACAGGTAGTTCTGTATTGAGTGTTGAAAGGTATTCACCTACAGTGATGAGTGCTGGAGTGGACAGGTAGTTCTGTATTGAGTGTTGAAAGGTATTCACCTACAGTGATGAGTGCTGGAGTGGACAGGTAGTTCTGTATTGAGTGTTGAAAGGTATTCACCTACAGTGATGAGTGCTGGAGTGGACAGGTAGTTCTGTATTGAGTGTTGAAAGGTATTCACCTACAGTGATGAGTGCTGGAGTGGACAGGTAGTTCTGTATTGAGTGTTGAAAGGTATTCACCTACAGTGATGAGTGCTGGAGTGGACAGGTAGTTCTGTATTGAGTGTTGAAAGGTATTCACCTACAGTGATGAGTGCTGGAGTGGACAGGTAGTTCTGTATTGAGTGTTGAAAGGTATTCACCTACAGTGATGAGTGCTGGAGTGGACAGGTAGTTCTGTATTGAGTGTTGAAAGGTATTCACCTACAGTGATGAGTGCTGGAGTGGACAGGTAGTTCTGTATTGAGTGTTGAAAGGTATTCACCTACAGTGATGAGTGCTGGAGTGGACAGGTAGTTCTGTATTGAGTGTTGAAAGGTATTCACCTACAGTGATGAGTGCTGGAGTGGACAGGTAGTTCTGTATTGAGTGTCTCCGGATTGACCCTATTCCACAGCCGATCGAGCCGGTGGATGATGCTGACCGCTCCTTGTTGTTTTACTGTTGTTTTTCTTTGGTAATGTATTGTCAGCATGTGCTTCCTCTGCCGAAAGGAAGCCACTGGGAACCATATGCTGCATATCAGCTGGGTTCTCTTGTCTAAATAAACAAACACTTAGAGCTTTTCCAGACTGCAGCGTGTTCGAAACTCTGCAGCCCACCTTCCCAACTTGCACCAGAAGCGATCAACACCTATCCTCATCCCTTCAGCCCTGCACTGCTGCCACTTGCATCATGGGCTGATTAATAAAGTCTGTCTAAATGGGCCAGTGGTGTTTTTATGATTACATTACAGGTGACCAGTTCTTTCCCAATCTATAATACAGTCCTTTACACATTAAAGCCAGTGAATGAATGAAGGGCTGTTATTTCAGTAAAAAACATTACAATTTATTGCTGACATGGCCTGATCGTATATTAACCACATTCGTATTTTTTTTTTTTAATGTTCAGTGCTGCAAGGTGCTGTTGCACAAGACGCGGTACACATTATATCTGATACCTGTGCTTGTATCCCTTATCATATTAAACATATTCATTTTAATTGTGTTTTTTTCCCCAATTCTATTTACCATTTATTGTGTTTGCAAGCATTGCTGTTGCTCCAATATTGAGTTGCAATTGCTTTCCTCCAAACCTGTCTTTTACCTAACTTTGAACTTTGTCTGGAGAATCCCAGGTGCCAACGACTGACTAGCTTTTCACATTCGATTCCAATTCAAATCTGTCCCAACTGCTCTGTATGTATGTAGACAGAGCGTAGGTGGGGCTGGCAGAGTTAAAGGGCATGTTGTGTCGTGCTTTGAAAGGAATGAGGATGGCTGTTCAGTCCTGGCACCTAGGATGCTCCAGACAAGCTCACAATAAGGTAAAGGTAGATCTGAAGAAACATGATAAGAAGTCAGTATTGGATCAGTAGGGTCCAGGACCACACAGAATGCTTTCAGATCCCATTAAATAGGCAGAGAAATGAAACGCTTGCTCTTTAACCATTTCATGCACGGTGAAAAACTCTCTTCTACTCTTTATAGGGGGGCGTATGGAAGACGCAAATGCACGACAGTCTCATATGAGGATGCCATTTATTCCACCATATAAAGCAATGAAAAAAGAAAACATTTTCAATGAAAACTATATTTATTACGTGTCCAAAATTACTTTTTTGGGGCAATTTTCACTGTGTCATGCATGAAAGGGTTAAAAAACCACAAATCTGTTGTCGAGATTTGACAGATTGTGGTAAGCCAATGAAATTAACAGCAGATCTTGATTATGAGAGGCTAAATGCAAAACAATCACAACCAAACTAAGCACAGTGTTTTGATTAAGTGATTAATACTGTATATCATGTTTTATGCATTTCTTTGTATTTAAAGTATTATGGATTTTCTTGTTGTTACTGCATCTTGTAAAGCGCTTTGTGATGGTGGTCCACTATGAAAGGCGCTATATAAAACAAAGATTGATTGATTGAATATAGATCTAAAACAGGAACATCTTGATGTGTCGCAGTAACGCATTGGGTTGGAAAAAAAAAAGCTGTATTGTGGCAAGATGTTCCACATGCCGATAGATCTAGAATACAAAAACTAAAAACTGGAATGTGTGATGTTTTATTGATTGCGATGTCTAAACCTGGCTGTTACTCAGCAAAGTTCCTTCTTCAACAAATAAACTAATTTTTTTTTTACTTGGTTCCACAGAGGGATAAAGTCTCAGATATCTTAACATGAGGTGTAATACAAGCTTGTGCTGTATGTTTTTGCCTGGCATTTAAAAACGGTGAAGTCACTCTGATTTTCAGTTGTGTTTCTGCATCCTCGAAGCTGTCCTGTGTGATCTGGAGCAATGAGAAGCAGACGGAATCGCATTGTGTCTGCGCCCGTTACATCACTGCGCTGTTTCTAGTTAGGGTGCTGAAGACTGAATAAGAGCAGGTGTTTCCTGCCAGCTGCACAACCTTCAGATCCCATTTCTTTTTATCCTCCCCATCTTGCCAAGTCCATAGTGATAGTAGCGAGCCAGTTAATTCTGGGCAGTCTCTGCGTTCTTTTCTTAAGATTCACAAATTCAAACAAAAAGCAAGGGCTCAATACCCAATTCCTTGAAAGACTATCCTGTTTAAAGATCTTACAATACCATTCCAATGGAAAATCCAAAAAAGTACATCACCCCGTTTTCATCTATAGGCTCCTTCAGAATTCGATCAGAATTGTAAGGTGAAAATGATAAGAAACTAAGTCAAGTTTACCTAAAAACATGACTGGTACTTACACTTTTACATTTATCTATTAGCTACTTTAATGTACTTTCTGTTGTGTTGGGATGCTGGGATGCTGTGTGGCGCCTGGCTATGGGAAAAGTAATGAGCTGTCTCAGGCTCAAACTAGTGTGGCTGAATGCCCAGACGAGCTCCGTCCCGTTCCACATCGCTAGCTGTGCCACTGCCTGCGCCTGTCCATCACAGGAGGAGAGGAGCTTCAGCAATGCTGCAGGCTGCAACTGGAAGCTGGTGTAAAACAAAGCAGTGTCAGCTATTAAACTGACTGGGTTCTGTCAAGGCTGACAGGCAATCAGACACACAGAAAAACCAGACACAAAGAATGTGTACAGCCGTACTGGTTAAGAGGGCATTTGGGTTCACATTCACTGCGAGCTGAGGGTAAGGGTTCTAGTTTGGATGACCTGCAATGAGGAGGGTAGCAGATGTGTGGAAAGCATGACTGGTTGTGCAGACACACACAGTGCAATATTGCATGCTGTAGGTGCACAACCGGCAGGAGGGTAAGCCAGTGTAATACAGCATAGGAATTGCTTGCTTTGTTCAGTCACCAAATCAGCCTCTATGAAGGCAGAGTAAAGGCTTCTCATTTATAATATCAGGCATTTAGCAATGAGACCGGGGTCCTACCCAAATGATCACGTATTTTAAATCTAGTGCTGTAGAGTACAACACTTCTGGATGCTTGATATTTAAGGCTAAACTGTACTGTGTTTTCCCTTAATATGTAAACACAGATGATTTAATTGAATTGAGTTTTCTTGAAGTAGATGTCCTGTGATCAGCTCTGCACAGTGCTCAGTTCTATTCATTTTTATTTTTTTACATGTCTGAAGTGTGCAATGCAGCTCAGCGTTCACTCTATATACATCTTGTAGTTCTATAATGTAGTCGTGCATCGGGGAAGAGTAACCTTGTTCTGGTTCTTAGTCCTCATCTATATCCACTTAGCCACCTGACTCACAATTTGTTAAAATAAAATATAAGGATTTGAGTGTTGTATTATTATGTTGTATAAGGATTATCAAAACCTAAATCACAAGAGCTTTGTAGATCGTAAAATAAGTAAGATTATTATAATTTTTTAAATTATGCATCACCTATTACAATTTATAATGCTAAAGAGAGTTAATTCTGGTCACCAGTAATTATGTCAGATTAATTAACTGGTGGCTAGTTTTATTTATTTTTTAAAGTACATGTCATATATATATTTCAAAGTCTGTTCCATAAAATGCAAATATAAACCAGACAAAAGCAGCCAAGTCTGCAAAAAGTACAAGCTTTATTATATTTGCTATACATTTGTTTAATAAAAACCAAAAACAAAAAGACAAAACCTGTAGTATTCGTCCAACACCACTGACAAAATCATGTTTAGAAACAAACAGAGATTAAAACTCACCCAACAGAGAGAGTACGTTTTGAAACACATTCAGTTTGAGAGCATCCCCTCCCTTAACCCATGTGAAATGCAAAAACACAGGCACTCCATGAGCTGAGCAAACACAGCAAACAACATGCAGACAACATGCAAACAACATGCAGACGTTTTTCCAAATCGGTCCTGTTAAAGTGAGCAGGGTGCATCACTAAATCAGTGCCCTGTTTCTGTGCACTGCACTTTACCCACGAAGAGTTGCTTTAATGCCACGATTTCACAATTTAAACGCTTGTTTTCTCCAGTGATGATGACATAATCAAACAAAGAAGTATAGCGTGATTCTGCGTGACATACAGCATGAATGCTTTGTGAATCTGGCCACTTGTAACACTGAGTAGTGTTAGAATAAGAAGAGCCAGAAGGGAATACAGGCTGTTTAACAGCACATATTTGTGGCATTTTATTTTTCATAATTTGCAACACATTCAATAATAAAAAAATACTAGAAAAACATTCTGAATCATTCATTTTGTTATCAAAATATATAAAAAAAAGAAAACCAAAAAAAACCCCATTATTGCCTGTTTATAGGGGATCTTATTAGAAACCAATTAGAAAAAAACTAGTCACTTTAAAGAATAATTGGGAGCGATACCAAAAACATCTGTGGAACCCAAACAACCAAGCAAAGTAATATGATATCATTGTATAGAAACTGCAACCCCAGCGTGCAAGTATAAAGAATCAGTGAGTGAAAGAAGGTGCAGATCGGGCAGGAATCAGAAGGGGCTTCTCCCAGTCTGCCGCAGCGCTTCCTGTGCCCCTTTCAGAGTCTCTCTCTTCACACACTTCCAGTAGCCCTGGATTCCCTGCTGGGGTTGCACCTGTTATAAAAATGAAGTATGGTTACTGTATGCAGGCACTGAGGAACGCTGAAGCTTTCTCCCTTTGCATATTCCAGCAATCACTCTAACTGGACAACCCAACAACATCAGCAAAGCATGAGCTTTGGAATTCAACACCTGAGGGTGTGAGGCTGTATTCATTTCTGCAGGTCCAGTTTTTTCATCAGATAGCGTCCTCTAGTGGGACTGGTTAATCAAACACCACATCGCAAAACCTCAATTAGCATGCAGCTTACAATACGTGTACGTCATTTGCCAGCTTGTTCGAAGAGGTCCAAGGCAACCACTAAAACATGTTCTCCACAGAGGCAAAGAAAAACTGACAGATTTGTGGAGAGCAGCAGTTTCTTCAATTGTATTGACAGGAATGGAAAAGTAGCACAATCAACACCATTGGCCCCAACTTGGGTGTCATCATGTACTCTACACCCTCCAGTCTAACAGAGCCAGACAAAGGGTGCAGACAGAAGCGATGTACAGCTGCTATGACATTCATGCATCACACGTTTGATAACTCTGGTTTGGTGAATGCACTTATATTCACCGCTTTTACCTTTAACCCGCGCCGAATTCGGTCATTCATCACTCCCAGGAACTCCTTGTGGCTGAGGCAGTTGTCTCCGTCCAGGTCGAATATCTTGAAGACAGTGTCCAGAACGCTCTCAGACAGCTCATGTCCCGTCGCGATCATCACGGCCCTTTTGAATTCAGCTAAGGGAGGGGGAAAAAAAAACAACAAACAAAAAAAAAACATCAAACCTTGTTTCTGGCCTGCAGTCTGCAGAACTGTTTACCAAGGCACCAATGAGACAGAATGGCACAGTAGGGCTCACAGAGACCGATACATACATCTGCATACGGTAAACTGTCACTTAAAGGGGCCGCCAGCGCGAACCTTAAGGTTTGCAAAGTTTTGTATACAATTGTTTTGAGAATAAACCAAATTAAAAACACAAAACGATGAAGAAACTAGGAATCCAGAATGCAAGGGGGTGGGGTCGATTCTCAGGCGATACCACTTACCCATTTTAATGGGCCGGTTGGCTTCACTGATCATTTTCATAGTGAAGGCAAAATCATCCATGTTGTTGGTGAACAGACAGAACGATTTAAACTCTTCAAAACTGATGCTCTGGAGAAAAAAAAAAAAAGAGAAATCGAGAAACATGTTAGCTCCCCCGGTGGCACCCATTTCCATTTCCACGCATCCTGGACAATGTGCGAATCGGGCTCATAAACAAACTGCCAAACGGCTCCACCGGGGCTTGGTTTACTGCGTGAGTTTCTATTTTCCAAGCTGGGAGTGCATGAGCTGGTCCCCAGGTCTCCCACCTGGCCTGGCGGAATCCTCTTCCTCATGTTCTCCCAGTAGGCCTCGTTGTCCTCTTCGTTGGTGTAGTGGAGCAGCCACTCTGCAAAGTCCTCTCTCCTCATGGTGTCCATGCCTTTGGAAAACTGCATGAACTCCATCTCCTGCATTTCAGCTTGCAGATCCTCCATGAACCTGGCAGAAATAAGCACACACGTCTCCTTTAAACACCGGACCGCCAAACGCAGATGAGCAGAGAAATGCTTCAGCGCCCGATGGCACGGGTAAGCTGCATTCCAATTGCACTAACGATGTCATGTAATAAACTGACATTGTGATTGAAAGAATAAGACAGAATCTCAACACGCAAGGCGTATTCTCCTAGAATTAAAGAAATAGATCTATATTTAATCCTCTTCACTGGGAGTGCAATCTAAATCATTTTGAACATGCATTTTATTTAATTTGTTTAGTTATCTGCTTTGCTGCTTCATTCTCTAGCCAGGGGTAAAAATAAATACTAAATAAGAGCTGTACAGTGTTTTTACTACAGTACACTTTACAGGGAATTAACTGCAGTGCAGTGTTGCAGACAGACAAGCAACCACATACAAAATACCCTTCTGGGATACCAAAATATGCTTTCTTACTTCAACCAATGCCTGTTGTGTACTTTATACAATAATTAAAGAGTTATAATGAATTAGTGTGCATTACAAAATAAAGGCAGGGATCTACTGTAATCCCTCTGCTGTTTCTCCCTTATTTAGGGGCAGGGGGCGCCAAAATTCCACCGAAGGACACATATAAGGATATTTTTTATACAGAGCTGGTATTGTTTTATTGTATTAGTTTTGTAATTTAAAACAAAAAATAAAAGTTACAAAAAAAAAAATCCCAGCTTTGTGAAAGTAATTAGATTACCTAAGCGATGCTGATGCAATAAGGCAGGGGCAATCAGACTGAAAGTGATCGCACAAGCGTGTGTTTGTACCGCTGCTGCCAGTTCACATTCTGCCAGACTGTATGAAGTAATACTCCCTCGGCTTCAATCTTAATAACAGATGTGGTGCTGAACTCTGCCAGCTCGAGCGGACGCAGAACATCTGGATTGTTAAGAAGTTTGTGTACACGGCTGCACCCACACTATTTGTTCCTCGGATAAAACAAGATGAAATCACTGGGCACGTACCAGGAAACAGATGCACAAGATGTTGAGCAGAACACACAGGTGTTTTTTGCCCGATTCTCCTCAACGCTGTGTTTTCATTCTCTTTGTAACGTGGATTCCAGTTGATGTTGGTAACAGGAGTATATAGGGCTATTCGGCCCGTTTAAGCTCATCCAGTTCCTAGTAGCTGAATGATCTCAGAACTTGCGTCTTACTAATTTATAATACTCTTAAAGGAAATGTTTATAGTTAAAATAAAGAACGTACGTATACATTAATGTCTTGGCAATGTCTGCAGAGATTGTTAATAACAACAACAAAAAGAGGGGGCCTTTTTATTGAATGATATTGTATTTCTTCTTTATTTTTTTTATATAGTGCCTTTCATAGTGGACCACCACCACAAAGCGCTTTACAGAGGTAGGCTGTGAACTGTGCATTACATGCAGAGTCACTTACATGGAGCACAAGGTTAAGTGACTTGCTCAGGATCACACAGTGAGTCAGTGGCAGAGGTGGGATTCTGGTTACAAGCCCTGGACTTTAACCACTGGACCGCACTGCCTCCTACAATTTTTTTTAACCCGCTCTTGCGGTAAAAAAGGATAATGAATAGAATACACGTAGTAGCCCATTTTTGTAAAAAGAGAACAAGGCAGGCACAGTGTTAAAATATCATCACCTCCGCCCCCTCCCCTTGACAATGATCGATGCCTGTAGCTCCCACCAGTCACTCATCTCTTGTACAAACAGCAGCACGGTCCTGTAATCAGTCACAATGCCTTTCCTGTCCCAGCGCACTGCTGTCAGAGCTCAGCCGATACAAATCACCTTCTCCAGCCAACAATGGAGAGCAAGAAATGATGTGCTTGATTTACTAACAAATAAAAACCAAGAGAAAAGTGATACCTGCCTGCCTGCCTGCACCGGGGTTACAAAGTCACCAGACCATTCACGCTGTGCAACAGATGCTAAACAAACTTTACTATCAAGCAGCGACTTAAATGGAGCGTGCATACATCCAGATTAAAAAAAAAAAAAAACAGAACAAAACAAACTAACCTTCAACAGACACACCTGACATGAGCAGGACTTACTGTGTGTGTGTGTGTGTGTGTGTGTGTGTGTGTGTGTGTGTGTGTGCGTGTGGGAAGGGAGGACAGTAAGAGGGGCAGACAAACCCTGCCTACATGCATTATTCTCCTTGTGTTAATACAGCATTTCAAAAATAATCCTGATCTCCACCAGGCTTGTACCCTTCCAATAAGAAAGGAACGATTTGCCCAAGCAGAGACACCACAGGAGACAGGGTTAACCGTGCACATTAACTTATAAAGCAGGTCGCAGAGATCACAGAGACAAGGCTACTGCCAGTCTTATTAGTCAGCTAGCAGATTATTCCAAGTCTACCCTACTGAGTGCAGTGAAGCCGTGAATTGGGCAGCAGGGATGCATGACTTGGTCTAGGTAAGATATGGGCAGCAGCAGCAGCATTCTGGACTACTCTAACCAAGTGCAGCCAAGCCATTGCTGCCTGCAAATAAGACCCTTGTCAGTTCTTCTCTGGCAGTATCTTCTTGCGTTTTCCAGCTGATTCAATCCATGCAGCACAGAAGAAAAAGAAAGCATTTTACCTTTGAAACTCCTGGTACTGGAGCTTCTGATTCCCAGCCCGGCCAAACAGATACACAAGCAGTGTTGTGTTAATCTGCTCAGGGCTTTCATTCACAGAGTCCTGAAAAACAAAACAAAACACATATGGAAAAACTACCTGTATACATGGGGTTCTGAAGTAGTACCCCGGTATGAACTTATTTCAACATGCAGGAATAATAACCGCACTCAGTGGACAGGTGAACTGTTCTAATTACACATACACTTTGTGAAGTATGCCACCAGATGGTACCAGATCATTCCAGAACAGGAAAAAAAACAAAAAAACACACACAACATTCCGAAGCTGAATCATAAAAATGCATTTAAGTGAAAACAAATGCAAAGAGAAGTGACCTATGCATTGTTGTGGCAGAGAAATGTGAGCATAGCGTCCACATTGTAAAGAAGTGCAGCTGTGCTTTGGGAGAGGCATGCTCTGCATGAAGCAAACAGCAACACCCCCCCCCCCCCCTATCAAATGCCAGGGCTCTGAAGGGACCAGATTTCTTCTTTAAGGGCTTTCTTCTTTCATTGTGTTGTTTCTGATCCTGACAAGCTGCAGATGCCAAAAGAAAATATTTTAATAGGATCTATGAGGTGTAATCTTTTCTAATTAGATGAGCTGCCAATATCATTAGGAGTGCAGGATTGCACACAGCTGGACAAGACAGACAGCTTTTAAAAAGAACTACAATATATTTTGGCAAACACCCACAATGAATGGACTTTTCCTTTTTTTTTTTTTTTTCAGGACTCAAGCCTGTCAGTGTTGTGGAATGTATTTTGTGGCGTTGCAGTTTTTGAGTTCAATGTGGATTTGACTTTTTTCAGCTGGTTTAAAAAAAATAAAAATAAATAAATAAAGAAACCTGACAAGCATCTAAGCAATCTACACATTCAGACCCCGATGCTGCTGTACCTCAGCATTAAACGTGCCATGTGTTTGTAGCAGGCACTGGAGTATGTTGGAGCAGCACAACCTGTGACAGGTTTCACTTATTTGATTTAACTACAAACACATGCAGGGCAGGTACATGCTGAAGCAATGCTGTGCCACCTACCGCCCCCCTTGTGATAAGCAAACCAAACAACAGGCTTTCCCCTCTGGGATCATGTACAAAACATGACAAATGGCTTGACAGATAAATTCAGCTTTGTATCTGTTTAACCCTTTCATATACAGTATAGAAGGCCTTATTTCCCCCATGGACTGCACCTGGAAGACAATGCATCCTTTCCGGATTGGAACTCCACCGCAGAACTGTCTGGGTCTCAGTGTTCTAGAACATTCTTCTCTAAGCCCCTGTGCAGCGTTCCAACTGAAACAGCAACATCAGTCTGCCTGGTTATTTCTACCATGCTATCTGAAGGCGTCGGGAGCTGAAACGTTGTAGCTAATTATTACAAAAGTGAGTTTTAAGTTTACCAATACTGTTATATATTTGTTATGTTTTATTTGTTTTAATAATTTACATATCTGTAGTCACCTGGTACTAGACGGACCTCTCACTCTATATAAATGTTGTGCTCTGTTTTGTTAGCAAGTACACACTCAATCACCTTGCATCAATTGCAGTGATAAAATGGCATTATGTGAACTTTTCCGTATTCTTCCCCTTACCCAAGGAGACTTCAGTCTAAGCGGGTCGTTCTGAGTCCTGCACACAGACTTTTAAAATAGAACAGTGTGCTGAGCTGCGCTGTTCTTTCAATACCACTGACTGCTACTAAAGTAACATTCTTTAGACATGACAGAAACATTTAGGGAACAAAGAGGGCCCAGGCTTTTCTATGGAGGCATCCAGAATAATTTCAACAGAACTGTTCTCATGACATCTAAAGAGCCCCTGTCCCTTTTATCCTGCTGAAGAGGCAAGGTGAAAGACAAGCCTCTTTTCATGAAACACACCGCTAATGGTTATTTAGCTTTCAGCATCATCGGTAACAAGCCCCATTAGCCCTGGCATAGCTTCATGCTCCTTGGCCATGTGACATGCAAAGCATTTTTTATTGTAAAATGAAAGGCAGCATTCCTCAGATGTATGCGGTGCCACATCCCCCGATTACTGGGGAGAGAGAGGAACCAAACTGAAAACTGAGTCGTCCCCCCCGGATTCAGCTTCTGCCCTGCTTTCTATTATAAAGGAGGACTTGAAAGCAGGCTCTAATCAAAGTGATGAATGCAGACAAATTACCTTCCAACCTGTCCTGACATTTGGAGGGGAGGGGAGCTTCACATGTTTCACTGCCAGATCAAATCTTTCCCGAGGGTATTTAATGGGTAGGGTGCAACAGAAAGGCTACTTACCTCCATGTCGTCTTTAAACATTTTCACCTCTTTTGTCTTCCCAATGATGTTTTTCAGCTAAAGGCCAAACATAGAACAGTTAAACCAGCACAGTAACTCAGAATCCCTGTATACTTCAATGCCCTGTAGTGTGAAGACTGTGACCAACAGCAATTCAGAACTGATGCACATTAAAAATGTAAATGACAGCATTTATTAATGACTATTATAAAGACATTGTTTATACTCCTGGGTTTCATTTGCATCGTAAAACTAAAACAAAGTAAGACACAAATGCAATTCTAAACATACAACTCGCACTCAGATTACATGCATCTGATTTTGTCATTTTTACAAGCGCAACAGAAGAACCTTTGAAAGAGGCTTGCACGGGGTAACTCAATGCGTTCTGTGAATGTTAAATATTCAGCTTGTATATCAAATCTATGGGATGCAATTGCAGACAGCTCAAAAAACAGTAACTCAGCCTTGCAGACTAGTTCCTGCTATGGATAAGTCATGTATACGGCTAAACCGCATTTATACAGAATATAATCCACGTGAGAACTTCAAACCCAAAAGATTCTTATCAGGAGACTGTTCCTGCTTCTATTACAGAGATGACTATTGTAATGAAGTCAGCAACACAGTACATACCTGTTAGATTCATTCCCTTTTTTGAAGAAGGCAGCATTAACAAAAACAAGGAACGTATCATTAATTAAGCCCTACACAGCAGCTCACAACTGGGCAAAACCAGAAATGACACTTCAAAATCTTGTTAAATTATGCTGTTCGTTCCAGCTTGTCTCCCCACTCCCACATGTAGCTAAATATTGAGCACCACGTGCAACTAACTGGGAGATCCTGACATGTTAGCACAGCGGACCGCTGCCAACACAGGTTTGCAAAGCCACCAGAATTCAGAACATTCAGTTTTAGAATCTTATGTGTTTAGAGATTCTGAAACAAGACCAAATTCTCACATGCTTAAAACAATCATGTTCAATTTTAACCTTGTTTTTATTTTTTTTCTAACAAACCAAAGCAGTTTTGTTCACGTTTCAAAACTAAACTACTTACAGATCTTCATCTCGGCTTTTAATTTAATCAAAAAGGAACCATAAACTTTTTTGAAAACGTTTCTATCTTAAAAAAAAAACAATGGGTTTACACATTCTTAAGAATGAACATGTTGACAAAAGGGGATTCGAAAGCAGACTGCCAGCAGTGTGTGTAATGCTATGAAAGGAACATTTTCAAGAGGGTGGGTTTCTAATCCTTTCCTGGTGCTTGAACCACAGAGACAGTTCATTCTGCTTGTCTGGGGCTAAAGGGACATCCAAGGAAAGGTTAAACACTGGGCTGGGCTCACCTGGCAAGCCCTTTGATCTTGGGAGGGCAGAAAAAAAGCCTATCCCGGGAAAGGAAGCTATGAAATGATCCTGCTGTGAACATATGCTCTGTGATAAAACACTTACATATGGACACCCCGCTGTGGTAATTTTATGACAGTTACCCCTCTTTTAATATACAGTAGCAGGTAACAGTGAACACAGACTCAATGGACTGTTACAGCTGGTCAATATCTTTTAAACAGTGAAATAGCATATGCGCCACTCCACCCAGTTATAGAACGATAGGTATAACCTTTATGTGTCTTCCAGGTGGGATATGAAGAATGAGGCAAAGCCTGGTTATACTGTATTGCTTTATATTGAAAACAGTTGGAAACAAATTGCCCATATTTTCCTAGTTAAGCAAAACACTTTGAACAAACCCCATTGTGTCTAAACGAATAAAAATTGTAATATTTTAACAAAATACTTGATATGCCATGCATCACTGAATAAAAACATTTGAGGATGGAAAAGTTTCTTCTTAAAGGTGTACTAGCTAGACATTTTTCTTTCTTTCTAAAAGTAACATCTGAACTTCTCCTTTATATTGTCTTTCTTAAAAATACCTGAATTGGAGAGTGGGAGGGTTCCGGAACATTCAAAAAAAGGTTTTCTTTAAAATTCCGCTTTTCACAAATTCTGTTCAACCGGTCAGCTAGGACCTGGGCTAGAACTTAAATGTAACGTTCTAAACACAGAGAGCAGACCATGAAATCCCAGTAACCTAACCTGCTGTGAATGAATCGAGACAGTGTTTATATAGAAAACCAAGTAATCAGCAGTAATGTTAAGCATTTCCACATGGACTCCTCATTGTGACATACCAGGGGCTCAGGCATGGGAATGTTGATGCTGCACACTGGAATGCATGCACACCTTTCGATTCCACACAGCAAGTCATAACAGATGC
The DNA here is from genome assembly GCF_902713425.1 of Acipenser ruthenus. Taxonomy (NCBI): domain Eukaryota; kingdom Metazoa; phylum Chordata; class Actinopteri; order Acipenseriformes; family Acipenseridae; genus Acipenser; species Acipenser ruthenus. The sequence goes on from NC_081197.1 coordinate 1,262,254, forward strand.
TTGAGTTCCTCCAGGACGGCTCTGGAGAGCTCCACTGACAAGCTAGCTAGCTGCTGCTCAGAATCCCCTCGTATACAGGGGACTGGTCTGGAGACCTCTTCCAGCTCAGACAGCTTTGAAACCGGCCCATCGAGTCTGCTGCTGTCAGAATCCCCTTGTATACATGGGACTGGTCTGGAGACCTCTTCCAGCTCAGACAGCTTGAAACCGGCCCATCGAGTCTGCAAGGTGTTGGAGGTATCTCCAGCGGTTTATTTGGTCAGCCAACAGTTCCTCAATTGGAATGAAATCCATTGACTGGTAAGGGCAGCGTTGCATGGCAGACTCTTGAACTTAAACTCATATATTTGAGCCCCACACAAGTATGTCAGTAACATCCACATATCTGTGATATCTCTCTAGTTTACAGCAGGTTACATTTTACAGATTCAGACACCTGAAGTTTAAAAAAAAAAACAAAAAAAAAACACATGTAGTGTAGTGCTTTCAAAATATATATGACCAAATACAGAACCACATCCACCCACCCAGACATCCATCCACCTGAGGCTGTCATTGTAACCCAACCTTCCACAATGCTTTATATTCATTCCATACCTTCAAAAATTCCTTTTTGTCCACCTGCTCATTGCCATCTACATCAAGCATTTTGAAAGCGATATGAAATCCAGTGCATGGCTCTGAAACAATACATTCCATCGATTACATGCATGTGTGACACTATATAACACACACACACACACACACACACACACAGACACATACCATACATTCAGGATAGGACTACACAGGATTGTCAAGGAATGTGCTTCAGACTTTCATTGTAACATACATGCATTTTAGACTTTTACAGAATACACACAGTATAACAACTTGCAGACAATTGTGCAATGCTAAGCTTGATGTCTACAGTAAGGAAAACCTACAGCATAGGGTCTTCATCCCTAATGAGCTATACAATAAAATCAACATATTAAAGTTACAAAACGAGTAAGAATCAGCAGTCTGCCCTAATAACCGTGACTTTCTATGTATGAATGAATGAATGAATGAATGAATGAATGAATGATTCTCTCGTTTGCAATCCTTCGCACCACGGTTCCCAGGCACTGCAGGGACAGTCTGCAGTCTGCAGGGTTAACTCTCTCCTGGGCAGCCGGTTTCAAGCTGAAGCAATGCTTGGTTTTTAAAGCATGTATCCTTGCTCTTCCTGCAGTCACACAGAGTGATCACTGACAGCAGCCTGTCTTGCACACATGTTCAGAACACCAACCCGCAGCGGAGGGGAGAGCGGGGGTGTGCTGTTGCCATGGTGTCCAGGGCACCTGCTTTATAATGATGTCACCAGGGCACTGAAGCTGCAGATAAAGCTGCTCTTACACCTCGGACAGTTACTCCCACCTGAGCACACAGACTGCCAGACAGCACGGCCCCGCACTCAGCTAGACTGCATTTTCTAGCCGAGTTACTGGAACCCCCATTCCCAGCCGTCCAACTTTATACAGACAAGGGTGCCAATAAAGTGCCCTAATGATAACGTTCTCTGCTTTTAAAGTGATTCATGGTCTGTAGTTATTCTTTCTTTCTCGTTTTGTAACATTAACATGGACATTTTGCAGCAGTTAAATCAAAGACAGGAGTAAGCGCAATGGCAAAAAACACCAAACCTTTTAAGGGCTAAGGGGGGGTGATGAGGATGTTTAATTAATTAGTCCCCCCCACCCCCTTTTCTTTTAATAAGCAAACAAGCACTAAAGGCGGGACACTTTCATATTCCAAACAGGTTAATTAAAAAGACATTGTTCCAATAGAATGCTACTTACTTGTAAGAATAGTCAACAGGAATAGGTATTCTGTGTAGGATATCAATCCTTTAAAAAAAGAGACAAAAAACAGCAAAACATGAATATCTTCACATACCCGATCACACACACACATATATATGAAGGTATTAGGCGAAATGTTGGGATGGGTATTTAAAAATCATGTTTCTTTACTGTTGTACAGATATACATCACACTGTATTAGACATTCGCATCTTGTGCAGGGTGAACAGCGTTGCTAATTTTGAAGGAAGAGCAAAAAACCCCCCCCAAAAAAACGCAAACAAAATCAGACCCAAATAAAATTGGTAGTATAGTTAAAGTTAGAAACTGTTGTGCTGTAAACACTGACATTTCCAATATCATCATAAGTTCGGGGTTAATCATAATTGTAATCCCCCCAGCGACTGTTTGTTTTCAGTCCGTCACTGCCACGGCAGGATGAAAGTCTATTGACTCAAGTCATTTGATATATTTTTGGTTGTAAGTACACTTCCTCAAGACTGCTATCTTATCTGATTAGCGTCCCATAGAGAATAGCGCTAGCAGAACCCCGGCACTCGCAAGTTACTTTCAGGAGGCTCTCACTTAGAGCAGGAGCACAGCCAGCAGCTCTCAATACAGCTATGCACAGAGATACAGGGTTTGCAGTAGTAATGCGTTTCCACTTGGGTCGAGCGGATTGCATGTGTATTTTAATGGGTTCATAAATCGACATTCCCCTTTGTCATAATTTAGTGCTGAGCAAAAGAGAAACTGTTAGGCTGCTACTCAGAAGGATCAAAGAATTTCATCTTTATACCAAATCTGGCAGCAAAAAAACCAACGTGAGGGATAGTATGCTTCTTATTCTCCTGAGAGAAGGCAACACTCGAAGCTGGCAGGCTGTTAGATTGTACTGATAGTGCAGCTAGGCCCACTGCCAGAAAGGGGGCTTTGCTTTATTATGATAGGAACATGTCATTTCCACAAGGTGAAAAGTATTGCAATATTATAGGACACAGGATTAACACTTTTATTTAGTGTTTTAATGTTTTAAGCAATCCTAACACCAGACACGTGGCACGCAGATCCCCTTTGCTCAAGCAGTGCTACCAAATGCAATAATAATGAACTCCTCAGCCATGGCCGTCATTTCTAAGGTGACTAGGGCATGCGAGTGAAAAAATAACAATCCCAAATCCGTTATCTTGTGTCACTCGCTTCACATTGCAGCTGGTGTGGCAGTTCCCACTGCTATCAACACAGTCTATGATTTCGCACTCTCTTTGCTTGCCTGGTGGCCTCCCAGACGGGGAGATATGCCAGCACATGACTTATAAAAACACTAGCGGCTGGTTTCATAAACCCTGATCAGCGCTAATCCTGGACCACCTTAGTCTCAGAGAAGTGCCAGTCCGGTCTGTGAAACTGGCCTGGATAAGTTTGGATGCTTCAGTTCCAATCATGCCTGAGACTGCTTTCACTAGCATCAGCAGCTTTAAACAGAAGAGCTATCTGAGCCCTGCTCTACTGTAAGCAGGGCAATGCTTGTGTAACTACTCAGCCACTTCAGCAATCAAATGATTACACTTACAATACATACACAGGCACATAAATAAGTCCGCTCTACCCCATTGTGCATCTTGTTAACCTTCATGATTACATCTTTAACTTGTACGCAGTATCAATGGGCTGAGCCTGGCCACAGCGTTATGAAGAGTGTAGGATTGTGGTGTTGAGAAGGACAGGAGAATAAAGAACAGAAACCACAGCCCAACTGGTTTCCCGTGAGTCCCAGCCCAGTATAATCACTGGGTGCCAGGGCCTTGGAGCACGGAAGGGCAGTGTGGAAGTCATTTAGTTCTGCTCTATTTTAAGAGCAGGGCCTCCTCTCACTTTTTATTTTTATTTTAAGAACTGCATTAAGGAACTGTTCACGGGTTTAACATTGCTAACATGCTGTACAAGAAGTTTTCATAAAGGTTTCATGAGCTTTTCTTGAACCCTTCTCCCCTCCCTTCAGAATGATCAGCTCCCTCACGCAGGCCTTTTCAGCCAGGTCACTGCCAAGACCTGCCAAACAAATAAACTGCTTTGCAGGCAGTTTTGAGAAACTCTTGTTAAGAATGTTTTTTGGGCTCCATCAGCTGAAGTTTGTCTGTTTGCTTTGACCAGTCTTAGAACACATTAAGACACTTACAGTACCTTGCAATTTTACAACAAACAACAACCTCCCATTCAATAGCAAAATAGTGTCAATCATGTTGTACACCACTAGAGGGCATACAATGCTTTTTTTTCCTTGCTGCCAGAGGGAATTGCTTTATATGACATGACTAAATACCAAGGACAGGGAAGTCACCCCGCTGTATTTAAACCAGACAAACAACACCATCTGCCTGATATCATTGGGACAGGTTTTGTTTATATTTATACAGTAATTTCTTTGAAACGCTGAGCAGATACACTGTACATGCAACTAGCAGACATGCACAGCTATAAAACAGCCCAACAGCACTTGCTAACAGTTCACAACATTAAACACATGACGCTTAAAACTAGGAGTACTGCGAGTGTAATCTGTCTAATTAAACACATATACAAACAAGCACAACAGGGGATTGGTTACTTAGTGCTGACCCCCCTCATTAGTGTGTTTGTCTCACAGCTACACACCACTGGTACTTTGAGAATGCCATTGAGTCAAATGTATTGTATGTAGAGTGCCAGGGGGGAGGCAGGACACAAGACAGAGCAGTGCAAGTCTGCACAAGACTGAATCCTGCAGTGGAACTGGTGGATTAGTACAGCAAGGCTCCAGCTCCATCACTGCTTGTGCACAGGAGCCTGGCTCTTCTGTACTGTGGTTAAGCAGCTGCATTGAGAAGGGCAAGGTGCCGGTTTGCACCCGAGTTGCTGCCAGTGTATGGGGGTTGCCACTCCCTGTGGATCCCAGCATCTGCATTTGGACCACCTCAATGGTACGACTAGAGATCCAACTCCACAGTACCAATGGCAGGACGTGTTCAAGAACGATGGGAATTACTGGAGCCTGGATATTTTTGGAGGTACGAGGTACACAATTAAGTATCCTGATGCAAAGCGGATGCAGCTGATGACCTCAGCTTACACACAGTTGTCTTGTTGCATATTTCTCAAGGTTGAAGTCTTTGTTTTCAATGGGGATTGGCATCACAGGGGCTGGGTTAAGCTGGACAGCAAGAGAGAAACTGAACTGCAGCTGAAGAGAAACTGTCTGTGTTTACTGCACCTCACACACACACACACTTTCCTTTGCTTTGACAGATATGAAAATATTTACTTAAAGATTTTTCAAATAGTGTTTAACGGTTACATCATATTTACTGTTATTATTTTAGAGACAGTAAAAGAAACTCAAATTCAATGACAAACCTTTTGACTAAGTCTTTCTCTATGTCAGATGTTGATAATAAAATCTACTGCTACTGAGTGTTATTATATAGCTATGGATGAAATGCCTATGGCATCAGAAGATCCACTGGATATAAAAGGAAGAGACAGTGTTTTGTAGTTACTAATGGAAATGTTTGAATTGAAGTGCTTACCATGATCCCCCATGCTCCTGAAGAGGCTGGAACCGGCTTTTGCTTTCGAGGCCGTTATCAACATCGCATCAATTTCCTAAGAACAAATTAAAAAAAAAAAAGGTTTTATTGAACGCTTACAATGATCAAACAAGTTAGAGGAAATCCTCATTTTGAGCATCATCTTAAATGTGAATTTTATTTATTTATTTATTTATTTTTTAACAGAACAGATACGATTTGTCTCACCTTTTTGGTCAGGATCTTTTTTTTCAGTTTGTCTGTGAAGGAGAAAATAAAAAAAATAAAAAAAATGAGCCTTCACTCGGCTATATTGTTAGCGTCTGTTCTCATTGTTTTATCCTAAGAAGAGCGACTACAGGACTCCCCCAAAAAGAAGCAGCCCACAGTGTGAGCCTGGCTTACCGGGATTCAAATAGATCTACATTCACAGGTGTCCCACTCACAGCCACTTCTCTCACGCAAGGAAACAGACTCAAACAGGAGAGGCAGACTTATCACAGCGAGGGACAGAGCATCAGGAATGGTCTGCAGGAATTGCTTTCACTACCCCACTACAGCCCATTCTTATTCCGTTTCTCACAGGACCTGGCTTTCCAATGGGAAAAATGTACCAGAAGGGAGTGGGAAGGCAGATAGACTGGCAGCGGCTTTTAATTATAACCCAACGATGTTCACTTTTGAAGCAGGGATTTTGATCATGGGAAAGAGCATTGTATTTGGTTAAGTGTGGTTTTCTCTGTAAAACACTTGTTGCTTTTTTATATAAAACAACTTTTTAAAAACACATTGATCTCAAGTGTGAGATAATGTAAGGTAACAGGAAGATTTTAGGAAGGAATCCATAATTGCATTGGATATAATGAAACTATCACCTTTCCAACAGTGGGTCTTGGAAGTGCTATAGTGCAGCGATTCTTCTTAACTTCTCTCAGTACCTACCACACAAATGCAAATCAGTCTACGGTCTACTGAAATGCTACATGCCACTTTTATTTCCCATGTTTCTTGTAACCAACCCCGTTGTATATTTCTGTGACACTTACCTGCATGCTTACTGTATTACATTGCAGGCAGGCACTAGACTAAACTATCTATGCAGCTACAATTGGCTTATTATACAGATCTCAGGGCCGTCTGTCCCCACTCAGGTGAAAGACATACAGGAGCTCAGGCTGCCAGCGCCAGGGTTTCTAGAGCAGGGCTGTACAACAGACGGTTCACTGAGCTCCACAATACAGTTCATTTGATTTAGAAAGGATGGATGGACAATCTGTAGTTTCAGGTGGAAACCAGAATTCCAAATAGAAAGGACGCATGTGTGTATAAACATGCAACATGTTTAACAAGCACGAAAGCACAGAAGCTGCCTGGTTAAACAGCCCGCTTTTGCTTGTGATTTTTGTGTTGTTTTTTTTGTTTTTTTTTACTCTTTAAGAGCTCCCGAATCTTCGGTCTAGCTGTTTTAGTCAAAAAGGTTTATCCTATTTACTTATTTATTTAAAATGTTATTCGCTGGAAAAGCCATATGAGCTACAAACGGCAGTAAGCACACAGTTTCAGAATCAGAAATATATATATATAATACCAGTATATAAAGAAACAATTTTGTGCAGTCTGAAATTAAAATGAGTGATTCTGTTGAACCTTGCATTGATGTATGCATTTATTTATTTATTATGTATGAAATACATTTCGGAAATATGTTAATGCTGTTAAAACTTCAATTAAAAAAGGCGTCCATTAATAAGCACTTCATTGCAGTTCTGTTGATTACTCAGCAAGACAGGCTAAACCGATAAAATAACAGATACAAAAGACAGACGGAAACAGATCGCAGACAGACAGACAGACAGACCACAATGCAGGTGTGCTTAAACTGTGCATGCACTACAGAAACACGGCACTCGATTGACAGAGACAACACCACAGCACATGCACCACGATTTAATCATCGTAACATTCAATGGGTGGGTTAGTCGGTACAGCACAACTGCTCGTGCACAATGATGACACTCAGATAATGCAACTGCCCAACTGAGCATGCTCAACTGCTTAGTTACTCAATCCTTAATATGCAAAAAAAAAAAAAAAAAATATATATATATATATATATATATATATATATATATATATATATATATATATATATATATATATATATATATACACATATATATATATATATATAAATGAATGAATGAATGAATGAATGAATATGATATCTAAATAGGGAATGACGATGCGTGAATGTGATTCACTTCAGGTAAGGTTCTTGGAACTAGAAGTATGGATATTAAAAAATGTCAATAAGTAAATCATTTTAGGGACACTGTACTGTATTTTCGGCATTTTGATTACGTCCCAAACACACACAGAGACAGTTCTCCAATGGAAGGCAGGCATGTTCAAAAACTCCCTTAAGCTATTACTGTTTACCTTTGATTTTTTTTAACGGTGGTCAAATATGTAATAATGTAAAAGTTGCATTTTCCACAAACCAGGGAGCTGTGCATGTTCTGCATTGCAAGACAGTCATAGTGCTGGTGAAAGCTGACAGGATGTGCCTTCCACATCAGAACATGTTCTCTGTTTAAAGAAAAAGATATATATCATGACTTCATCTTAGCTTAAAGAAATAATGCAACATAACTTTGCCCATGTTCTTCTTACTGTGATGCAATATCCCGCTGCACTCATCTGAGGAAAAAAAAAAAAAAAAACGAGACAATTGCAATTATATTTAGGGCACTGTTTGCAGAGGCAGTGCTGTAGCTGTGGTGATTCTGTATCAGCAGCAAGCCTGGCTTTGCCTCAGGCAGACACCTACTTTACTGTAAATAAGCAAAAAAAGTTGAAAGCACCAACGTGGCATCAATAGAGCTCTCTTATTGTCAAACCTCCAAGTACATGTGGTACACTAGAGTGCACCTGTCCTCCTACACTCTAGTTTCTAGTGGATGACTCATTTGCTTTATGTAGTATTTCCTACTGATGTGTTCCCTGCATTCACTGGAGGCTGAGAGTTGCACAGGGACAGGTTTATGGTTACACTGTGGTGTACCAGATGTACTTGGAAGACAGACATGATTCTGAGAGCTCTATTGAGGTCACAGAGGTGTGTTATGCTTCAATGATGATAATAGTTCACATCCATAACAAGATTCAGTAATTGGGCTGTTGTTTTTCCAGTGCATTTCAATGTTGGTGGCTTAAAAAAAAACCCACAACAATTATAACGTTCATAAGAAAGTAATACATCCAAGATTCCAAGATGGAATGGTTGTCTTGGACTGAACTTTCTAAGATTGTCTGTTGCTAAGGGAATATGTGAGTAAATGAAACGTCACACATGTGTAAGTAGGATTTTCAAGGCAAAACATTGAGGGGGAAAAAAATACAATAAAAAAGAAGTTTGGTTTTGTTTCCCATAAGGGGATCAGACAGGAGATGCCCCACCTATTATGATTGGCATTCTATCATTTCTTAAGTCATACATTACATCACATCAAATACTTTTTGAATTAGTCCCACCACGGTCAAAGGAAAAAACAACTGATGGTCCTTTTCCACAATCAGTTGACACTGATTAAAGAGAGCTTGGAGAGACAGTTGAAGACAATGTAACGCGGTCTTGCATTCAAGAGTTCAGAGGAGGGGGGCTGCTGGAATGAGATGCCCTTGATCTTCACATATCGACTTCTGATTCTGTGTGTGTCTAAGTGCTCGATTTCTCACACACTCTTTTCTCTGTTATACAAAGAGCGCAAGAGATAGTACACTCTCAACTTGATTAGAGGGAGCCACCAAATACTTAGAAACATAAGTCATTAAATCTAAATAAAAAACAGACCTGATATTAACGCACCTAATCTGTTGTGAATGCTTTGCCGTTGACATTGTGAGTGCGAGAGCTACACTCTCAACGGAATTATAAGTGTAGCTGATGCCAACAGGTTCCAATGGGCACGGGACTTCTTATGAATTTATTTATTTATTTATTTTTTAAATTTAGAATCGGCAATTGTTTTTTACCCCATTTTCTCCCCAGTTTGAAATACCCAATTTTAAGCATGGCTCACCACTGCAACCCCCGTGCTGACTAGGGAGGGATGAAGACGAGCACACGCGCCCTCCGAAACGTGTGCCGTCAGCCGTCCGCTTCTTTTCACTCTGCAGGCCCGCCATGCAGCTACCTCAGAGCTACAGCGTAGGGGTACCACGCATCTCTGGGCAGCTTGTAGGCAGCCCGGCCAGTCTACAGGGGTCGCTGGTGTGTGGTGAGCCGAGGACACCCTGGCCAACCCAAGCCCTCCCCAACCACGGGCGGCACTCAGCCAATTGTGCGCCGCCCCCTGGTAACTCCCACCCACGTCCGGCAGTGGAAGAGCCTGGACCCGAACCGGCGATCTCCAGGCTATCGGGCACATCCTTTACTGGATGCGCCACTCGGGAGCATCCATAATATTATGAATTTGTGCACAGTTACATGTTAGTGCTTGCTGCAGACATATTCAAACATATACACACAAACAACAAAAAGAAGCAGTTAATAAACAGACTTCCACCTGTGCAAATCTCTGACAAGCTGCAAGTAATGGTTAGTAATGCTTTCATCTACATTTAAAACACAGGTCTAAGTTATAGAAGATTCTGGTGGTTCTGTTTTAATGATCTAAACCGCGGCGGATCTTAACACAGCTGCAGTTTAATTCTATATTAAATCCTGCTGATGCGTTCCTTCAGGGATGATTTATTGATCCTTTGAATAACATCCATAAATAGAAAACAATACCTTCGGAAATACAGTCTGCCAAAGGCTGTGTGATATTAAGACCAACCTGTTTAAACACACATTCAAGAAAACTAACATCAACTGTTTTTTCCTGTTTGTTGTAGTTTGCCAGATATAGATGATCGTGGTTTAGGTGGGTTGGGTGTGGTTCTTTTAGCACTGTTCTATAATGACATCATACAGAACCTGCATCCTTAAGTCGTCAGATCCCTTGTTGCAATGCAGTGCTTTGAAATTCAGTCCATGCTGCAGCCGTGGCATTGCAAAGCGATGCTGCTAGGTGTCAGACAGTCCTATACAGTACTGCGAGTGCTGTGTGGAGACGAGGGCGAGTGTGCTCCAGACACATCTGAACACTGGCACTGAACACAAGGGTCACTGCAGAAAAAGCCTGCAGTCAATGCAACAAAACCCGGCGATATTTTGGTAGGTTACTACTGTTTGTAAAAACAGCTTGTGATATTCACGGATGCAGTGAGGTTAAAAGTACCTCTGAGACTCTTTTACTGAAGGAAGTGTGCTTCTGGAACGGATTCGTAAAATCGAATAAAAGACTATCGCAATCCCAAGGTAGTTAGTGTACCTTCATTAACGATCACATGGTCTCCAGATCCAGATCCAGATCCAGACCAGATAGAAAAATCTGCACAAATAACACTGAACCAATACAAACCAGTGCACAGGGGAATCCAGCACAATGCTCTGCTCACTGCATCCGCGAATCTCACAAGCTGTTTTTACAATGCTTTGCACTGTGCTGATGTGTAGAACATCACACGTTTCTGGTTCATAGTAAGACTCAATACCACTAGAGGGCATGGCACTGTAGAGGGTAGTGGTTTGAGCCACCCTGGCATTTCAGCTGAAAATCTAAATCTAAGTGACACAGTGCGTGACAAACGTAGATGACCTTGCTTTTGATTGGCACGTGAACATTAAACAGTAATGCAGCATCTGTATGAGCGTTGGCTGTAGTCTCAGTGGAGCTCACTGGATCCTGGCTTGTCAAAGCATCAGATAGCCAGGTCTTCTATTGATGTGAACTCATTTCATCAGCAGCTAGAGCGACCTTGAAAAGGTAATGGCGGGTTAGATAGATAGGTAGATAGATAGATAGATAGACAGACAGACATACTGTGTGTGTGTGTGCCTATATATATATATATATATATATATATATATATATATATATATATATATATATATATATATATATATATATATTAGTTCACAGCCCCAGATACTTGGAAGTATTAGACCTGTTTTCAGTACTGATGGGGCAGACTCTGACACTTCCATATAAATGCACAGTACTGGTACAGTAATTAACAAGGTAAACAGATGACTTTCTATTCCCTGCTCACTAACCCATCTCACTGTTTGCTACAGCTAATGACATAATTAGGGGCCAGTCACTGAGAACAGAACAAGATTTAAAAAACGTGATCACATCATCACAAGTGGTGAGGGTATGCAAAGGGCTACCTTGTCATGCTGTTTTATTACACATAAAAAGCAATATGACCATTACATAAGGAATGGCATTGCAGCAAAGGCTGTTGAGCTGCAGTGTGAGATTTGCATGACAGGGAGCTTTCGTTGCAGCCATGCCAAGCTGAGCGCACACACGCATGCACGCACGCACACACGCGAGTCCACAGTCCTCCAGCTTTTCAGCAACAGCTCAAGCAGTTGCAAGCCTAACATTTCACCTCGCAATGGTTCACTTTCAAAATGTTATTCAGAGTGTAATGAGCCTAATGGCATGTCAAGGATACACGGCCGAGATAAGGGAGGTGCTGCAGGGCCAGTGGAAATGAAACTAACTGGGGTTAAATATACTGTAATGAACAGATATTTTAAGCGGCGTACCCCACCGAGTGCTGTGCTAAATATAGAGCTACTAGAGCCATGCTTTGTGAATATATGTTTTTTATTACAGCACAAGTGAAATATTTATACAGGTGCTGGAATGTTCAAAAGAATTCCTTGAAGCATTTACTCTGCAAGACTCTATTAGTATCTTCCACTGTGGCATGACAACGAGGCACGGCTTCATTAAAAACATTAGGATGCTATAACCATACCTTCTTTAATTACACCCATTTCATACTTTCCTTTCAGCTTTATTTCACCCCATTGTAGATCACAGGTTTGGGATATTGTAGCATTAATGTAGAATTGTCTCACAATGTAGGTTTTTTTTTTTTTTTTTTTTTTTAAACGTTCAGTGGACCGCCAATAAGATGGTGAAATTCTTGGAAGCTAACACTGCACACGATTATTCTTACCACCACCCACCACACTGCCGTTTTATGCCCCATTGGCATCTGGATGAAATGAATGTGTGTGTTTTCTACGCCTTGCTGAATGCTTATCCTATCTCTGCTAATGCAAAATGCCAAACCCCTTTTGGCAGCAGCGTATTGTTATGTACAGAGTTAAGTGAGCCTCAATTACGAATGTATAAATAGAAAAGGAAACCAGAAAGTCCTAATGTATGGGCGGGAGAGACACCAGTGACTGGTAACTACAGCAGCACATCAAGCCTGCGTTCCTGCTTCAGATCAATACCAACCCCAGCTTGCTTTCTCTTCGGTAGTGCTGTACATGTTATCTTCTTCTGTACTATAAAACACACACTGCCCACGGTTTTCTTTGCTTATTACATGTGTACAGAACTAACAATAATGAAAATCTCACTTTAATAAACTGTGCTCTAGCAGACCTGAGATATTGTAAAACCAACCACTGTGTTTTCTAAAAAGTCAAGCTGGCCTGACTGCCGCCCACACGCAGGTGTGCAGCGGTGCAGGCAGACCTGGGTCCTGTCCCCGAACACAAAGCGCTTCAAATCACAAGAGAAAACTCTAAGACTAGTCCAGAATGCTGTCGCCCCGCTTTCCCATGGGAATGTGAACTGGGGGCAGGTGGGCATCGTCTCCATTTCTGTGTCAGTTCGAATTACATAGGAGTACTATAGGTTTCCATTTAATGTTATTTAAGAGGAAATAATCCCAGAGAAAATAGGTGCATTCCTGGTATGCTTTGCACAGCCCAGTGTGAGATAAACTACAGTGAATGTCTTACAATATAGTGGCAGTGCTACAAAAAAATTAAAAAAAACGGAGGTATTCCTGCAGTATTTATAAATAGGATACATTTGTTACAGCACTTAACAAGAGTCGAAAAAACAAGTCTCACATTTAGAATGAATAAAGTGTGTAACAATAAGGTTATATCAGTTGTGGGGTACTGGATATCACAAAGACTGTTTGGTACGTCCTAAAAAAAGTTACACATTCACATTCAATAAATGAAACAGTAAGTAAAAAATTTACACACACGCACGCACACACCATGACAACTTCATAAATAGGCATTCGAAAAATGTTTCAATGTCATGCCGAGTGATAGGAAAGAATGTTAAATGTGTGTTGCAGCTGTGTTTCCAGATCCCTTCTCTTCCCGAATGACAGGAATACTGCGTTTCACACAGACATGCAGTGAAACTCCACACAGCGCCTTGTCTCCAGCTTGAGAAGTGGGTGTCAGGACAGCTGGAAGTCGCTTGCCCGCATAGCAATTTTGTTTTTTTTTGCTGCAGTCATCCAGCCTCTTTGGCTGTGGCTCCTTTACAACCAACTCATTTCTTATTCAGGAGGCTCAAACAACAGACTCTCAGTGTGGGGAGCTCTGCTTTTACTGCTTCCCTTCCTCAGCAAGGGCCTTCCGCGCTCAACAGCTCCAAGATGCCTCTTTAAGAGCCCCATGGAAACGAGAGGCAGAACTGCTTAGAAATGAATACAAACAGCATGAAGTCTAATTGTACTATCAGTTAGTAAAACTGATAGAGAGGTGTGTAAAGACACTCCTGCCTGTTGGGCAGAGTGGATCAAGCGAGCAGGAGTGCCGGTTCACATCCCGATGGAGACTCACAGGGAGCGCTGCATCAGACTCCCGCAGGGACAGGGAGGAACAGCGGCTAGGGAGAGCTCTCCTCATCTCACTGCAGCGGCCCCTACTGTTCAGGAGGACTAGCCAGACTGGCTACCGCAGTTTGCCACATTTACTAAACCCTCTCTGGGCTTTACAGCGCTTCCCTATGTTTACCGTGCTTTCACTACGCTTTATTACACTTTGCTGTGCTTTTACTATAATAAACTTTTAGAAGGGAAGGTTTGCACATTTTGTTACTTTGTTTGGGGGGGGAGGTGGTGGGTAAATCAATTTTCTGTTAAGGATTTGACCCTCTGACACAACTAAATGTACTGGAATATTTTGCCGTCTCGATTGTCTGAGAGTGTCTCTATTTAAAACGTTCAGTGTATGGCCTATGCCTGTTTTTTTTCATCTGTCAGTGTTCACCCTGTTTTTTTTTTTACTTATTTTTTTTTTTATCTCTAGCGAGCACGGAGTCTTTTGTTCCAGTGGTTTCCAAGGGGAAAACACAGAAATAAAACAGCTGCAAGTTTAACACATGTGTGCACAAGTTTGCAAATCCTGATCGCTATCTCTTCTATCCAAGGCTTTCAAGGGAATGACAGGGGGGCTTGATTGCAGCTTTCTAATACAAGACATGAACAAAATAAACATGCGAATCTCAGAGAGAAAAGTGTCAGATCTGATCATTTAATCATCTGTGTAAAAAAAACAAAACAAAAATGCTTTTCTGAAACACACAAAGTACTGAGGAATGCCAAAGAAAATCGCTGTTCATGCAAACGACTTAAAAATGATAAATCAATAAGCCTAACTGACTGAAAAAATGAAACAAACAAAAAAAAAACCCAGGAAGGAAATATTGGAAACCCTCCACATAACAATATGTTAGCTTGCTTATTTCAAAATGCATTGCAAATATTTGCACAGCCGTCTCTACAGCCACAGAAGATGCATCTTTGAAGTCAGAACCAGTTGTAAGAGGAGTCCCTGCTGCCTGAATCACATAATATATAGCCCCCCCCCCCCCTTTTAAAATGACTTTGGGCTGGCACTACCACTATGACCACTACCACTACCACTACCACTACTACTACTACAGCTCATGTGTTTAAATGTAGAAAATCTAATAGCTACACAGAACAGCTGAAAGTGTGAGTGGCTTGCTGAGGTCGGATGGAGCAGCAGTGGTGGAGCTGGAATTCAAACCCATGAGCTCCTGGCTCCTCTCACACTCTACCATCGCACCAGCCTGCTGCTGAAAATGAAAAAACTGCAAAAGCTCAGTGAGCGTTCAGGAGTTGTTCTTCACCTTCTCTCTGGTGTTTCCTGCATAGTGATGGGAATCCTGCTGTAGTTCTATTTTCATTGTACGTTTAACACAGAACTGCAGCAACCTGCAACACAATCACTGCACAAGTCATCAGCGGCCACACTGACTCTGAGGGTTCCTTGTAAAGTGCATTCACACCAGAAATGAACGGGTGTTTGTTTATCTGATATTTGATGGTATCTGACCATGCTTTGGGTTGCACGAAAAACTGGGTACAAGTTGGGGCTAAACCACATGAAAAGCAGAGCGGTCGGGTGCTGGGAATCGCTTCTGTGGAAGTCGAGTCTCTTAAACAGAGGATTACCTAAAGCATAAACATATGGAGCAGTCTGTGAATTGCTAAGCAGGTCACACCTTTTCATAGCTTAAAATTTGCTCTTCGCTGCTCAGTATTTATTTATTTTACTTGTAACTGCAGTCAATTCATGCTCAGATATGCAGGAGGTCCCCTGTGGCATCAGCTGTGCTTTCTGCTCATTGAAAACAAACCATCTTGATTAATTGAATAAACAGGCTATTCATCACTTTTTATATTTTTATGCAATCTTTTTCAATACTTTTTTTTTTTTTAATCCAGGTTGATTACCATACAGGTGATGTTTTGTATTTCATTTTCATATGGTACTTTGCCAAAATACTCTGAACCAGCCGATGTTGGGAGAACTAGGAGCCATTCTTTCAGCATCCACACTCCCAGTACAGCTGTCTTGAACTGGAGTCCACATCAAGCCAGTTGTGTCTAAAAGGATTGTTACAAAGGCTTAATACTGTAGGAGAGAGAAAAAAAAAACATTTAACTCGGCCACCCTTAGACTTGATGAAATTGTACCCTAAACCGACCCATGTTTGAACTTCTCCGAAATAACTAGTTGCATCATCTGAATTTACTCCCCATTACTGAGAAACACTTTTCCTTTCCAAGCTAATGCCTGGCAGAAAAAACAAGGGTGGCGTTTGTGCTTAAATATGTATGTACATAATGACTGTAATGTTTGAGTTATTAAAGGAGGCTGTGTGGTCCAGTGGTTAAAGAAAAGGGCTTGTAACCAGGAGGTCCCCGGTTCAAAGCCCACCTCAGCCACTGACTCATTGTGTGACCCTGAGCAAGTCACTTCACCTCCTTGTGCTCTGTCTTTCGGGTGAGACGTAGTTGTAAGTGACTCTGCAGCTGATGCATAGTTCACACACCCTAGTCTCTGTAAGTCGCCTTGGATAAAGGCATCTGCTAAATAAAATCAAATAATAATAAAGGATTTAGGCTCCTACCAGCAGACTTGGTAAAAGCCAGCTGTATATTTACACTCCGCTGTTCGCTTATCCCATTTGCCTTCTGTATTATTCTTTCTCTTTTTGTTTCACAGCTTCTGAATAGGATAATAGGTGTACACCACCACTCAGCAAATCCACTTGATTTTTGTTATTCTCTCTAAACACAGCTCCGTTTCACAAGCCAGCACAAGAGAAGGTGAATCTGTAGAATTGTAGGCTGTTTATTTTGGATACCACTTGCTTTCATCCAAAGCGTCTGCATTGTATCTGACGATATCAGTGGTCTGGATGAGGACATTTAGAGTTACATGTACAAGTGCCTACCTCGATCGCCCCTTCATCGAACTGGCACGCAGACCAGGTGAGGTGCTGTATGCACAGTAAAAAAAAGAAAAGGTTAGCCACACAGACCACATTTCAGATGCCTGACTCTCATGTTAATTCCCTTCAATACTCAACACACAATGCACACACATGTCTCTTTGCAATGACAGCGAAAGTCTTCACGATGACAACTTATTTTGCCAGGCTTGTTTCTGTCTATCTTGCATTGTCCTATCTTTACTGTTTTGTTATTAGTTCCCATTGCCCCTCTCAATCTGAGGAACACTGTGGCTGGTCTTGTTGAAAATGTAGAGTATATACATGCCTTTTCATGGACAGTCATTTTCTAAATAGAACGCACAGACTGCATCTATTGCACACGACTTCTTGGGTTAAACTCTTTGTAGAGTATAACACGCATCTCTTGTATAACACGCAGCCTATGTATACTGCCCTGTAAAAAGCACCATAACATAGTACAAAAACACACAACCTATACATAACATGCAAAAATGTGTAAAGGGTGCATGTTATATCCTAAAGATTTTGATATCCATCATCTGCCTAGATTTAGTTGGACTAAATGCACCGCAGGTCACTTTTGCAGACGTTTGACCTCCCAGAGGTCTCACAGTACCTGATCAAATTATTTTAAATACATGTATTTAATACACAGATCAGCTGGAACAGACAACTGTAGCTCGACTGCTGCATAGGTTTTGGGTGGCCTGCTTCCAGCGGGAGGGGACTGTGGAAAATCAAACTTGTGAATCTCCCTGTTAAAACAGCCCAGAGCACTCTGGAATTAATGCGATGGTCTGGCCCACTCATTCTTTTCTTGGCTTGCACAGTTTGTTACAGTATACTCAGCAATTACACGGATCAGATCACCTGCATTACCTTATTATTTGCAGCTGGGCAATGCGGTCTTATCTCAAGCACATTGTTATCCCAGTTCTCGCACAGCCATTAACAGCTAGCATCCTATTGCTTACACGACTCAGCAGGATATGTGACCCAAGCAGATACACTTCTCATTAGCATGAACCACCATTAACAGAACTAAATGAACTTGAGTGTAAATCACGCTGCATCGTGTTGGGAATGCTGTAATTTACTGGTAAGCAAACCCCTTTGTTAACTCGTGCAATGTTTGTTTGCCAAATACACAGAGACTGGGTTACTTTGTGTGTTAAAATATAAAAACACTTTTTATAAGGTGTATATTACTTCATTATCTCAGCAGCTCATTGGAAATACCTGGTTAAATAGTTAAATATTACTGTTTAACTTGCATCAAAAGTGTGTTTTGGGGTTTTTTTTTGCAAGTCTGCACTTCAAACCTTCATTCATCATGTTGGGATTATCAGATAGAAAGAAGAGTGGGAAAGCCAAGGCAAATTGGACCATGCAGCTAATTAGGGCATTTTTCTGGTGCTTGTCGTACTTCATCCACCTCAATTTACTTTATGAAGAATTATGGACCTTTTTCGATGAAAGCTTGCTCTCCTTTCCTCTCTATCAAGAGCGTCTACCTCTTCTGTTTCAACACCACTTTTAATCCCAGAAGCCAATGCTTTCACACTGACACTACTGAACACATGATGTAATTTTTCTGGTACCAGCTACTAGGCAAAATAGTGACAAAAGCTGTTCTCCACACACGTTACCTTGCTTGCACCGTACTGGATGGTATATCAGGTCGCTGGTGGGGTGGTTAAATCAACCTCTCACCTTTTAACATGGGAGCTGCAGAAGTTAAATAACTCTATCTACCTCTTATTTTTCCCTCAAGCTTGTTTGCCAAGCCATTTCCCACTTCCTGGATAAGTGAGTAATGTGTACTTACTGCAGATAGAATATCATAATGCAAATATTATGAGGTTGTGTTCCAGGTAACCACCACTACCTGGTTAGAACATCTGACCCCGCCTCGTCAGAGATGGCAAGTTAACCTGCAAGTCTGATGGCACAGAGATAACATTATTGAATGTGTCCTATTTCAAGAATAAATAACACAGTGTGGTCCTCTGTGTTGAAAATCAAGACAGTACTATCACTATTAAAAATCTATTCAGATCTTTCTCCAAGCTAATGCTGATTAAAACTGAGTTAATCCTTCAGTTAGTCTCATTGAACACAGTAGTGCCGCTCCTATTTATTAATAATGCCGTCACAATACCTGCGGGTCTGAACAACTGTCAGCACGTTAAAGATGTAGAACTAGGTTTACATGCCTCATGATCTGCAGCTACTGTGCACGGAACAGGTCTTTAGATGATTAATGAGTCTGATTAATTAAACGGTTCTCCGAACACTTCTAAATCGATTACTCGAACGTGATAAAACGGGGCTTTGTGTGTTCTTTAAAAACACTGCACCATCACAACCTTCTTTGATGCGCAGCCCTCTCGTCCCTGCTCCAGTAGGAGGGGCAGTGGAACGACGACAAGCCGATCTCTTGTGAAAGGCACTGGAATGACTAAGCCTACAGCGCAGTCCCCACACTGGACTTTCACTGCAACGCTCCCTCTTCAAACTCATACCTGAGTTATACGGCTTGCCTTGTTTCTTATCAGCTGGCTCTGTTTACTCGAGACGGCTGTAAATATTTTCAGAGCTATCTTCTGAGCAATAAACAGCCTCACAGGTGTGATGTGATCAGCAGAGAATGCAGTGATCCAACACATTCCTAACCGTACCTGTAGTCAAGCGATACTGTACACAAGATTGTACCCCTGCTGGGACGGGTCACGAACCTTCCAGCACACGTTTCACTTCCGTCATAGTGAAGAGTTTAAGGGGCCATTATTATCCATAAACTTTAGAAGTATGAGGAACTGTTTCGGCTAGTGCCTTCCTCAGTGTGCAATATTTACAAATCTGGGTTTCTAATCTTTAACCCCCTGAGGTACACAAGGCATATCTTCTTAAAATACATTTGGAGGATGACTCAAGTATCACCAACCTGCCAGGAAAATGTAAAGCCTGTTTCGTGCACCTCATTGCAAATATAAGAAAGTTAACATCATGTTATTTGTGAGACACACATGTCCCTTGTACCTTAAAGAGTTAAGAGAGAAGCAGTGGTTAGGAAATGCTGTACTCCGCGCTGCAATCTGCATACACTGATAATACCCAAGGGGTCTGCATTGTATGTGTATCATAACACAGATTACACACGTTTCTGTATCAGTCAGACAAATCAACCAAAGCA
This sequence comes from Acipenser ruthenus, assembly GCF_902713425.1. NCBI lineage: Eukaryota > Metazoa > Chordata > Actinopteri > Acipenseriformes > Acipenseridae > Acipenser > Acipenser ruthenus. The sequence goes on from NC_081197.1 coordinate 1,282,526, forward strand.
AAATAAGATACAGTTCTAACATCAAATACAAAAATAAATAAACACTTTAAGATTGACATCTTATTTTCAAAAGGGCAGCATGCAAACACGCACTAACACGCTTAGCAAAATATGTGGCAACTAGGAAATCACAAACAATATGCCATTAAATAAACATTGCATGTTGAAAACGGAAGTCGGATGCACCAATAACAAGGTTTTAAATGTTATTTTGATTACAAAAAAAAACAACATTTTGATGAGCACTCAAGCAATTAAACACTAGGGCCTCGTTGCAGACGATACCAAATCTGAAAGCAACAGACGCCATGCAAAAAATGTCATTTTGTTTCAGTGGCAGGTGGAAGCACACAACTTGGCCTGCATCAACTCTTCTGGTATACTCCCATTTAAATGAATGCATGCTGAAATGTATCTGCACTAAACTGAACTTGATGAGCATTAATCACATATCGTGGCTTCTCAGTGCACCTTATAAACTCTGTTCACTACATAATAAGGTATGGGTGTTAGGCGGTGCATTCTAAATGATGTCACTTAACCACAGGCACAAGCTTCAAATATAGGTTTTACATAATAGTAATTACATAATATTCTATGAAAACATCACGTATCCCAGGCAAAACATTTTGGAAGGAGAATGCTTGTTGGTAAGGCACGCTAGCTCTGTCATAATGATGGTTTTGCAACAGGAAATGCTAGGCTTAAGAGTTAAAAAAATAAAAACCCACAACATTCTCTAAATGTGTTCGTGGGCAGGGCACAGAGTGCTATACATTGTGAGAGAAAAAAATAATCGCCAGCATGTCCGACAGACTTCAGCGTTTGTAACACTGTCTGGTTCAATTTGTTTTTATGGAAGTGTAACAACAGCACTAAACCTCACACTCAACAATGCTGTTCATGTTGAGATTTCTTTAACCCTGTCCTACCACTACATGTAAAGGGACTTGGAATTCATCAATCCACATTAATGAAGGCTTTTAACAGGCTCTGTCTGGACCAGTGAGCAGTTATGAAGGCTCTGTCCCTCTAAATCACTGATCTGCTGGTTCAATAACTACTGGAACGGATATACACGCGACGCACCTTGGTCTAGTAGGTGGCTCGAGTAGATATTGTTGTTTGTGTCCAGAGTAGACGACAGGGCCACATGCATTACAAGACACCCCAAAGGGCCTTATTGCATTTATAATCCAGGTCACAGTGGATTTGAAGAAAAAAAAAAGTATCAATCATGTTCAAGGCAAATAAGGGATTTGAGTAAATTAATTTAATTGAAACGTGCAAAAGAAAGTACATCTTGGTATTGTGTACATTGCCATTGAAAAAAGATACACCAGGGGGCAGCGCTGAGATGGCACGGTTTGTTTCCCGTCAGTGCAGACACTGTTTGAGCAGAACAGACGGGAGGAGAGGGGTGGATAATGTGCAGAACTGGCTTTTTGCATTTTTCTGTTGAGTTATTTGAAGTGACAAAGTCAGGGTGAGTGAGTACAAAGACAGAGTTTTCTTTTTTTTAAATTATTTTTTACTTACTACTTTAGGTTTTTTTTTTTTTGCAGGTAATTGGTCACTCAGTTTCATAGTTACAGCTGTACATCTGTACTTGTAAACCGATATTTTAAATTCTGTGAGGCAGGACATTGATTTCAAATGTGTGACAAGGCTCCAACTGTCCATATTCATCCAATAGACAGACAGCTGGAACCTTGCTCGACCAATCACATTGCTTGTTTCACGTCCCACTGCCAGCCCTGGATTACAAATCCATATACAGTATAAATAAATGAATAATTCCCATGTCAAGATCTATTCAAATTATAGTTTTGGTGCTTCTGTGAAATTTAGCAAAATCAGCACAACTGTTGCGAGTTGCAAGAAATCAAACTGAAAACGAAAAGAAGATCGGAAGGGACAATGCTGATGGGAAGACTTACTGTACGTTTCGTCACTGAAGTGCTTCCATGAACTTTTACTACAACAACTCGGAAATAACTGAACCTCAAAACCACCCTGGCCCTAAAGAAACAGAAGCACATTCAAATGCAGATTTGTTTACTCTGAGGAGCAGTTAAACTGCTTTGTAAACTGGCATGCCACTCTTTGAATTTACTGTAAAATGATTTAATTACTAATTAATACCAACACGGTCAGGTCAGTTACTGAGCAGAGATTCAGATTACTGCTGATGTCGTCACGATTGAGTAAAACAATCATTATTATAAAAGCAACACAGTGACCGGACTAGAACTGGGTTCAAAAACATATGTCAATGTATTCCTAGGATACAAGATGTATATACACAGACGTATACAAACATTACCCAGTTCAATGACCATGCATACAGTCTCCATGCAGGACTGTGCTATTTAAGAGAATTCCCATGCATCATATTGTTCTGTAATTGTCAGCTGAGAAGATACCCACATTTCCCAGCCAGCTTTATTAATATGGGGAAGCTGGTAGAATATGAGCATTACATTTTTTGATTAAAAATCAGACTTAATCAGGGATGGAAATAAATTTGACCCATTCCTGGTTTCCCTGTGAGTTTAACAAGACATACCTGAGCTTGTTACCTATACACTGTGGTTAATCAGGCTCTTAGTAAAACCTGGAATGGATGCTATGCAATAGGAATCTTATTTCCATCCCTGTAAATTATTGCTATGAAGAACATATTCATATGTTATTTGTCAAGATCAGCCTTACATCTAAAGAAAACACTTGTTAAGTGAAGTTCAGTTTGTAGCTCATAAGACATGTTGAGGGAGGGGTGTGAGGAAGACTCCCAGGTGTGAAGGTTCACTTACGGTCCTCATTCTCCAGCATGATGGAGTAGAGGAAATCTCTCGGTGTCATGTAGGACTCCTCTTCATACTCCATGGTGGCAAACTGCTGGAAGCGACGCTTCCTGGGAGAGATCCCCTCCTCCCCTGCGCTCTGTGCAAACAACAATGAAAAACCATGAGAAACGAAACATACAAGTGGAAATCAACAGCTACAGAAGGACAGCAATGACGACATCTTGCTCGGGGTTCAAAATCATTGAAATCACACCACTGTGAAAATACTGAACATGCTCGTTTTGTTTGCTCATCCTTTACTCCGCCCCGTTCCTCCCGACATACCTCAAAATATGGTACAAAGCAGAAATAAGGGAGGCAGTCTGGGGTAACTGGGTCAGATCAAGAAGAGCCTTGGCATGCTCATTTAACAGATACTCAGCTGCTAGACACAGGGCCAACATTGCAAGTGAAAATGTATAAGAAGTAATCCGTCTATTCCACGGATAGACTTGGTTTGATTGGGAAGGTCTTTGCCCAACTGGAACACCCTGTCTTGGAAATAGAACCGAAAGCAGCTGTGATACAGCACTACATCAGATCAGCACTGACATTCATATGGTCTACTGCCCTGTGCACACTCCACAGAGAGAGCCAGATACACAGACACACACAATTAGAACAGCTGCTGGAATGCAGACAGCAGGGATAGGTGTAGTCCTTCTTCAAATTAGAATCCTCGCCTGGCTTTCCATTCGAATTCCCTACAACACGATGTGAAGGGCGGAAGACTGCAAACCCAGCTCTAAAATAACCTACATACAGAACCGCCCAAAAAAAAAAAAAAGATAAAAAAAGCAATTTCTTTTTTTAGGTTTCTATTACGGACATGAAATCGTGTCTCCCTGTCTACGGTATAGTGTGTGGCTTTAATTTGGGACCTGGCTGTGACATAACTGCAGACGAGATATATAACTGCAGCTAACTCCTACTGCAAACCAATCTATTAAAAAAGGTTCCTGTACTGTAAATCTTGTCTTTCTTCAAAAGTATGTCCCCCTGTAATCTGCATTAAAACAGGGTGTTTTCAAAAGAAAAGGGCTGCAAAGCGAGCAAGCATTTCCATCTGTGGTAACTGTTAGGTTTTCAACATAGCTCTTCAAAATATGATCTCAGTACTACCTCTCAAGCAAACATCTGGAATGCGCATCAACAAAGAGGTAAAGGAAAGTTCACTTTCCTGTAAAAATATAAAAAAACACATTCTGTAACTGCTACAGTTAAATAAACCAGGCAAGAATTAGATTACGCTATCACGCTTAATGCAACTGGTGCTGATGACACGGGTACACCCTAAACAAAAGGACTTCATATTTGGTTTCATTAAAACCTTTTTTTTTTTTTTTCATACAGCCCAGCTCAATCACAGATGTCTAGGCACCATCTGAGAATATATAAATGTAATCTGCTGTACGTGGGAAAATCAGAAAGGTCATACAGGGTGACATGACAAGAGCCGGGAAGAATACCACTACATTTAGAAGGCTAGACGATTACAGCTGATGTCTCCAAACCTCATGTTCAATGCTTCAGTGGAATCGCTCCCTCGTAACGCAGGATACTGTACAGGCAGAGTATGTCGAAGACAACAGAACCTGCCGACACAATCATGGTTTGGAGTGACTGTGCGAGAAAGACGTTATTCACAGCAGTTCTGTTTTAGGTCCACCAACTACTGTACCAGGCACGTTACGAATACCCGTGCAAGTATGACGGCGCTGAGGAACAGTACAAGTGTAAACAACAACTCCCCTGCCCAGCCTGACTACTCTGATTATCACATTCAAAACACTGAGGCACATTGGAAAGCCTTTACTCCAGTCTATCACAGTCTGGAACACACACACACACACACACACGCACGCACGCAAGCACGCACACACACACGCACGCACGCAAGCACGCACACACACACACACGCACGCACGCACACAGACACACACACATACAGACACACACGCATGCACGCACTCAAGCACACACACACGCACACACACACACACACAGAGAGACAGACACACACACACAGACACCCTCCTGCACTGTAATGTAGGCTGAAAACTTGGTGCAACACAAATCTTTAAAAGTTACACACCCAAAAGCTTCGGCTTTCCAGAGTCCACAGTGTTGTTGTAACACACGTAATGTGGAATGGACCTTGTTCCTTTTACACAATTAGACCCAGTCAAGCAAGTAATACTGTATAAAACAAGGACTCTTCAGGACTCTCCTTACACATGCCATGTAATACTGTATAAAACAAGGACTCTTCAGGACTCTCCTTACACATGCCATGTAATACTGTATAAAACAAGGACTCTTCAGGACTCTCCTTACACATGCCATGTAATACTGTATAAAACAAGGACTCTTCAGGACTCTCTCTACAAATGCCATGTAATACTGTATAAAACAAGGACTCTTCAGGACTCTCCTTACACATGCCATGTAATTGAATCCGCACTATGGGGTTGATTTTATCAACTTATACCCGGCCAGGATAAGACCGCAGGATTCTACAGAACTTGAGTATTTTAAAAGCACCAGGGAATCCATCTTCAATCCAGGGGATTACCAGTGCTGTAAAATGCTCTACAAAATCCAGCTGTGTTTTATCCCAGCAGGTTATATCAAGTCAACCCCTTAACCACTTGCTCAGAGATGTCAGTACTTATGGTCACGATTTATACAGTACAACATGAAACACAAATTGACCATAATGTACAGCATTCCTCTTTCTTTGCAACCACCAGTTTGTTATATTGTTTGAAGAAAAAAAAACAACAACAACAACAATTAATTTAATCTGCTTTGCAATAATATTTTCTAACCGTTCAGCTCCTTGCAGACTGTAACCTACTGAGTACAAAGTTAATTCTTCAGATATCGCAGCGTGTAGGGCATTAGCGTGGTTACTTAAGCATAGGATAAACCCTCTGAAAGACAGCTTGGCATGTATGCTGAGCTGATTAAACTAGCTGGGACTGAATGGTACAGCATCCAGTGGAAGCACAAGTGGAGGCCCACTGCCAAGGAACGGAGTTTAGCAAGAAGCCCCCAGTCAGAGGTACGCAGAAACCTGGGCTCTCTGAAAGATGGAAGCATGTTTCACAATGCAGAGAGCGGTATGCTTTAGAACAACATGTCTTAGAAGAGCTTTCAGTACCATGAAAAGGTAGGTCAGGACCTACAGACACCATCATCTACATGCGACACACAAACATGCTACCTCAGATTCTGATACTCTCAAATCACATGTGCTGAGGAATGTCCCTACCAAGTTTCACCACAATTGACTAAGCAAATATGTACAAATTTAACTGTGACAGATAGGCAAGAGTGCCCCATTTACCCCCAGACTCCGATAGGCTCAGTAACTTGTGTGCTTTCTGGTTCAATGGTTTTAGACCTGTTCACCATAAACTTGGAATGGGGAACTAGGAATGCCCCAGTTCTGTTTTACTGCAGTATTTCAATTGCAGAACATAGCAGAAGAACAGTGCCTTGAGGCTTTGGGGATTCCCAAGGTGAAGAGTAAGCAGTTATTTAGTTTACACTGCGTAGCTTCAAACCCTGCTGATGTATATGGCACAGCAACAGGGTAGCAATCTGCTGAACTGCGTTTACACCTCACACAGAATTCAGTGCTTTACTGCTGCTATAAAACATGATTACGTAAGGGCACATGTGACCCAGCTTGATAACACAGCCATACATCGTTACAACTGCCTTTATCACTTTATTACAGATTCTCCACAACACCCACCCCTTTTTTGACGCACAAAATTCTCTGTACAAATGATGAAATAAACAATGCATTTAAGACGTGCTTACAAATTAGGATCTGATCATTCTGGGGCAAATAATCTAAATAGACACAACCAACAATCCTGACCATATACCTCACAAGCCATGCTAAAAGACCTGCGTTTACTACCAACGTACAGTACTGGGGGTCTTGACACACAGACGTAAAAGAAAGATGAGCTGGGGAATGCGGTGAAGTGGTGGTGGCTGTGCTACTTGCGCAATATTTAGCATGTCGTATAATCAGCAGCTTTCATGGGGCTCCAATGAAGAGTCCCAGTCAAATGCGTTCTCTAATATAAGAAGCACTTAGCACCTTGAGGCCAATCTCCCTGTAATAAAACACTCAGGAGTGGTCTGAACAGCACGTACATTCATTCAATAAAACCCACTGCAGTAGTTCTAATCACTTCAATAAACACAGCACCTTTTAATTATGCAATTGCTTTTTTTTTAACAGTGTTTTTACCTTTCAGCAAATGCACCAATATTGCAATTCTATGTTTACACTGCTGTCGTATCCAGATTATTCTCTGTTTGTTTTAACTGTGAGCTGTGCACATCTTTGAATTAAGTTATGCACAATATAAAAGGGCAATACATGCAAAGCTACCGGTATTCCAGTTTAAACAAAAATAAATAAATAATATCTTGTCTCTTCACTTTTAAACACTGGATTTGCGCTGCTGTACAGATTTTAAACTGTCAATACTGAGAGAATGTTCCTGCAAGCATTGGCCTGTTTCAATGGAAAAACAACAACTCAACACCATGTGGAATGTTTTTCTTTCTGAATCGTGAAGCAACTGCTTAAAATAATGCAGCCGTACTTTCAGGCTCCACAAAAGTAAGACAGCCATTAACGAGCCATTACAAAGCAGTTAATTAGACACAACTATCACAGCAGTCTTGCTTTCTGGAAATCTCCACATACTATACAGGAACTACAAAGAGAGCCTCGCCAATGACTGACAGCTCGCTGCACTTAGAAAAATGTATGCTGTTTTTTTTTTTTTTTTTTTCCCCCCAGTGTGCGTCAAACTATACCTTTACAATAACAACCCCTTATCGGAATCAAGCGAAATATCAATCCATTTAGTTTTAAAGGGTTAACTAAATTGGCATCAGTGTTTATTTGTCTCTCAGACGAAAGAATTTACAATACCGGAGCAAGGTACAGTACAGAATTCCTCGCTGCTAAGAGAATAGCACACAGTCTCTTAAAAGCTAGGGGTCTAAGCATTCCAAGCTGCTGATAAAAGGGATATTTAGATAACATGATCATTTCTCAGTCAGTTTTCAAATGTCATATTTCATAAATGATTAACAGAAGGTTGCACTGTGCAGACTGCGTGGGGATGTAAAAGCAAGCAGTGTGAATTGCTGTTGTGAATTTACTTGCTCAAGTGAAGCAGCAACACTTAATTACTATGGGCCCTTCCCTGGTAGGGAAGCTATATTACAGCCTACGGGTTTTAACACGTTTAAAATCATGTCTTCCTTTAACTAGAAAGCACTCAACAGTGCTAAATTTAGAACTACTGAAAGAACCTTCAACGACAAGTGTCTGCAAGGTATTGCATGCATCTGTAGTTTCTTCTTACAGTATACTGTATATCCAGTGTGATGCCCTAGATATTTCATACTGTACATAACTATACACAGCCTCAACAGAGCTACATTTTGAAATGCCAAAAAAGATACTCAACAAATTCAATGGCAGTTCAGCTCATACTTGCAGTGTTTAATCTCATAGTAAGTTTATTTCTAAAACAGTTCTAAAATTAAACTAGTGTGTGTTTCTTTGCCTGATTATTAATGTGTTGGTAAGAATCTGGTATACAGGACAGTAGCTAAGAAACTGCACAGTGGTCAAGGTAATTACTACAATAAAATAACCGCAAAAGATAATAATGATACATCTTAAATGTACTGCAATGCTTTTTTGCTTTTTTGTTCAACTGCATTAGGCACTATGAAGAAAAATGACAACTTAAAAACCTTCTTAAAACATGTAATACTGTAAATAAATGGAATCGAAATAGTTCTTTTTTATCTGAATCTTATTTTTTCTTCATTAGTATTTTATTGTTGCTTTTGGTTATTATCTTTATCTCTCATATATATATATATATATATATATATATATATATATATATATATATATATATATATATACACACACACTACCGGTCAAAAGTTTTAGAACACCCCCATTTTTCCAGTTTTTATTGAAATTTAAGCAGTTCAAGTCCAGTGAATAACCTGAAATGGTACAAAGGTAAGCGGTAACCTGCCAGAGGTTAAAAAAAAAAGTTTAGGTTACCAAAAACTGAAAAATAATGTACATTTCAGAGTTATACAAAAAGGCCTTTTTCAGGGAACAAGTAATGGGTTACTTACAGCTGTTCTGCAGCAATGGAAGTAAATTAAGCCTTGAAAGTTGATGCTAACAATTCCTACAGGTGTCCCAACTTTTGTTGATTACTTACAAACCCTCTGTCTGTATAAAAGCAGTGTTGGAACAGACTGTGTTACTACACCCTCTTAAGCATTATTTGGACAGTATTGTACTGCAGGAAGTAGTATATTGCTCTCATAATGGCGAGAAAAAGGCAATTAACAAAGGAAGACAGACAGACCATTATAATCCTTAAAAGTGTAGGTCTTTCCTTTAGAGAAATTGCAAAGAAAGCCAAGGTGTCAGTGAGTACAGTTTCCTACACCATCAAAAGGCACTTGGAAACTGGAGGAAACTCTGACAGGAAGAGGTCTGGCAGACCCAAAGCCACAACAGAATCAGAAGACAAGTTTCTGAGAGTCAACAGCTTGCGTGATAGGCGGCTCACAGGACAACAGCTTCAAGCACAGCTTAACACTGGTCGAAGTAAGCAAGTCTCAGTTTCAACTGTGAAGAGAAGACTTCGAGCTGCAGGTTTGACAGGTCGAGTGGCAGTAAGAAAGCCATTGCTAAGATGGCAAAATAAGAAAAAGAGGCTTGCCTGGGCCATGAAGCACCGCCAGTGGACTACTGAAGACTGGAAGAAGGTCTTATGGACCGATGAATCAAAATTTGAAATCTTCGGTTCATCACGCAGGGTTTTTGTACGCCGTCGAGTAGGCGAAAGGATGGTTCCTCGGTGTGTGACACCAACTGTCAAACATGGAGGAGGAAACGTGAAGGGCTCTTTTGCTGGATCCAGAGTCGGCGACTTGCACAGAGTGAGTGGCACCCTGAACCAAAACTGCTACCACAGCATTTTGCAGCGCCATGCAATACCCTCTGGTATACGCCTAGTTGGTCAGGGGTTCATCCTACAGCAAGATAATGACACAAAACATACCTCCAGGCTATGTCAGAACTACCTTAGATGAAAAGAACAAGACGGTAGGCTTCAAATCATGGAATGGCCAGCACAGTCTCCAGTCTTAAACCCCATCGAGCTGGTTTGGGATGAACTGGACAGAGGGGTGAAAGCAAAGCAACCTACAAGTGCAACACATTTGTGGGAACTTCTGCAACAGTGTTGGGAAGAACTTTCCGAACAATATTTGATTTCCATTGTAGAAAGAATGCCACGAGTGTGTTTGGCTGTTATATCTGCAAAAGGTGGCTACTTTGATGAGCCAAAAATTTAGATTAAATTTTGTTAAACAAAACGATTCCATGACTTATTTTTTAACTCCAATTGTTTATTTGTTCTATGCTTTAATTTCAGAGTACATTGAGACATTAAACTGCGTAAATTTCAATAAAAACTGGAAAAATGGAGGTGTTCTAAAACTTTTGACCGGTAGTGTATGTATATATATATATATATATATATATATATATTAGGAACCCCTGCCTTAAGGTACATGAGGAATTGAGTGGTTCTTCAAATGGCTTCAGTTTGGGAACCCCTGTTTGTAAAATAAAAATAATAGAAGCAGCTGTGTGGGGATTGCATTTGTTGATAATCTGAATAAATTGAAAGAATATTCAACAGATGTGATCACATATTTATTTAGCGCTAGACAAAATACTCAGGGAGAACTTAAAAAAAAAAAACATTCGTTCATTTCAATCTGATGAAGCAACACTTTATCCACAGCTCTCAAGTCTGGTTTGGCAAATGGTTTTTACAACACTTTGTAAGACATGAATTAATTCTATTTGTATAGAGAAAAAAAAATAAGACCTTTCTTATTATTATAATTGTTTTAATAGGTATTAAAGAGATATTTCTTTCCTTTTTCTTCCCCCCCTTCAGCTAAAGGCAAAACAGGTGCAAAAACAACATTACCTCAGCATGCAAGAAATTTGTCCATAATACTTTTAGTAAATCCTTAAGCTATGTAAACAACATTTCAAAGGAGTTGGAGGTAGTACTGAATGGGTGTGCTTTATGACGGATGATGTAGTTAGAAAAAAATGAGTAATTCAATGCTTCTTTATAACAAATTGCTCTGCCACCACGTCAGCCCATCTATCTGTATGCAATGTACAAAAGGAAGCCGGTCAGTGTGGGGATTAAACCCTGAGAGTGTGAGCTGAGCACTGACATGGGGAGAGATTAAACACTGAACACTGCAATACTGGGACAGCAGTGTGAGCCGAGCACTCACATGGGGAGAGATTAAACACTGAACACTGCAATATTGGGACAGCAGTGTGAGCCGAGCACTCACATGGGGAGAGATTAAACACTAAGTGGCCCAGTCAAAGTCCTGACTTGAATCCAATCGAAGATTTATGGCGAGACTTGAAGATTGCAGTCCATCGACGAGCCCCAACAAACTTATAAGAGCAATTTTCCAGTGAAGAATGAGCAAAAATGTCACCATGCTACTGTGCAAAGCTAGTAGAGACCTATCCAAAAAGACTTATAGCAGTAATTGCTGCAAAAGGTGCTTCTACCAAGTACTGACTTAAGGGGCTGAAAACTTATGCAACCAGTAAATTTCATTTTGTACATTTTTTTTGCAAGTTTTGCTCACATTTAACCTCCTCCTCATATGACAGTGTTCAGTTTAACCACTACAGCTTTGAATAAAAAAAAGTTTGAAAAACTGTGCATACATTATTTGTTATTCAACAAAATGTGACATTATTGGTAGGGGGTGAATACTTCTGCAAACCACTGTGTGTATTATATATATATATATATATATATATATATATATATATATATATATATATATATATATAATATATAATATTTTGCAAGAATAGAAATATTAAAATAAAACAAGCTTAAGCATACCAATACAATCCCTGGCAAAGCCTCCCCAGGTTGTGTTTTTGTCCCATACCTGCCTTCTATCATAGAAAGCCATTAGGAACCAGCCATGTCAACTGCCATGCTTCACTTCAGTTGCAAAGCACAACATTTAGTAAAGAACAAAAAAAATAAATGAAAAATGAAGATGGATATGCCTCTAAAACATTAGGAGGAGGAAATGCTACTTGTTGCAAGGTCTGCTTTACTTTCTTCTCCACTCAAGAATGACCTCCGGCATATAGATTTCAATCAAGTTGAATAACTTTAATGCACTCCACCACCTTAAAGAAACAAAAGAACCCATTTGTCTTCATATATTTTCATTTAATTAATCACAAACACAGCCACTTGTGTGTAACATTAAAGCAGATGTTTGATAAGGATCTGGTTCAATTCTGTACATTTTTCCCCCCCTATAATTGAGAACAACTAACTTGAATATTGTTCGATTTAATTTATTTTTTTCTCTAAAGTTTTTGTACTGCTGATCATTGCACGACTGAGTGTTTAAAGTTCTGGAAGAACATTCAATTAAAACAACTGCAAGGAAGCTTGAACAAATCAACCCCTTACTGTTTAAATCTCTTTTTTCAGATTTCTCTAGTGCGATCTTTCCAGGCTATTCTTGTGTTCTTAAATCATATTTAAAAAAAAAAAAATTAATGCATGGTCATCTAAGCCAGAAACACTGGGCTTCGTGTTCTAGTGTTTTTCCCCTCTACTCGGCTTCCTTCCTCAAACCTGGAAATAGCAGCAGTATCCAAACAGGTGAAAATGTGACTCCCTCAATTATTAGTTTGCCTTAGTCTGAGCTTAACCTTGCGCCTTTCTGAACTCTCACCTTGCACCATCGGTAAGTGTGCAGTTAGTCTAATAAAGAATGTTAGGCAGACATCTGTCACTCTGATGCAGCCCAGAAGAATGGAAGCAGCAGGTTGTCTGCAAGACACCCTTTGGTCAAGTTCGGGGGAGGGCAGAGGGGCTGTAAAGTCAAAAGGTGAAGCAAAAGGATAAGGACTCCGGTTTGAGGTATCGCTGATGTATTTGCTGTGAGCTGACCACACAGTCACTCCAATACTGAACGTATCACGAAAGGTGAAGATGGGTCTCCCCACGCACGACAAAGAATTCACGCACACAAAAGAGAGCCAGACTTCAGACCTATCTGAAGAGCAAGAAAGCAAACATGCCACGGCATGGCTTAAAAGCTTTGTTGTTAACTGAAGACAGATAATGGTGCCTGGACAGAAGCAGCTGGATGCTACAGGAGTAGAAACACAGTTCAATTATGTCAATTGAGGCTTTTGCCACCACACTTGACAAATAGCAGCTATTAACTCTTGTGAAACTGCTGAGCCAAGGCTACTCTTAACTGTGTTTAAACCATGCTTATTAGTGCAGTAATAGTTAATCTAACGGAATTACCATGTGCGGTCCAAAAAAAAAAAAAACACATTTACACAAAGGCTGACAGTTTTCCTGTTTAAAGCTTTATCCATTGTAAAAGCACACAGCAAAACAGACAATTTATTATTAGATATATAGATTCCCCCCCCCCCCCTGACAGCTGTCAAGGTACGATAAACTCCTGAAGATGATTTATCGTGTGTTTGCTTCATAACGTCATCGTCGAGTACCTCACAGTCAAATGAAGACAGCATGCACTGATTTAAATCTGTAACAGACACATATCTTTTGAGACTGATATTTAACACTCTTAATAGCATGTGGGAGGGAGGGGTGAAACAGATGCATTCTTGGTGTTTTTTATATCCCCATTTCACCGAGACTGTATTTAAAGTGTGCCCCCCCTGCCCCCCGCCCCCCCGACAGTGACCCCAGCTGGCAGGTGTGGGGGTGACACTAGCCCAGAGGTCTGCAGTGGGCACACTTGTGATCATGCTTGTGGTACTGGAGGTGATGAAAGATATATGGGATCCCTGCAGGAGAGAGATCACTAACCCTATCAGTGGGGAACTTGACCCCCCTGTCAACAAACATCCTGTCTGGAGTGCGTGCCAGGGAGAGACTGGGACGCAGGCAGCATGCTTCAAGGATCATACCAGCACTGAGCAGCACCTCTGCTATGTGTGCTTGGACCATGGCACCAGCAAAACCTGCAGTAACAACAAGCAGGCCATTTAAATTGTGTCTTTTTTTTTATCTATCTATCTATCGATCAACCTGTATCTATATTTATGTTTTCGGTAATCACATTGGAACCTCGCGGGACTCCTAGGTCCCAGTCTGAGGTAGTGGAGAAATAGATGTAAAAACTTTTTATTTTTTTTCCCAGTTCTCATGTACACTCAATAAAGGAGTTTATTCTTCAGCTCGACAAAAAACAATTAAAGACTGAAAGGGTTCAATTAAGTATGAATTCTGGCCCTATGCTGATTGTTATTTAACAGCATGCCTCCCATCGATCCTGTTTTATCCTCATAACTGCATGTGTGATGTAATTATAAGGATATGGGGGCCAGTCCCCTCTTAAATACAACTCTTCACTGGGTCCTCAGTACCAATTTCTGGACCTAAGTGGCAACATGTGTTAAACCTCCCAACACATTATACATTTCATTTCTACACAAGTGTGAACACTTTAACCTTGCTACAAAAAGTCAAATCAGGCATAAACTTCTCCTGTTCCTGATTCTCTGTGCTCTTCACAGGAGGAAGAAAGCTGTCGGCTTAAAAATGTTTTCAGTGCCTTCGGTGAAAAAGAACTCACTGGAGGAGCACCTGAAGGCTTTCCGTGTCAGGTTCGAGACGAGACTTTTCTTTCCTGTTATTCTTGAAGCGTGCCATTTCGGTTTAATATAAAGGGCTGTATTACTTATATATACACTCCTCTATGCTTTACTCCACTGTGCTGTCTCAGCTCTCACACACACTTTACTCCTCTGTGCTGTGTCTCAGCTCTCACACACACACACACACTTTACTCCACTGTGCCGTGTCTCAGCTTGCAGCTCCTTGTTTTGAAGTGGACACTGATAACAGCTGAAGGCTAGTATTTACAACTTGAAAGAAATGTTTAAATCCCTGTTGCCAGACATTTATTACGCTTTAAATCTACGAAGTGTAAATTATAGAAAGGGGGGGCATCTAAGGACTAAATTCAGATCATCTCACTAGTTTGAGTTAGCTTAAAAAAATAAATAAAACAGAACAAAACAAGAAGCAAAAAGATTGACACAAAGATCTTTAATGTAGGGTAGTGCAATGTACAGTGTTTCAAAAACAGGTGTCTCTAAGATAGCACTGGAAAACTATTTGCCTACATGGCTCAAAGGTTACCTGGGGTGTCACAGTGTACATAAAGAAACTCTTTGCACGTCTAAAGTAAACAGTAACAAGTACTGCAGGCGGGATGAAAGAAATTCTTCAGCGCTCTAAGTGTTGTGTTAAGATGTTTCTCCGATTTATAGTCTGGAAAATAACAGGTGCTGCAGCGTTGTGTTCCCACCTCTCATCCCACAGTGACCTGGATTGGGCAGGGCAGAGCAGGCAGCACACTGCACTCACAGCACTGTTTATTCTTCTCTTGGATCAGTCTGCAGAATGGTTTTCCTACCTGCTCATGCCAAGAATAGCTGTGTTAGTGATAATGGTTGTCTATGTGTTTAGGTACGTATGCCTGCATGGAACAGCTGCATTCTGCCTGTAAATTGCTTGATTAGAATTAAAGCGATGCTGTACCATCAATTACAGTTTGCACTATCTTTAATTATCTTCAATAAAAGCCTGAAATGTTGTTTCCTACCGTTCCCGATGTTAATGAAGGGGCTACAGAAGCAGACACATCACTAACTGGCACTTTTTAAACTTGTGCACAAGGAAATCAGGGTCCAAATCAAAACAACTACTGAACTCTGAAATGATGGCAGACATTTTAAAGTTGTTATGAAACGTATCGGTGGCAGTGTTGTTTGAACTACCGAAGCGCAGCTCCGTTCTGAATTTCAGCAGCACACCACTGGATTGGAATGCAAGAACGTAAGAAAGGTTACAAACGAGGAGGAGGACGGAAGCAAAGACACATTCAGAACAGGTCCTGGTAAGCATGTTATCCCACTCAGGTTGTCCACTCATGAATCAAAAATGTATCCCACGCCTGTGGTACAATCAATAATCAAGAAAACCTACAGGGCAAAGTACCCTTTTAAATCCTTGGGTCTGGTTAAATCTCCTGCAGGTCCTTGTTCACGGATGGAAATTGGCAGTTGGATCCATTCCTAGTTTTACCATGACTTTAATAGACAGGGCACACCTAAGCCTGTTACAAGTACACTGTAGCTAATCAAGCTTGCAGTAAAACCCGGAACGGGTGAAGCTGCTCTGCAACCAGAGTTTTATTTCCACCCGCTACTCTTAGAAATAAAAACACGCAACTCGAAGCCAGTTCAGCTCCCATGTGCACCCAGCCCTGGAAGCCCTGCTTCATTCACACAGCACTGTTATAATGAACACTGACAATGCACTGTTTCTGCAATGGCATGAAAGTCAGTCAATTGATTCCCACTCTGTTACAAAAAGTAGTTATAAAATACCACATTTTTTCTGATATCTGATAGGGTTCTATCTGCTGAAGAGTTCACTAGAACTACAGCTTTCTGCTTCTCCGAAAAGACTTCTGAGACAAATCTTTTGAGCTGGAAGGGTGTGTGTGTGTGTGTGTGTGTGGGGGGGGGTAATTACTAAATCTCAAGGACAGGTGGTGCCAATACTCCTTTTACACAAGCACTCGACCTCACCGCAGTTGAGGAAGAAACCATGGCAACTGAAGAAACAGAATGGTATTAAAACTGGATTATACCAGCTGCTACACACTATGTAAAAAAAGAATTAACTGTATAGATTTCAAGTTGACTTCATGGATGACCTGCTTCTTAACACCTCTAGATACTTTTTTTTGTTAACGCACAGCACTAAACAAGGGAAAACTGAGACAGCTGGGCCTCTTCTTACAGTTCCACCTGGCTGGCTCGCACCTCCGAGACACACACAAGGAAGATGCCTTCAGGGTCTTTTTACACTTTGCTTTAGAGCAAGAGGAATTCATAAAAGCTTCAAAGACACTTTGTAACTAAGAAACATACTTCAATGTCACATGACTGTGTCCTTAGAAAAACAGAACAACGTATGGGTTAGAATATATTCTCATTACTGCCCATGAACCAACGGAAGGCACATGTGCGATAATATTTTCTGACCCATGATCCATGTAATAACATTTAAAAGCAAAACGGGCCCCATGATCACTCTTGCGCAGTGCAGTGGAGAAGAATTAACAAATTCAACATAAAGACACTGTACAAAGTCTTCGCCATTATTCTTTTTCATTAAAAAGATGAAGTTCCCAATGAACGCAAACAAGACTTTTTAAGTTTGTATCTGCAAGGTTTTTTTCCCCCTTGATTAGCATGGACGGCCCATTGACCCTTTGCCCTCAGACAGTCATTTCACTAAGGGTTTCATCTTATTTGTTTTTTTTTTTCAGGCTGCTTAAGCTGAGTTCAAGTGTTTTAGCACATTGTAGAAAAGTAGTTCTACTTTTCATCTTGGAAGTCATAGTAAAGAACCTGTCTCTACAGAAATGATTTACAGACCGCAGATCTCTCATATGCCATTCAGTTTGCTCAGCTGAACCAAGTTACTGAAGTATGAATCTATTTCATAAGAGTGCCTTGTGCAGTAATCAACATGTGTTACATAAACTTTTTCTCAATATAGGCAAGACACCTTGCATGTAAACCAGAACATTTTAAAGACAATAGTAAGTATGAGGAAATAGGTAAGGTGTGAAGAGACCTTGCAAAGTAAAGCAATCACTTTTAATTAATGTGTTAATCAATAGCTTCCTCTTGGGTCAGCTACCTGGCACGAGCAGCAAACTGGACTTCTTTCTCTGCAAATAATGCAGCACAAGTGCTGATCAGTAATATGGTTTGTGTGCACCAAATTGAGTTCAGAAAACTTAAAACACACTCAACACAAGTTTAATGAAAGTTTATGAAGGAATGGTATTGCTGAAATGAATCACGACCATAAGGCATAAGTCAAGGACTGTCAAAAGGAGATCAGTGAAGTAATAATATGACACGTTAATAGCGCACGCTTTTTTCTACAAAAGGCAGTTGGCACCACATATGAGGCCTTGCAGCTACATCTTGTCAAAGCAGCTCTCCTTTTTAAATGGGTACCCTTTATATTATTTCATAACAATTGCAGATTCTCCTTCCCCCCCGCAGGTGGTGTTCCTGAATGAAACAGTGCACCTTTTGTCCTGGTGTGCTTACACATAGATTTACATCTGTCAAAACACCTTTAAAAAAAAAAAATATATATATATATATATATATATATATATATATATATATATATATATATAATTGTTAAATCAATCTTTTTTTTTTTTTTTTTAAACATCTACAGTAATTATCAGCATTTATGTTGACAGTAAGGATTATCCCTGTAACAGACAAAAAAATAAATAATAATAATAATAATAATAATAATAATAATAATAATAATATATATACAGTATATAAAATGTGTGGTTATATATATGAATTAACCTACCATGGCAACATGGTGGAATACCAAATATTAATATATATATATATATTTTTCAAATAAGCACTGAAATGAGTTCATCTAACTTTCATTATTAAAGCATTTAAGATAAGGGATGACATACTGGTAGACCCCACCCGTCTGGAAAGAAACTAGAACGAGCCTGGGCGTGCCAAGATTATTATTATTACTATATTTTTCCCCCGCATAAAACCATGGCCAGCTGAGGAGTGTCACCTGTTTCAATGGGAAAAATCGAATCAAAACATTACAGAGCATCAACTAATGCCTTTGACGACTGCAGTTTAGGGGAAAAAAAAGACTCTGTTTATAACAATAGCTAAGGGTGGATACTGCAAAAATAATCCATTGGTGAGTACAGACATAACCAACTCCGGGTGTGTGTAGTGACGGTATCAGCAAACAACGGAGGACTTCGGCAGTGTGCGCTTTCCCTCATTTACTGATTCATTTCGGTTCCTTTTTGGGGTCAAACAGACTGCCTCCACCGGAGCTTGTTATTATTTTAAAAGATCATATTAGGGCATTGCTTAGAACCTCCTGCCAATGCCTCTCCTTCTTCAGTCCACACTGACACACAGATGCCCGTCTCATTTACTCTGTTCTTTGATCCCCGTGTGCTGCTGATTGAGTTTGAGCCGCACATGTTTTATTGTGTTGTTTGTTCTTTTTCATTGTTTTCCAGGACCCCCTTGTAAATGAGGCCTCGGTCTCAATGGCTAAATAAATAAAGAAATAAATGAATAAACAAATCAAATTTCACGCAAAAAACTATGAACATTTCAAAACAAACCACCTTCATAAATACAGGGATTATCAAATGTCCGCACCGTATATGGTACAGTGTAGGGAATCCCGAAACAATTCAACACAGTTTAACGTATTTTTTAAATAATGCACCCCCACCCCAACACACAGAGTCCCATTTCTCCTGCCTTTGTCAAATCAAAGAAACAGAACACTCCAGAAAGGTCAATGTCATACACACACTTACACCGGCAAGTAATCATCAGGTGTTTTAACAAAGCCTCTCTTTAATTACTGATTTGGCTTTTCTTCTGTGGGATAAAGCACCATCTCAGGTTCCAATATCAGGCTACACAGCACCAAACACAGACTAAAGTGGAAAAAGTACTGTACCCATAACGCCAGCTTCCTCACATGTTTTTTGGGGGTTGGATTGTGACTTTGTGGGTTAGCAGCTCAGCTCATTTTCATGGTTGTACTGTAGTTGTCTCCAAATTTCTAAAAATTGAAAAACCAGTTCCTGATGCCACCTAAGACAACAGGGTGTGAGCGAGGCTGTCTCACAAACCCCGGCCAATAAAACTAAAAATGCGAGCCCTTTGAACAAAGAAAACACTGAAAGCGGCCCGTCAGCGCTTCCACAGCAGGCAGTCAGGTCAGCAAGATGGGAACAGGAGCACCACACACAGCCACAGCTCCTGAAGACAGCGGAGTCTGTATAACTGGGGAAATCCTGCGCAACAGAACACCGAGACGAGGAAGGGCCACACTGCACTGCAGTTAGGGCTCTAGAATCGAAGGGTTCCATTTTTAAAGAGATGTGTTTTCTTTTAAACACAGGGGGTCCAAAGTTGCTCAGTAATAGTGATATTCTGTTGTAGCTGGATTTTTTTTTAATTTATTTATTTATTTTTTTACAATGTGTATTTGTTTCTGTTGGTTACTGTACATGGACCCCCTTATAAAATGTGTGATGTAAGAATGGGTTACCCTCATTCTTAAAAGGAACCCTCTCAATTAACCTTTTTGTACACAGCGACCTCATATGGGGAAGGATAAAAAAAACAACTCTTCTAGTCTTTATACGGGGACATGTGGAAGACGCAAATGCATGACAGCCTCATATGAGGATGCCATTTTTTCCCTTGATATAAAGTAACGCATGAAAGGGTCAAATCTGGAAAACGAATGGGCACCGAGGTTCAGTAGGTCTGTTCTGGTTCTGTTCAGCAATTCTCACAGCATGGGGAGCAGTTTGCCCCTTCCAAATTGCAAGAAACACCCCTGATTTACAATATAGAAGTTCTTCGCAGGATCACACGATCGACCAATAAATCTGATAGACCCTTTTACAACTTGCGCTGTCCAGCTGCCCCGTGCAAGCACGCTATAAAAGGGGGAGAAAAGAAGGAAAAACGAACAAAACCAGGAGCAAGTTAATGGTTAGTAGTGACACTGAAGTGCTCCTTTAACAAGCACTTCAGGCAACACTTTGATCACTTCTACCAAGCGCCCGCCCGCCCCGAGCTATTAAACCATTTCAAACTATGCAAGGCTTTATCCAAGGGTCAGTACAGTCAAGCCTCCTGAAGCCAGTTATGAGCTGTAACCGTTCAGGTGTGAGGTGATGGTGATCTTCTATTTCACCTGTCAGCGGCCAGTATGGGGCTGTTTGTTTATTTTAACCAGGCTTATCTCACAATCAAATGCAAAGAGGGGAGAGCCCACACACAGCAGGATTTCACCAGACAAATCTTTAAGCAAAGAAAACTGAGCTGCCTTCGTAACTCACCCTAATTACTGAAGATACACCACAGCTTCCATTCTGTTCAATAACCTACAGCAACAAAGCGGTTTTCAAAGGAAGCTGGTTTAATCGGACTGACCCTCCTGGTATGATATGCTTACAGACATGCTGAAGACAAGCTCCTTAATTGGTATTTTTTAAGTGCAGACATCAAAGCACGTGCTTTAATGCTTGCATTGTGCTCAGATGTCGACATAAGTACTGGATTGAAAGGAGGGCTAAAAATGTTGTGTCCCTCTAAACTCTAGCTTGAGTTGCACAACAATGGAGTAAGCAAAACCTGCTAAAGGCACACAGAACACAGTGTATGGATGGAATCTTTCCTTTTATGGTACATTATTGGCATGCGTTGTGCTACAGTCTTTTTGAAATCCCAAAACCTTTTCTCTGCGGTTCTCTGCATTACTAACCAACTTAAGCAGATATATTTTATAGCTAAGTTAATACAAGTCCTCTGCAGGAAAGAAACAACCCAGCTTGATACACTTCCCTTTGCAATGGGGACTGACTTCCCAGCGCCTGACAGATGTGTCAAACCTCTGTATATACTTCCCTTTGCAATGGGGACTGACTTCCCAGCGCCTGACAGATGTGTCAAACCTCTGTATATACTTCCCTTTGCAATGGGGACTGACTTCCCAGCGCCTGACAGATGTGTCAAACCTCTGTATATACTTCCCTTTGCAATGGGGACTGACTTCCCAGTGCCTGACAGATGTGACAAACCTGTTTGCAATGCTGTCCATTAGGAAACCAATCCATTTGCCCCCTATTTCTTCTTTGCACAGAAATGTTCAACACATTCTTGGAATGCTCAGAACAGCAGGACAATCCTTCACTATTTTAAACAAAACCATTCTGGGGTCGATTGTTACCATATGGTCCATATCCCTGAAATAGAAATAATGAAGTCCCTTTCAGCTAATCAAATGTCTGATTCCTTTATTATTTTTAATTTTTTAAAAAGCATATATTATACCAGAAACAACAAACACATTTCTGTAATAAAATGCATTATAAATAAATACAAATAAAAGGATCAAACTTAAGGTCAAAGCTTAGAAATGATATCCCCACAGCCATGCAGCCTGTTAAGATTTGCATCATTATGGGAGCAAACTGAAAAGTCTTTTAGGGTGAACCCAGGTCAACACAGCAAGTGTCATGTGAACATCTTCACAAGAACAACAGGATTACAAACCAACGTATGAATAACTAATCCAGGGTGTTAACCCTTTAGACCTGGAAAGAGGAGCCACAGCCCCACTCAACACAGCAGAACAGTTAACCCTGCCCGCTCTTCGGTATGCCCCAATACAAGGCGCAGAGAATATTAAATTAGTTACAGTATGGTTGTCCTTTTGTAAAGTTGCTGTAATAGTTAAATGGCCCCTCTGAATAAACCAGCAAGTTGTTTGAAAATTCAAACTGATTTGAAATCTGTAGGATTTGTGGGATTCAAGCTTAAAAACGTGTCTTTTTTTATTGTATTATTAATATTTTGTAGTAGCAGCAGTAGCAGTCAATGCTTGACCTGCCCATTAGCGAATGGCTATAGACTCATTAACCATCAACTACAACAAAACAAACTGGAGGGCAATGATTTCTAAATGCCAAATTAAGACAAAGCAATGGATTTGTACACAGGGGCTCTGGGGATTGGGAAATTAAATACATAAAGTTAAGCATGTCATGCAAGTTGATATGAAACGTTAAAAAAAAAGATGTTTCTCAAAACTGAGCACATTAGCAGTCGTTACGTGGAGACATCGTGATTAATGAAATTAAGACCACCCACTGACCAGAAGGACGGATGCAGAACCAGAAATGGCACCAGGTACCAGAAACAGGGTAAACACTTAAAATAAAGTAAAACAATTGGTCATAATTGGTTGATTTTACAAACCTGTAAATATATTACTGAAGCAGCCTATTTCCTAGTCGTTTGCAATGCAGGACACAGTACCATCATTTTCAGATTAAAGCATTCAAGCAGCTTATAACAGGACTGACTGAGCAGCCTTACACCCTGTATATACCACATGTCCTGTATATCAATCATAACCTTAACCAAAACACACTACATATTAAACAGATGCTACAATGCAAGCATACTGTGCTTCATGCATACTGTATAATGCACAACCTGTATACAGCATGCACAAATTCAACCAAAGCGCAAATTATATTGTGAAAATGACGGCATCAGTGATGATAAAACAGAAAACACAGAGGCCTGCAGTCTGCGAGATACATGGAATACATTATTTGCAGGTTGTTTTGTAGTCGTATCGATGGGTTGATTTGACATTTGTAGAAACCAGGGTCAAAACGCGGCAACTTTTAATTTTCCCTCCAATCCACATTCAGTACTGCTTAGAGTACATCTCAAGATTACACTTCATGCTAATTGAAATATTTCCAGTATCTGCAAAACACAAAGGTTAGATAACAGCCTTAAGTAACTAATACCTACAACTCTATAAATATTTTGACAAACCTTTGTGATAGATAGCCCCGGGATCTGGATCCAGTATCCATCACGGCTCTTCCTGCGATTCTCCCCCTTCTCTCTCTCTCTCTCCCTCACACTGGTCAGTGGTGAATGTATTCATATCAAGAGAGACAGGGCTTGAGTCTTGTTTATTTAAGATAACAGGATCAACAACTCCTTACAGCAACATGGCTTCTGTTAACACAAGGGGGTGCAGGGGCCCCCATCACACACTTGACACCTGTAACAAGGTGGTCAGGAAAAACCACCAAGATCAGAGCAGTCCACACACCGAGAGTGTTTAACCCTTCCTCCCTTATCAGGTCTCCTGATATCACTTCTGTACAGCAAGCAGGTAAAACACTCAAATACACAACTGATGACCCATTTGTTGTTGTAGTGCTACTGTTAAACAGAGTAAGGTTCTTCGGTCAATGCAGTTACTATGGGGCAGGAGGAGAATTAACCTAAAAAAAAACCTAAAATAAAAAGGAAAAACTATTTCTGCCTTAAAGACCTGGTCAGGAGTGCACATGTGTTTGAAGGCAGTGGCAGTGTCCTCTACACAGATTTCTGCCTTAAAGGCCTGGTCAGGCGTGCACTCGTGTGTTTGAAGGCAGTGGCAGTGTCCACTACACAGATTTCTGCCTTAAAGACCTGGTCGGGCGTGCACTCGTGTGTTTGAAGGCAGTGGCAGTGTCCTCTACACAGATTTCTGCCTTAAAGACCTGGTCGGGAGTGCACTCGTGTGTTTGAAGGCAGTGGCAGTGTCCACTACACAGATTTCTGCCTTAAAGACCTGGTCGGGCGTGCACTCGTGTGTTTGAAGGCAGTGGCAGTGTCCTCTACACAGATTTCTGCCTTAAAGACCTGGTCGGGAGTGCACTCGTGTGTTTGAAGGCAGTGGCAGTGTCCACTACACAGTGTAGCGGGGGCACCCTGAGAATCCTGCCTGCAGCTGCCAATGTAATAAATGTCCCAAATATTTTGACACGTTTATCAAAAGGCAAGGTTGTTTTTTTGTTTTTTTTTCTAATTCTGTTTATTGGTTTTACAAAAAAGACACCACAACAGAATCAATGCAATTCCAAACTATAGTGGATTAACTACTGTCTGTTTTTTTAGTTATTTATTTATTTTATTTGTTGTTGTTTATAATCGAAGCAGGGAGTCATGTATAAGATATTTTAGTCAAACCTGGTGTTTTAACGTAGGAGTCATAACAACAGTGAGGAATGGAAGTACATTTATCTTATCTTTAGATGTCACTTAGCCATTAAAGTACTTCTTTGACAGTTCATGAATCAACCCACAGCTCCAATAGACCCAACACGTAACACCACAATGCTGGTTTGGAAAGTTTTTTTCTATGTAACAAAACAGTTTTTATTTATTTAATTTTAATCATAAAAAAAAGAGAGAAGACGACACTGGAATTACCTTTTGTCACTAAGGATCATTTTTTTATTGCCATCACCAAATTTCAATAGCAGGTGTACTGTATACGAAAGTATACTGAAGCATAGGGAAAAATGTGTTCAGAAAATGAGGACGTGAAGAAAAAATGTACTTGTGTTAATGAGTCATCCTGGTTAAAATCAGTGAGATTACTCACTATAACAATGAGACAGGTCGCACAAAATATACGCAGCACCTTACACAATTAACCAAACTCGGAGGAGGGGGTGAATTGAAGGACTTGTGCCGTTTCTTGTTCGGTGTTAGCAGCTGTATAAAACAAGTGCTTTACTGCAGAAGGCTCCCCATAACTTACCAATGCTCTCTTTTATACAATGTGCCTGTATTATCAGTACCGTCTGATTTTTTGCTTAAATCTTCCTTCCCCGACCTGACCTTTCTGGTGCAATCCCTTTCGATTTTTCTTCTTGAAACCTGACAAAAAATAATAAACAGTTTGAACCTGCTCTGGCAAAACACGATAAGCTCAGAAAACAAGGTACTAAAGCTTGCATACCACTCATAGCTCAGACCCACAGATCATTAAATCACCAGTAAATACAGTAGTAATGCACAGATGTTGGCACTTAGTGTTCTTGTGAGCTCATGTATTTATTGCCTAAGCATAACACTGTTCGCTGAGCCTCTCTGTTTTATATCCGAGCTGCCCAAGCAGTGCACACATTCACTTCGAATTTGGCTTTGTCTAAAAACAGTTCCACTGCAGACATACTTTTGTAACAGGTCCTTGAAAAGCTCCCTCCCAGTCTCCTACGATACAGCAGCAGAGATGATTTAGCAAACCAGGCTGCGTGTGAAGCAGTGCCGAGACAACGCTGAGCACTCCTGGCCCTAGACAGCATACAAGTCATTAAGAAACACAACATTGTGACTCATTAAAAGTGCTTCTGAAGCAGGAAAGCACCACTCAATGCTGCGTGCAATGGCTTGACACCGCCACAGGGTGTCGCAAGATTTAGTTGAATGGTGTGTGTTTCAATGTGCAGGTTATAGCACTGGTACAAGCAGCGCAGGTGGCATGCATGCATAAACTGACCCGTATAACTGTAGCAAGCTGTTTCATTTGTGTTGCTTAACCCTTTGTGTATGGAAAAACATGCAGGTTTAATTTGTTTAGCACACAAGACATCACTGACCTGTTCCTCTTGCTCTGTCTGTTACAGTGCAGCTCCTTATATTCATTGTGGAGTGTGGACTTTGCATGTGGAATCCTTAATCACCACCCACCCCACACACCTTGTGGATATTATATGTACCCTCATATCTACAACAGCATACAGTATATTCTAAAGCTAAATTAATCAGAACTAAGTATGTTAAAGAAATAAAATACGATAAAAAGAGAATGTCTTCTTAATCTTGTTAAGATTTGTCTCAATCAAACTTAAAAATCACTCCTAATCCGCACTGAACCACTGCCATTTTTGCAGAAGATCTACCCACATGCAGTGAGCTCCAGCCAGATTCAGGAGAGCACACCAAGAGGGCCTGGAGCAGAACAGCAGGTAATGAACCTTTTCAGGGAACAGGACACTCATTAGTCAATCCCCAAACTACGATGGGAAACAATGGGCAAGTCACACAGGCTTATTTCTTTTTTGAATTTACCAGTATAGCAATAAACAATCACTGTAATTATGAGCGGAACTGCGGTTTTCTGAATCTTTTTATGCTGCTTATTGATTTGTGTGAAGCATGCAGGGTTTAGCATTTAGCTTTCTTGTAGTTTTTCCGTGCAATTCAGGATGAGGGACTTGTATTGATTAGCACTGATGTCTAAATCCATTGGGGACAAACAGTACTGTAATTAGTTTAATTTTGGTCCTTTTTAACCATTTCCTCTTACTGTGACCGTGGTTTGTGGTCCCGAATGCTTCTGACAGCCTCAGACAGCTCTTTGTTGCATGTTCGGCTCTTCTATGCTTGTGTACAGTAAATTGAATTGAGAGCTGCACTGTGCTCTTGATCGGGGTGTGCAATCACCCGGCAGCACTTCAACATCTTAATGCACTGCAATGTAGAACAGCAGTCTCTGCAGTCCTCATCCGGCACCACAAAAGCTGCACTGCTTTGAACTGGAAACATGCCAAGCGTCTATAACATTCAGTGTGCAGCAATGCAAAAACAGACACAATTATATTGATCTTTTCACAAGGTGGTTCCACTGAGAGAGCTGCAGGCAGTCTTGAATACAACTGCATATCCAACAGGTCAGAGACCGAGATTCAGAACTTCCAGTCTCACGAACAACTAACTCTGATCCATCTGCTTGACCTTTAAAACACTTCATCAGGGGAAAACCTTTCAGATGAGGTTGTCTCATTTACAAATGTGCCCAGCTTTGATGTATCAGAAACCAATAACTGCCGAGCACTTTGTCACTTTTTGTTTGCCCCCACCCCACCCCACATGGTTTCAACATTTGTAATTTACTACACTGTCCCTGGGGAGGCGCTTTAGTTGGAATAGATAAGCAGGATTGGTTCATTTTAATGACACCCTTCTCAGCAATTACCTAAAATCAAGTTATTGAGAAGTAGATGCTGTGCATGCAGCGCTTCATACCTCCAATGTTAGAGCATCCCTTAGAGGTTTTAAAGGGACTGACTGACTGACACGTGGGTACCGTGTATTGCTCACTGCTGTGCCTTTATTACTCAGCAAAGTGTTCGACATATTGACACAATCAACGAAAGGCAAGACAGATGGTGCTATAATCAATACCAATCAACACTGTGTTAATTGCAATTCGATCGTTCTGCTTTTCTTCTTGTTTTTTTTCTGACTGACAGAACGTACCACTTTGTGGTTACATGGATCCCAGCCACTGTTCCAAGTTTGCTACACTGCAGTATGAACAGAAATACCTTGGAAACCTTTCAAATAAAGGAATATGAAGCATTTCGTTTGTCAGCACCAAAAGGAATGAACAGAATTATTTATGAAAGGAAACGTATGTTCATTGATCGCAGTCAGGCTTGGAAATACGTTGAAGATCAAAAATAGATCAAAGATTGTGGAGGGATAAGGGGGTCAGTTTCCTCTGATCTGATGGATTTTTGAGCTACAGGTCCATGGTTCTGCCGGTGTTGTATGGTGTACTGTATTGTATTATTGCAAACATGATGTGAAAGGTTAAACAGACCCCACATAACCTGCGCCACGCATGTTTTCAAAATGTAATGTAATGTACTGTGAGTGCATTTGTTTTGGCATTATAGGTAGGTTAGATCTAAAAAGCACTACCCCCATGTAACATGGCTTACTACCCCAGACACAGTATGTAGCTACAGGCTACAAAACAGAAATATGTTGTTTATATAGAAGATAGTGTATGTAATAATATTGTGCAGTGTTTTCTTAGCTTAAAGGGGAGAAGAAAGAACATAACGCTGTAGGGATGGTTATTACAAAGCAAGCTCTTTTTCCCTGCCAAATTGTTTGTCTTCTTCTGCCCCAATTATTGTGTGTCCTGTACAGGCTTTACTTCAGGACTGTGACTGCTGCAATTAAAATGGAGCAGCGAAGGTCTTAGTGAGACGTGTGACTCACAACAAAAATCGTCAGGACCATAAAACACAAAAATGCTTGCCCATATATTGTTTCTCATGATTTCTAACATGATTAATCGATTGTGGTTCATCACGGCACGTTACTATAATGAAAGGTACAACAGCACAGTACCGGAAAGGAACTTTGTGCTCTTTGATATTGGGCGGAGAGTGTGGAAATGACCCTGTTATAACAAGTTCAGAAAGGGACTTCAATTAAAGTTAGTTTCAAGAAAACAGGAATTACACAGTTTTATCCTTTAACACTTAAGTTAAAAGGGATACAATGCATGTAGGAATTGTATTTGCAGAAATGAAAGTCTTTAAAGTTTGTATTTGAATTGCATTCCTACTGAAATTATTGAACACTTATCTATCAATATCAAAGCAGATTTGAAGTCAGCTTAGACATGCTGTGTGACCCCACAGCGCCTAGCAATATATACACTGCATACACAGAGGTATGTTTTCTATGCAACTCATATCACTGTAAAGGAATAATAATGGATTATTGTAACACCACACTGGTGGGAGCAATCAATCCCAACCCCCACAGGCACATACTGTACAAGAAGGAATGCTAGTTTAATACTCTTAGTAATAGACAGGTGAGTTCCCGAATCCTTCTGACACTGGCACATGGTTTGCACTGTCAGTGCTCTCTCGTCCGGGTCCCCGGCACATTATTCAGTGGCCCTGCTGAACCCACAAGTGTGCTTTTAATTGTTTTAACCGTAAGTGTAATAGACATTCAAAAGTGCATCTATGCCAATAGTAAAAGCAGACTGTCTCCTCTGCAGTAAATCTGCCTAAATGTTTTATAATTTGCTCATCTAGTTAGCAATTTCACAACTATAGCACTAGACCGCTGGGTCGTTTGGCTGAGTGGAGTTTTAAGTGTTACTGCATGTACAGCTACCTGAAAATACTAACACATTTTATTTTTTATTTTGTATTTTCATTGAAACCCTCTAGTTTTGCAAGAAATTTGTTTTTTTTGTGACTAATGTTGAAATTGGCCCAACTTTGTTGTTTTATTTGTAAAATAAATACATAAATAAATACATATATAAATAAATAAATAAATAAAAATAAATAAATATCAGCATGCATTAGGCCTACACCCCCATGTCCCTGTTCACACAGGTCCAGGCAAGCTGTTCTGTTATTATCATCATTATTATTAGTAGCAGTAGTTCCATTATCATTATCATTACTGGGTTTCTGAGAAAACGCATTTTTTATGTCCATCTCAAACTCTTTCACACCCACTGTACTGCACATGCTAGTTCCTTTTTAATACCGCAACCTGCTTTTTAATAAACGCTGTTTGATGAGATAAGAAAGGGTTTGTTACATTATTATCCATCAGAAATCACTGTACAGTACAAGAGACCCCAGTGTAACTGTTCTGCAAAGTTTAAAGCTCCCTGTGCCATTAAGAACTTCGGCTCAGTATTTCCCACGCAAACCTGTCTTATATCCTGCCCCAGGGCTTCTGACTTTAATGGAAAGCCCCAAATAATAAAAGCATTGCATAGTGTTTATACCACATTACTAGATCAAAGAAATCTTTCACAAAATAGCTACATGAAATATGTTGCCATGTACAGAAGACTTTTACAAGAGGTTTGCTTTTCGCAAAAAAAGTCAACGCCAGATATCCATCCACCAGCTAAAAGCTCTGCACCCAGACATAAAAATGAATGCTGACAACAAAAGCACAATGGAAGATAAAAAAAGAGAGCAAATCACTTCGTTTTTGGTACCGCAAAGCAACAGCTGCAGCATTAATGATGTGGCTTTGTCAAAACAAACATCCCCCTAATTATTCAATCTGGAAAGCCTCTTTTTCTTTCCCCTTTGGACTTGATCCTGGGACCGTTTCCATTTGAAAAGCTACTCCTTTATTATGACTACATTTTGCAGTCTTGTAAACGTTAATGTTGTTTTCATTAAACCATGTTATTGTGCATTTTTAAAATGTCTTTGTCGTGTCTCACAACGTAACAGAATCTTCTGTGCTGGAGCAGGTCACACTGGCACCTGTCAGTGGGGATATTCCTCATACATTGCCCCTGATTAGCCTTCCCCAGCTAAGTGGCTACAAGTTGGACTGTACAGCTATGGCCAAGTTTTGCATCACCTAGAATTTTTGGATTGAGACAAAAACACATTATATATATATATATATATATATATATATATATATATATATATATATATATATATATATATATATATATATATATATATATATATATATACACACACACACACACACACACACACACACACACACATACATACATACACACAGTCACCTCCAAAATTATTGGCAAAAAAGACTGTATAAAATAAACAATACCAGTACTGAGCTATATTGTAATTTTCCAACATGTGGAATATATTTGACTTTATTAATGATTCAATGGAATCAACCAAAATTACACATTTCTCAAATTATGAATTTATTTCCAAAAAGAATGAAGTGTCACAATTATTGGCAGCCTTATTTTCAGTACTTTGTGCACCCTCCCCTTGCAAAGATAATGGCACCGAGTCTTTTTCTATAATGTTTAATGAGATTGGAGAACACATTGGGAGGGATCTTAGACCATTCCTCCATACAGAATCTTTCCAGATCCTTGCTATCCTTCGGTCTGTGCGTATGGACTGTCCTCTTCAATTGAAACCACAGGTTTTCAATGGGGTTCAAGTCTGGAGACTGAGATGGCCATTGCAAAATGTTGATTTTGTGGTCAATTAACCATTTCTTTGTGGATTTTGATGTGTGCTTGGGGTCATTGTCTTGCTAGAAGATCCACTTGTGGCCAAGTTTCAGCCTCCTGGAAGAGGCAACCAGGTTTTTGGCTAAAATGTCCTGGTACTGGGTAGAGTTCATGATGCGGCTGACCTTAACAAGGGCCCCAGGACCAGTGGAACAGCCCCATAACATCAAAGATCCACCACCATATTTTACAGTAGGTATGGGGTTCTTTTCTGCACACATCCTTCTTTCGGCGCCAAACCAACCGTTGGTGTGCGTGGCCAAAGAGCTCTATTTTCATCTCATCTGACCATAGCACCCGGTTCCAATCAAAGTGCCAATGCCATTTAGCAAACTCCAGGCACTTACGTTTGTTGGTTGCTCTCAATAAAGGCTTTTTTCTGGCAACCCTTCCAAATAGCCTATTGGCATGGAGGTGGCGCCTAATTGTAGATTTGGAGAATTGGTGACCGCAAGATGCAACCAAGTTCTGTAATTCTCCAACTGTGGTCCTTGGATTTCCCTTTGCCTCCTGAACCATCTGCCTCACTGTGCGTGGGGGCAAGATACACTTGTGTCCTCTACCAGGCAAGTTTACCACTGTTCCAGTGGTTTTGAACTTCTTAATTATTGCCCTAATAGTGGTAAGTGGTATATTTAGTTTTTTAGCTATTGTTTTGTACCCATTGCCTGATTTATGAAGGTCAACAACCATTTGTATCTTTTCATTTGTGAGTTATTTGCCTTTCCCCATGGTGATGGATGACAAATGGATTTCATATGCATGTTACCTCATTTTTATACCCCAGTGAAACAGGAAGCCATGGAAGGCCACAATACAGTTCCTTAAGACTGAGATGAATTTAAAGAAGTAGAATGTTAATGCAGATTTAATTTTGTTTGATTTTATTTATAAGAATCTTTAGGGGTGCCAATAATTCTGACACCTATCTTTGAGAGAATTTTTTATTACTTGTTAATAAAAAACTTTCTCTGAGTAATTGTATTAGAATAAAAGAATATGGTTTCCCATATATTTGAGCATAAAATATAGCTCATTACCTGTATTGTTTATTTTATACAGCCTTTTTTGCTCATCTTTATCAAGGGTGCCAATAATTTTGGAGGTGACTGTATGTATGTATGTATATATATATATATATATATATATATATATATATATATATATATATATATATATATATATATATATATATATATATATATATATATATATATATATTATATATATATATATATATATATATATTTTTTTTTTTTTCCAGTTTTGGAAAACTACAAAACGGTATGTAATTCAATATGTTAACATCACATTATTCAGTAGGTTTCATTCGACATTATGAAGCAAAATTAGTTAATTCTATAGGGTGATGCAAAACTTTTAGCCATACCTGTATGTAAAAAAAATACATTATACATCTTTCCTGTACAGTATTTGTAGCATAATGAAAACTTCCATACATCTTCTATTGACCAAACAGAGTTTCACTTATTTAAATCTGTGATGCATTTCGAGTCAGTAACTCTAATAAGACTATGAATAGGTTAAGCTTTTGTTTAATGTCTGTATCCTCCTTTACAAATTTAACAAAGGGGTCCTTGTCCTGATTCTGAGGTTAGGGAACCAAGCGCATTCGTAACAGGAAACACGTTGGCTCTATGCATCAGGGTCAAAGCCCAGCACCTCAAACAAATTCAGAGAGCTCTTTCATTGCACAAGCAGATAGATGGGACCTCGTCTGCTTCAAACACCACACAGCAGAGGATGCTGGGGTGTTGGCAGATGGATTAGGTCCAGATTACCTTAAACAGGATTTGAACCTCTGACCCCCCCAGAAGTCAACAACACCAAACAGCAAACGATTTGGCAGTGTAATACGACAGCAATAAAACTTTCTCCAAAAGTTAATCGCTGTGCTCCTTGCTGATGGGTAAACACTACTCTCAGCTCTTTAGACCCGGAAGGCAGATCATAAGAACGTGTTCACTGAGCTGGACGGCAGGTAATTGCTCTTCAGGTACAAGTTGCTGTATTTGTGGTTTTCCGGACATCGTTGGGAAACCTGCCACAACAAAGGGTCCCACCACTGCATCATCTATTTTTTGTTTTTGTTTTTTGGAAGCAGCAAGAGCAGGTGTTTGGATTCCAATGTTATTTTGTGCCAACTGGCTAGACAGACAGCAAACTCTGGGAGTAGAAAGAAGAAAGAGTAATTTTATATATATATATATATATATATATATATATATATATATATATATATATATATATAAACTCCCCTGTCGCTTCTTTATCATTTTATACATCTTTCCCCCCCACCCCCTTCTTTCTCATTTGAGAAACGCCTTTAGAAAAAGATCACAGCGTTGCAATTCTATCAAGCAAGACTTGACAGAAAAAAAAAAAAACACACACACATAACAATCTCCCATGTCTACCTTGGACAAATATCAACCTCAAAAGCACAAATTACATCCAATTACAGAGCACAACGCTGCCCTTTTTCTTTTCCAAACCCTACCATTTAAACACGCTGCACTTTGATTTTTGACTTCCATGCTGGTTTATCAAGATCAAAGCAATGACATCTCCTATCTCCTCTTGAAAACGTTTTGTTTTTTAACCTGAGGCAATAGGGAGGTAAGACTTCCTTACATTCCTGCCCTTTTGCTGTAGGAAAGCTTTGGTCTGCATTGTGCTTGTTATGTTTCACGTTTCTTATAATTCTGAATGCTGTTGTACAGGGTTCTGCCCTCGGCATGCCAACCCTGTGTGTGCTATGTAATTCATTCAGCTGTCAATGTGCATTTATACCTCACACACATATTTATAGGCAGCCTGACAAAGTGGTATAATTAAGAGGTGTTCTGCAAATTGGGTACCATTTTATATATAGATTAAACTAAAAACAAAACATTGGATTTTTCAATACACTGTCCTGCAAATTTGTAAATTAGACATTTTTTAATTGATTTATAGAGAATGCATTCAAAGCTAGACATTCCTAGACATGACTTGATATCTGCTGTAATTGAAGCCATTTCTTTAATACAGACAAACATCAGCACCTTGCTGCAGATGCTAGGCATGGCTTACTCCCTTAGAAAGGGTTTCTTAGAAAACTAAAAGGAACTAAGTTTGTATCCCACTGTGTAGCTGTACAAAACTCTATCCGAACCGGACCATTTCCTAAACCGTCTACTTTGAGAAAGGTGAGAACATGGACTTAAAGAACAGCAGGTCATGACCTTACTGCGTTTCACAGGTTTGCTTCTAGATCCAACTAAGATCCAAGTTTGTACCACAGTGGATTAACAGTGCTACTCTTTGTGAGGCTGCAGAATAAATAAATAAATAAATAAATAAATAAATAAATGATAAAAAATAAAGAAAGAAAGAAATAATTATTAAAAATAAATAAATAAAAAAAGAAACACACACACAATTAGCACTGCAATCTGCTCAAGCATGGATATGCAGAAACACTTCTTGCTGCTCTGGCACAAATATATAGACAGCTCCTTTCAGTATTCCTGTATATAGACAGCTCCTTTCAGTATTCCTGTATATAGACAGCTCCTTTCAGTATTCCTGTATATAGACAGCTCCTTTCAGTATTCCTGTATATAGACAGCTCCTTTCAGTATTCCTGTATATAGACAGCACCTTTCAGTATTCCTGTATATAGACAGCTCCTTTCAGTATTCCTGTATATAGACAGCTCCTTTCAGTATTCCTGTATATAGACAGCTCCTTTCAGTATTCCTGTATATAGACAGCTCCTTTCAGTATTCCTGTATATAGACAGCTCCTTTCAGTATTCCTGTATATAGACAGCTCCTTTCAGTATTCCCGTACATGAGCAATACGGTATCAGGACAGGACAAGCCGCGAAACGTGCGATACTGTAGTCTGCTGAAAGCAACAGCATACCTGCTGAAAGCGAGTGAATATCCTGCTGGCTATCAATGCATTACCCTTAAAATAGCTCAGAAGAAAAGGTTTCTTGATTTGTAAACCCCTTAACCTGCTAACTGTTCTCAGGTTGGTTACAGTGCGTGGGGGCAGCAAAGGGGTTAGTGTGCAACACTGCGCAAGGTCAGAAAGAGTCCTGATACAGACAGGTTTTTAGAAACAGAGGATTGGTTTCCAGAGGAAAGGGGGTTACAATAATACTTTCTGTTGCTTGTATGTTTGTAAGTGTTCACTGCAGGAGGGTTGGTGATTTGATTATTCAACCTCGCTGAGCCTTTACCTCCCACCACGGCAAATCAGAGCACGCTCCAGACCAATAATAATGACTATAATCATTATTATTATTAGCCTGCTATTTCCAGCAACTGTACAAACTGGCATGTGCAAACTGCTTTACCTGAACACTTAGCAATCACCTGCTGGCTTCCTAATCGTTACCAGGGAAAGGGATAAGCTTTAGGAGGCCCATTCTTGATCCAGGTAGACACCTGCATATTCTTTATGAGGACGTTCCATTTTATCTTGTTTTCTGCTGAACTGTATGTTCATTGGGGGGCAATGGCAACTCATAAAAATGACCAATTCCTCTTCAGCTGACTTGATTGGGATCTGAGCACAGGATACATTTGAAATGAATCTGTGCTAGCTATCAAGATCCAGATTCAATGCCTTCTCTAGTTCGCTTCACATTATATTCTCATGCACATCAGGACATGATGCCAATGCTCTGGTGATAAGCATGTATCCTCTTTGAAGAGCAATGCCTGTGTTTGCTATAGGACTCACTACATTTACAATATAGAAACCCCCCCACCCCATGCTGGCGCCTTATTGTAGCTTTGATACAGGTACTGCAGGGTATTTGTTGCATGTCTTCAAGCCAACAGTAAACTGCTGTCAACAAGCCTATGCACGACCGCAATCAAATCACAGACACAGGGGATAGAAGCATTTGAACTCCGTGCCAGCAACAGATCAGGTAACTTTTTTCACGGAAGAAATACAGAGTTGTGCACCGCTATTATTTCATTAGCCGTGCCATTTGTTTTTTCTATTTATCCCTTCTGTTGAGATTGCGTGCCAGCGAGCGACTTTGAAAGGGGGGGCAGATAATACACAACACCTTGCCTCCCAGGACATCACAAACACTTGCCTTTAAGACCTGAACTGTGTGGTTTCCAACCTTCACTCTGCTGGAACACACAATAAACAAGGGAATTTAATAAAAACAAGTTATAGCATAGGATCCTAAAAGTAGAAGAGAGGGCTGCTTCGTTCAAGACCTGTTTTTCTTTTTACAAGAACGTTTTGTTTTTTGTTTTTTTTTGTTCAGTAACCAAGAAGTAGTAAGACATCTGGAGTTTGTAGTAATTATTTGTTTTTTTTTGTTTTGTTTTTTTTTAAACTTAATTGGAAACCTGTCTTGTCTCATAAAA
Organism: Acipenser ruthenus; assembly: GCF_902713425.1. Lineage (NCBI taxonomy): Eukaryota > Metazoa > Chordata > Actinopteri > Acipenseriformes > Acipenseridae > Acipenser > Acipenser ruthenus. The sequence continues at coordinate 1,319,327 of NC_081197.1, forward strand.
GCTGTGATCCTATTACCCAGTTTAAAATCCATGCAGTGGCAATACAACATGCATTTCTATTCCTGGCTTAAAGAGCAACGTTCTGAGTAAGCAGAGTTATCTGAACTAATGTATTCTTCTGTGGCAGCAGTGTGGAGTAGTGGTCAGGGCTCTGGACTCTTGACCGGAGGATCGTGGGTTCAATCCCAGGTGGGGGACACTGCTGCTGTACCCTTGAGCAAGGTACTTTACCTAGATTGCTCCAGTAAAAACCCAACTGTATAAATGGGTAAATGTATGTAAAAATAATGTGTAATCTTGTAACAATTGTAAGTCGCCATGGATAAGGGCGTCTGCTAAGAAATAAATAATAATAATAATAATAATAATAATAATAATAATAATAATAATTATTCACTTTGTATCAGTTCCTGTTTCAGTCATCAAATTCACCTGCCCCCAGAAAACACTCTGACTCCATAGTGGACGTACTGTAAGAGACACCAGTGTTGCAGGGTAACAGGGAAATGGTGTACCTGATGTACTGTGGCCTCAAGCTGCATGGAAGTCAACAGGTGATGTGATGATTGAAACAGAAAACTCATACAAAGTGAATCTAAAGAACAAGAAGAATGCTTCAGTTAAGATACCTCCATTGCTGTACCATTCAAACACATTCCCTCTGTGAAGACATTATGGAAGAAGAGATATCATCGATCCTAACTGAGATCAATCCATTGACTTGACTACTGTTTAAGGCATTTACTGGGGTGTTGCACCGAGAGGCCAAGGTCCCAAGTTGTATTAATAATAAAAAACACTTCAATACGTGCTTAATATCCAGGGTGGTTTACAAGGACGTGCAGAGCAGGCATGGATCCGAGACATGCAAACTCATTGAAATGTTCTTGAACAGGCACGTGTCTCGATGAAGTGGTCAGACTGGACCGAAAGCCAGATAAAGGTAATTTGTCATTTTGGGCTTAGAACCGCATGTATTTAGCACTGGGGACAAGCAAATAATAAACTGGGCCGTTATAGACATCAACAGCCAGATCAGCGCAGAATAAAGTGAAACCAAACAAATGGTGCAATTCAGTCCAAATGTAACTTGCAAAACTATTCTACTGAAAAGCACAGGACAAGAGCTTTAAATCTGTGTTTAATTACTTAACGTTTCAATCTTTTGGGGAGAGGGTCGTTTATTTTCAAAAGTATTTTACTTTTGAATTAATTTCAAATTGTACATCGATTTTCACATAAAGTATTCAAGTACAGCGGTTTACAATGTATCAGGATAGTAGACAAGAGTATTTATTTTATTTTCTGCAGTGTATCGTTTAAAATGTTTAAACTTCCAAGTCCCTTCAAAGAGCGATCAGAGAGAAGGAAATTCCCTCAAAGAATATTTTGTGAGGCATTGTTAACTGGCAGGTAGTGTAGCTTACAAGTGTTTCAGACCATGCTAGCACTAAGTGGGTGGCATGTGCAGAGACATGCCAGAGACACTCTGGCTAATCCACATGGCCAACAGCAATGCAGACAGGAATGGGGTCGGGAGTTTGCATTCTAAAGTTCCCGGAGCCTGTGCAAGCTCACCACAGGGAAAGCACTGTCAATCCCGGACCACCTCCGACTGCTCAAGCTCCAAGCAGGTGTCTTTCACAGCTGAGCTCCACCAATGGCAAAGGCAGCGCCCAACACACCGTACAGTACGATCGACTGCACTGCCGCCCTGAGAACCAAGCGTTCAGCTGCCTGCGCTCCTCCCATCTACAGCAAGGGTTTTCACAAGCTCTGGGAGGGACGCTTTGCAGGACACGCACACAGGACCCATCCATAGCAGAACTCTGCATCATGTACAGCTGTGGCCAAACGTTTTGCCTCGCTGAATTTCCTATGCCAGCCACACAGACAATGTGCCACAGTCTCCGTTATTATTAACAAGCCACAGCTGAAACAGTTCATGCCCTTTAGTGTTGCAGCAATGATCTTTTCAATGAGGGTGGAATGTATAGTACATCATGCATAACTTCAAACTCCACTGGCACACACTGGGAAACACATCTGGTACAATGCATGACATACTAAAGCATGTGTTTATACTCGAGACGGGAACAGACATGAAGGTGTTGTTGCAAGACAACAATAACAGCAGCAGGAATAAACACGGTCCCATCTGCACAAGGTGACCTACTGTTACAGTACCTACACACTCAACAATCAATATTTTCAATTACAAACTTTAAATCAATGTCACCCCCCCCTCAATCTTAGAGATCGGGCGTCTGGGGTACAAGGCTAAACAATTCATTGGTTTATTCTGGAATGCCACCCCCACCTCCCCAGCACTGGGAGTCTCCTCTAAATTAATATAATAAATTGCTGGGGGGCCCAGGTGGGCTCTGTTCTCTCTCTGCTCTGCAGGGGATGAATGTATCTGCATTTCCTTCCCTTTTCTATTGTGCGGTTACAGCCATCAATCTCCACTTGCAGAATACTACCCGGCAGGTCTCACTGCAGCTAAATAAGCGGATTCTGTCCTCCAGATCAACCTATTTTACTTCTCTTTTCTTTGGTTAGAATCCCTTAGAAAAAGTTTCCCATACTGTATAAAAAGCAGAGCAAAAGGGATCTTTCAGAGATATCTGTGTTTAGGTGAAGCACAGATTGGCATTAACAGTAATGGCTTGGTCTTCTGTTCCAGCTACAATGGCTGAACTGATATAAATTATGTTATGCAATATAATTTTCACTTGGTTGCTTATTGTTTTTTTGTTGTTGTGCTATGTTTATTGTTCAATAAGAACAAAGAAACTAAAAATTTCAAATGAAAAATAAAATAGACTGAGGACGGGACTCTTCTAATCCCCAGGGTCAGCTTCCTTGTCTGTGCCACACACGTTCATTATTATTTGTAATGCTTTAGGCTCAGAGCCGATATACATGTTATCAGCTTCCCTCAACTTCAGCATCAGTGGAGCGCGTTACCTGGGCTGCAGGCCGAGGAGGCAGGACGGCTGGATCAAAGGCAGCCTCCTGAGAGGCACCTGCATGGAACTGCTGACTTCACACTGGAGACAAGACTCAGGCAGACATACACTTAGTGAATGGGACTGTACATCTCCACAAAGAGAAAGCCCTGCTTGACAGACACGCTGCATTCTTCACATGCACCACAGCCCCATTGTGCTTCTAGAAAAAAGAATAACGCTGCCCTATACAGTAATACTCCGAGTGATCGTACAGTAGGAGAAGAAAAAAAAAGGATGTTCGTAACATACATCCACTACATGTGCATTTCAAAATGCAAGAGTGACATTTGGACAGGCGTCTAGGTCCCATTTCAGATATTCCCAATATGTTGTGGTAAAGAATGTTGTATTTCATGTATAATAATAATACAAAGAAAAACAAACACTCAAAATAGTGAAATAGTAGCAATACTAAAATAAATGAAGTTTATTTTAGTATTACTATAAACACTATTGCAGCCAATGTCCATTCCCCACAGCCAGTTTGGTCAATATACTACCCCACATTGCATTTTTTCATTAGAAGCGTGCAACGATATTAAAAACTTTGTCGAAATGTCTTGTGGGAGTTTGCCATAACCAAAGGCAAAATGAACAGTAACAGCAGGCACCTATCGATTAAGAGGAGGTCTGCTATCTCCGAGTCCTGTCTGAGACGTGCTGGTAAATCACACTTGATTAGAAAGCAAGTCCACAGGGACCGGAGTTTGACAGTCAGTCCCACGGGCCAGGGCTCCGTTTGCAGAGTAAGCCCATTTCAAAATCAGCAAGCAAAACTATGCATTAGGATAACAGCATAGCAATGATAAGTCTGACATATTTCATAGCAATTATCCCTCTGTGCTGCCCTCCACCCCTCCCTCCCTCCTCCTTTACCGTTATAGAGGGCCCACTGTGAATTTAGTGAGGGTTTTATATTATATAAATAAATAAATCATTTTAAAAGAGGTTGGCAACTCAAAGATGCCCACATTCTTTATTAGAAATCCCTATGCATTAAAATTCCACCTCTCTGAAATTGCTACTAAAATGGAAACACTTTTCAACATTTTTGTTTTTGACAATTTTCCAACACAGAAGCTCCAGTAAACTAATCTCTACTTACACATGCAGGACCTTGAGGCATCTTTTGTCAATGGGGTCCATTTATTTAGCTGCACGATACCACCGCGCTACATGTTGTGGTATAAAGCTGGTATTTTGCAGACCTCTCTCCACTGCATGCACATTCATTTTAAGGCAGCCAGTACATCAAGGGGGAAAACCCCAGAAGTATCATTATAGAGTTAAAAGGCAGCTGTATTAAGATCTGTTTAGATCCATAACTATTTCATTGTCAAATATATTGAGTAAATACAAAACTTTACTTTAGATATATACAAAAATGTCCTCCCCCACGTTTCTGTTCAATGCGCATGTAATGCAAACTACATTAGAGACAGACAGCATCTTTCTGCCCATCTACTGCACACCAAGGCAGTATATATACAGTCGTGCAGTCATATATGGCTCATGGAGCGTCACAGTAAGGTTATGCTCCACTCAAGGGTTTAAATGGCTTTGAAAAGACTGAAGGACCAGATTTAGTTTCTGCTCTTCTATTTTTCTTACTCTTCTGTTTGCAAACCAAGAGTATTTTTAGGTGACAGTCTTTTTCTTTTGGCTGTTTAAGATATCTTGCAACAATTGTAAGTCGCCCTGGATAAGGGAGTCTGCTAAGAAATCAATAATAATAATAAGAACTCCCTGATCATTGGCATTATCCATAACAGTTTGTACGGCTCTGATCAGCAGTATTATATTATCGGCTCATCATGTGCCGCCAAAGGACTACCTGCATATTGCTTAAAGTTTTGTATTGGAGATGCTTTCGTCATTAGGGCGACATGTGGAGTAAATGAAAACTAAATCAAAACAGGAACTGAGTGCAAGTGGTTTAAGACATTAATATCCCCTGTGGTCCTATTTGTTTCTCTCCATCAGAAAGTCCAGACCCTTCTTTAATGCACGACAGGTTCGTCAGCAGAATTTCATTTCTTAATCTCGGGAGGCTGTGAAGCACTGGAAGCTTCATCACCAAGAAACTGCAGCAGCTGTCAATCCTGCCATTCTTCACACTAGACGCTGTCCGATTGCGAAAGAAAAAAAACACACAAAAAAAACCAGGACCATTAACCATTTAACTGCTGCAATTAAGAGCCACAAAATATACCGACAATATAATGTATCCCTTGCTTTGTCTTCTCATTATCCCAGGCGACAGTGATGTATGCATCCAGGGACAGGGACGTACAGTAACGTCACTTCGACTTTTACATAGCGAACCGCCGATCCAATTGGGAAGAAACTTGCTAAGGATATTCTTTTATCACCCAGAGTATTAAACATTCAATAATGTTACCTTTAGAAATATTAAAGGCAAATTTCAACTGTCAGTTTCTTTTAGTGTTTCTAAACTAAGGACATTCTTAATCACGTCGGCACACAGACTTCTTTATTATTTTTTACTGCGTTTTCAGAACTAATTGCAGAAATCTCTATAGCACCGAGCTAAAAATGTAGCTGCAAAATCAACACAGGTGGAACCAATGGTAAAAATAAGATCAAAACACAGCACACCGCAAATCTTGTGTGACGACTTTCGACTGCCCCTTGCAAAGTAGATTGTGATCTCTAGATTGTATCCCTTCCACTTTCCACTGGAACCGAAAACACACCATCAGACACAGACACAAACAGACAAAGACACACACAGATATTCCCACTGGAACCGAAAACACACCGTCAAACACACACACACACACACACACACACACACACACAGACAGGCCAGCTGTGTCCAGCTATGACTGCAAACAATCATCAGTAGCCATATTAGTGGACCACTTTGTCAGCTGCTGGGAGTCAAACCAGAAAGCCAGATCAGAGTGGCAACAATACTGAGCCAGGGATAGGGATTTGGGGTTGCCAAAAGTTGCATGGAAATAAGATGTAATTGACAGTGATTTAGACAGTGCTTGGTTATTAAGCCATTCAAGGATTATAGCTGTACTTGCGTTTCATTGCTTTACATGTACCTCCTCACCACAGTGACCAAAAGCTTTTAAAATTACATTAAAACATTACAACAGGAAACATACTGAATAATGGTTCATACAGTAAATCATTTTGAAACCACACCTGAGACTTTTTTCTTTTTTTTTCTTTTTACAAGCAAGCTATCTGAATGTGCAACTTTGAAGTGACCTCAATCTCAAGTCAGTCTGTTATTTTAAAAGAACACAAGCAACCCGGCTTGAAACTATGTATTAAAAGTTTTGAAATATCCTTTAAGGATGGCCAAGAGATGATCTGCTGGTAAATATCAGCCTTCATCTGCTGGCTCGTAATTATCAGCTTGCACTGAGGCAATGTGCTGTACCTCCTGTTCTAGCGCAGAATCGTTCCTCTAATGACAGAGCTCACTTGGGTAAGTATATATGTTTTCCTTGCAAAGCTGTGTGTGATTCGTCACACCTGACCCCATGTAAGGCTCTGATGATAAGTGAGGAGAGACCAATTGGTGGGTATAGCCAAAGTTTAATGCAAGTTCTCAGCCAGATATAAACGCTTTTTACTTTTGTTACAAATGAACAAGTGATAATGTCGTGTGTGAGCAGGACTTCTTAACAGTTTAACATGAAAGCTGGCAATCCCAAAACTGCAGCAGTAGAAGGTTACGAACGTCTGGCACAAAATGATTGGAGAAAAAGTAGGGTGCTAAACGCAATCTTTTTAAATGGAGGTTAGTATCAGGATGTTGGACAAATGAGAACAATGAACTTATTGCAAACCTTACTGTAGCAAACCTTTCTGTACTGTAGGTACATTTTTTGCTTTAGCACACACATCTTGAACAAAGAGTGCTTTTATGCCGACGCTCACATGCTTATCTGGAGCAGGTTGGTGTCGTCAGGCAATGGATGCATAGGCTTGGCATTTTGCAAGTGTCAGCTTGTTCAATTGATAATACTGTTCCTTAAAAAGGTCTTTTTACTCTGCAAGCTCTAAAGCAACACATTTTAGTTAGCCATGACTCCACACATTTTAGGCTTGTGCAATAGTGTTTTTATCTACTTTCTGAATTACCGTACCTAACCACAGCTTGCACTGCAATCATTTATTTCTTATTTAAAGCTGGATTGGTACGAGCGGTTCCAATGATAGGTGGAAGACATTACATTTGTATAATGGCAGGATTCAGCTGATGATCAAAGCAATCTAAAAGGTGGTCCTACAAACACAATGGGGATGTCCAGCCAACAGCCCTCTCTTTTCTTCTCATGACTGAGAGACACCTGCCTTCCAAAAGAAATCGGCCTGTTTTTGAGGTTAGTCTGAAAAAAATGGTCCGTGGTCGTTCCGTATAGATCTGTATAGCGTTCTGGCTTTTTTTGGAACCCTTTGGTTTGTTTAGGTTCTACAAAAAGCAAAAGAACGCCATGGGTTGAATATTAAACCAAAGGGTTCTAAACAGAACAATTGGGGGGGTTGGTCCATAATCAGATGCTTCATATTTGGAACCTGGATTTAGGGGTTCCACATAGTAATCATCGGATTTGGAACACCTAAATAGGGATGGACTGGATCAAACGGTTCTTTTTAGAACCCTCAATAAGAATGACTCTATACAGAACCTTATCATAACCAGGGTTCTAGAAAAAAAATTCTCAGGGAACCATATAGTGCTGTATACAGTAGAACGCACAGGCTGCCTAGAGGTTTAAAATCAGACAATTGTTGTTACCAAGTTTCACAATAGTTCATAATTATGATACAGACCTTTTCCCCACTGATTGGTCTATACATGAAAAGTGTTCTGTCATGCCTAGTCATCTTTTTTGTTTGTTTGTTCATATAATTAAAGTTAGGCTGGGCACATTCACAGGACACCAGTGAAAATGAGACCTATTTAAGAAAGTGGTTACTGCTACCATATACAGCAGGCCCATGTTATATTAGCTTTCTAGGTGTTTTCTGAGAAATGTTTCAGAGCTGTAATATGCATCATGTCATTTACAACCCCATTAATGCCCAAAGCACTAGCATGAGCATGTTGGGAAAGGTAAACAATCAGGACTGTCTGAAAGCTATGGGAGAATGCCGTAAGCTTATATTTTAGAGCAAAACTGAACACTGACATTGCTGGAATCTGCACCACAGCTTTACAGAACTGATCTCTCTATCAGTCTGCATTCTACACCAATCCCACTTCACGCACAGATACGCTGGAAGAGAAGTGACAATTTGTTTAGAACTCGGGGATCATATCGCTTGCTAAGATCAAGTCACAATTCCTGCTGAGCCAAAGTTAATTAACCTTGAAGCTCAACATGCACCATCTGATACAACTATAAGGCATCGTTTAATACGAGAGCAATGCCAGACGCACACTTTAATAAGACTTCCAGATTGTACTGATTGACTTAGTTTACAATACTGCTTATGTTTAGTACGATGGTGCCGCAGTTTAAGGGAATTCGGTGAAACGCAATCCTTGTTGTTTAATATAAACGTCAAGTCCATGTTGTAACTGGAATACCAAGCGGCAGCTATTTCATTACATGGTATTGCGCCGATACACTTTGTGAATGCAAATCATGAAGAGCTCATTTAGTTTGTGTGTCACCAACCCTTAGTTCACCCAGACACAAATAACCCACATACTTTTAACAGCGGACTTGAAACACTGTGGCCCGAAGCACAAAGCTTTTTAAGCCATTTAATGACTCTTTTTAATGAATTAAAACCTAATAAAGTTTGATATGCATGACATGGTTAAAAAAACAAACCAGCATCAGAGTAGAACAATTCACTTTGCGAATGTCAACGGGGTTTAAATCACTGAAGAGACTAACAAAAAAGAAGAAGAAAAAACAGCAGTCAAAGGGAACAGTGTGGTTGTGTTTCAAACTGTTTACTCCAGTCTTTTATAACCTCCTGCTTTTTTTTTTAAAAGGAGAAAAATACGTGGTAATGTTAAAATGCAAGATCCAAACGATCCACTGTCTCTTAAGCACTCTCAAGTGGTTTGTTTGTCTGTAACAAGAACATGTATTTTTCTTCTTACAAAATATATAACGCTGCCCAAAATGCATCAACATTTTTATCTGTACTATTATAAATGAAAATAGTTCTCAAAACTTTTCAATTATGGTAAGAACTATTACTGTATATGAATCTGAAATTACCCAACTGAAAAAATAAAACTTTTATAGTTTTTATAGTTTGCAGTCTAAAAAAAGTAATGAAACTAAAGGTTTTATAGTTCTAATCTAAACAATAAAATTACGCAAGACCTGAAAGAAAAGCATTTGTTTTCAAAATGTGTGGAAGCAAAACAACTCAAACTTGGTGGTGACCTTTGAGCTTCTTTTTTTTTTCTTCACAGTAATGGATTTTTTTTTTAAATGAAACACAGCTTTTGAGCTATCAGAATGAATGGATTCCAATTCTGGTGCTTTACTCTAGAAACAACACCTAGAATCGTACTGTAAATAAGATATGATTTGTTATGTCTATATATAGAAAACAAAGTGTTGATTAATGAGGTACATTAGAAGCTCTCTAATCTCAAACGATAGGTCTCTGGGTCAATCATGTCCTGAGATACGACCATGTGAAAATGTGGGTCAAAAGGGCTCTCTCAGGAACTACCACATCGAGTTCAAACCAAGGTTACTGGAAACTTCTTGGAGTGTAGAATTCATTGACAAATGTACAATTAATCATCTCCATTGGGGGGGGTTTATGATTTGTCAAATATTGGTTTCTTTTAGTAGATAAGCTTGGAACACAAAAACCAGCTTGGGTCTTCCATAGGCCTCCCAAAATGCATTCCTACTGTGTGTATTAACAGCCTGTTCCCATCAACCCTACCCGAACAAAAACCTGTACTTTTCTGATTACGATGACCTCGGGCCTCGAGTTATCGCTATTAGACATGCACATTTTAAACAGTTACTTGTGAAGCTTATGGTTTCCACAATTCAAAGATTACTGTACTGTGCATCCCCACTTTAATCTGATATTACCCTCCAGATGTGGGTAATTGAAAATGCTGTGGAGCGCTCTTCAGATTCTGCACATAAAGAGGTTTCCTACATACTTGAACTACAATTTGCAGGCTGACCCCCAATTTTCCAAGGTCAAACCTCAGGACCTAGCTCACCTAGAGAACTAGATTTCCCGAGATTAGCTGGTTTCATACGAACCTCGTTAACCTCAATTTTTTTTTCATAATATTTCTTAAAAATCAGTTTGAAGTGGAATCGCACAATACTTTCGTTTTACATTTTCCACACAAAATAAACATGTTGGGATCATACTCTAATATACTCATATTAGAGTCTTAGCTATTCTAAGATTTTATGAAAATCAAAATGTTTTCTTCCCCTCCACTTTTCAACACCTGTGCTTATAGCCTAGACACCTTGGGAAGACATTGGGTTTTCTGATGAAATGCACACTTTGCAGAAGAACATTTTATTGCTGAATACAATTGTATGTTGATAGAGTAGGAGGCTTACTGCATAGAGTATGAGCACTGCAAATGCAGTTGCAGCTATTCTTACACTGAGGGTGGTGCTATCAAAAGAAGTTGCCTGTCATGGTACAGTACCACACAGATGCAAGGCTGTAAGCAAGGTCTTTCATCTCCCTGTGTTGGGAGCATCAGGTTTCTCCAGGGGCTCAGCAGAGGGCTGGAGAACTTACTTTTTGTCATTTTATAAACCTCATTTACAAAAGGACCAGATTGCACAACATTCCATCTGCTCAGAGTGAAGGTATCTTCATTTGAATTGCATGTGGTTCCAATCAAAATTAAGCAAGCTCTAAACTTCTTAAGGAGTCTAATCACGATGATTCCCTTTTCATGTCCTTATTTATTCCATTAAAGCAATTTACAAATGAAAGACAGATGCTTCCACATCAACTGTAGGTCTGGGTTTGAATGAAAGCAAAAAATAAATAAAAATAAAAAATGACCAGCCACAACGATAGAAGGGAGATTTACAGGAAACCTTTGGTTATTGACAGAGCGTGCCCCACTTAACCCAGTTTCGTTCGACGCTATATTAGGAAGGTTATACAAAGTCATGGTCTATATATTACAGATCTCATAATCTACAGCGGTGATCTCTGTATTTTTAGTTGAGTGAACATGTAGTTGTGGAATGTAGATTTAAACTGGCTCTGCATGCAATATTTCGTTTAGTTCCCTTTACTCTCCCTCTTTATATTGCAATTGGCTTGTGAAGAGAACACAATTTATAATTAACATTCTCATAGTTTTTTTTAGCACATCTAGCACATGTGCCAGTATGGACGTTGTGAATTCTAAAAACATCCAAGCTTCTTGCAGTACATGCACCCGAAAGAAAAAGAAACACACATGCATAAATAAATCAATACGAATGAACGAATCAGCCAGAACATGCTGTATGAGACAGGGTTCAAATATAAACCCCTCTGTAACACTGCAGCATTTTGAAAACGGCGAGTCTGAAGCACCCACTAAATAAATAACTGTGCAAGTCCTTGTGATTCTTCTTGAGGCATACAGTAGCTGCTGTATTTCTATTCCCAGCCTGGAGATTTTTTCTTAGAATATTATACATAGTGCTCATGGAAACAAAAATAAAGCTGAGTTAAGAGAATGTGGTTAAAGTGCTGATGCACTGACATGAAAAGGTTATTCAGACTTTTACCAGACGTGTTTTTAATTAAACCTGAAAATTCTTATGTTATCCTTAGTGCAAGGATGGAAATAAGACTCCTATTGCATAGCAGGTTCACCCATTCCAGGTTTTACTGCAAGCTTGATTAGCCACAGTGTATAGTAACAGGCTTGGATGTGTCTTATTAAACTCATAGTAAAACCAGGAATGGATCAAACTGCTCTGCAATGGGTCTCATTTCCATCCCAGTACTGGTCCAGAGATTTAAAAAGTTGAAACAATGTTGAAGTTGACTCCTTTTATTTGACTGTACCAAACGCCATTATAAAATAATTTTATAATTAACAATGAGAAGTACTTCTCATGACAGAGAAACGTGGAGATGCACAGCATTGCAGCAACAACCCAAAATATATATATATATATATACATATATATATACACACATATACATATACATACATATATACATATATACACACATATACATATATATATACACACATATACATATACATACATATATACATATATACACACATATACATATATATATACACACACACACACACATATACATATATACATATATATATATATAGATAGATAATATTTTTTCTTTATATGGTTTTGTATCCCCTTAAGAGACAGCATGTCTATATTAATTCCAACAACATAGCATCAAGGATTCCATAGTTGCTTTACTCTACCCTATTTTAGGCCTCCAGCGTGTCAGTCTTAAAATGCCAACAGCATTGAGTATGATAGCTGTGACCCATTTAATAGCCAAAGCAGAGTGGGTAAAGCTGCCCAGCTGGTCTAAGGCATCTCATAGACAACTAAACAAAATAAATACTTATTTGTATTATTATTTATTTTTTTATTTATTTATATACACACACACACACACACAAGCTTTCAATGAACTCTGAATACAAGGACAAAGGGCTGGGTGTTAGGTTAAAAGGTACAGTCAAAATGCAACAAAACATGTTCAGCACAAACACAGTTTTTTTTTTTTTTTTTTAAGTTGTACTGTGCATAGTGATAAAAACTGAAATGCTCACATTTTATTTGATTGGTCGAAAAGGCTGGACAGCTATGCATACTATATTGTATAGGCATGCACCTTACAGTGATATCTCAGTAAAATCAGCATCAAACCACTAAAAGCTGTTGAATGTTTTAACTTTGTTTTCTCTGAGGAAACGCTGCAGCAGCAGCTCTCTCTGGTTCTGTAGCTATTTTAAAAGACAAACTTATTTTTTATTTATGGCTTCCAGTAATCATGTCATATATAAATAACAAACTGGCGATGCTTTCCCAAGTTAGATTACATCTGTTTACCACTGCATGTGGACTGCTTGTACTCTATATAAGAATAATAGATATCATCACAAAGCTTGCTACTCAGTGATACATTCACATATCCAGAGAAAAATCTCATCAGCACTCGGGAACAAACGACTTGCAAAAAAATAAGATAGTTAAAATATGTAGGCCAAACACAGTTCACTTGAAGTCGATAAACAGGGGTGTGCAATTTATTTAAAATAAATAAATAAATAAAGAATTATTGTCCATGGGACAAAATGCTAGCAAAATCCACTTGCCCTGAAAAATCTACTTGCTCCCTCACCATCCCACAACACACAACACACGCACAAATAGAAAATCACTTTGAGGATTTTGCTTTTATTAAAGATTGAACACAATCAATTAGTGATTATTTGATTTCCTGAATGAAAAATGACTATTAAAGAAAACGTAATTCAGTCCAAACAAAACCGAGCCCATCTACTTTTTGTGCATGACACAAACAAAAATATTAATTAAACTAAAATGATTCAAACTACGTCAGACTTTTAGGTAGGAGATCATTAAATTACACTTATGGAGACAATTCTGAAGAAAAATGAACTTGAGTACATTTTAAAACATACTTTTTTACATTCAAACTAAGAAATGGTAGAGTATATTTCACCATAGAGTGAAAACGTTATTGATAATAACCTTCAGTACCTGAAGGTCATGTTATGCTAAACAGGTGGAATGGGTTAAAGGATTGCTTTCTAAACTACATTACCCAGAAGCACAGCGATGACGCTTGTTGAATACGTTTTAGTTTCCTATATGGCCATTGGATAAAGAGAAATCATTTTGTTTTGTGGGCGTTTCAGTGGGAGACCGAGGGTACTCTGCGAAGAGTCGAGTCAGAATTCAGAGAAGGTAGCATAACATTGCTAAACCATTACGTGTAAAACAGTCTAAAGGTTTTTGTAATTTTTATTATGTTAAATGCTATTCCTAGAGCTGGTGGTCAAACTTTACTGGGCTCCTACTGCAGACAAAGCTTTTCATTGCTGGTGTGTTTTTTTTTTTCTTTTTTATTTATATTTTGTGGGTGTGGGCACATTAGCCTCCCCTGGAAGACCCAGGCTAGCCCTGCAGGTGTCCGCTTTGAGCTGACTTGTGCCTGGCCATTAGGGTCTGCTGTAGTGCTGTGAGGAGGAGGCATCCTTGATGATTCAGCCTGCCCTACCTGCAGTGAACCTGATTGTTCCTAAATGATAAAGAGAATATGTTTTCTGTATTGGTGGACACATACTTTTCCCATCAGTATAGCCTATTGTGATACATATCATATCGTGACACGGAGACCTAAGTGTTTATCGGATGAGATCAAGGTATTGCAAGTGACTCTGCAGCAGCAGTTGTGATGCATACTGTAGTTCACCCCCTAGTCTCTGTAAGTCGCTTTGGATAAAAGCATCTGCTAAATGACTGATAATAATAATAATAATAATAATAATAATAATAATAATAATAATAATAAATGTGTATATTTAGAACACAGCTTAACCAGCGCTGCTTGTATAGAAGTGTAAAATGTAACTTGAACTCTGCTCCTCTGGAACTCTGAACCCTGGGGTAGCAAGGCAGCAAAGAGGCTGCAGTATGGGAGATCTGCTTTGATAACCTGGCACCAGATAACTGGAGCAAATTACCTTATCAAAACAGCTGCCAACTGTGAACAACAGTAACATGCCACTGCTCACCTACTTCAAATGACCTTGACCGATGGGTTGTGGGTTCAATCCCAGATGGAGGACACTGCTGCTGTACCCTTGAGCAAGGTACTTTACCTAGATTGCTCCAGTAATTGTATGTAAAAATAATGTGTAAAAAAAAATAATGTAATTGTATGTTAAAATAATGTGAGATCTTGTAACAATTGTAAGTCGCCCTGGATAAGGCCGTCTGCTAATAAATAATAATAATAATAATAATAATAATAATAATAATAATAATAATAATAATAAATGTAGAATAGTGTGTGTGTGACAACTAAACAGAAAGGTAATTGTCCAGGCAGCCCATTAGGAAAGGCTCTAGTTACACATGTTTCAGCCACTGAGGTTACAGTACCTTTGGGTTTGATTTCCCACTGTGGGCAATCATCCCGTGTAACATACTGTGGGGGGGGTCAATTTGCATGCGGTTTGACCATACAGTAGGGCAGAATATGCTAGAACACCGAGTCGACTGTCACATTGTCTTATTTACTGGAAAACAGCTAACCGCATAAATAACTAAATAACATAACAAAGACTGCAGATTTGCATATCAGATAAATGAATGCGATTAAATGTTTATCAAAACACGACTGCTCCCACGTCACAACACTAAACACGTTAGAGCTCCACACCCAACACGACGTCTGATTGACTGTTTACTCACCCTGGCGACTGCAGGAATGGGAGGAGCCTTTCTTTACAGCGTCCCGAGCTAGCTAAAGAAAGCTGACGTTTCTCAACAGTGCGAGTATCCAGTTGCTGTTGTCTCAACAGTGAAACAGCAAGTTCCACCAGTCGACGAGGTGTGTCTTTGCAAACGAGAAGTTCTCTTAAAATAATGATGTATCATTAATACAGTACGAGGTTTCACTAGCACCTGTGTACGACTTTCTCTCCTACCTTGGCAGCGTCACAACAAATACACAGCACCGTATTAATACAATTATAAAGCTTTTGAATGATAGCACTAGTTTAATAAAGTAGTATTATTTATGCCAGGCAAACACAGTGTAGGCTTGCTCCTGTCTGTACTGATGCCAAGGTACCATACCGGGTACCTGGTCGGGTAGCTCAGGTCATGGAGCAGCATCCAACAATGACAGATACGGTATAAGCAAGAGCAATCTGACAGCCAAAGTACCTAGAAAGTATACTCAACGTGGTTGTTTTGTAAGCGAGAATCCACAGATAGTTTGGGAGATGTGTTGTCCTACCTTTTCCTCCTGTGCAGCATGCACGGTGTAGTGGCTGGGCCCGGCCCATGACCCGTACCGATAATATGCCAAGCCGCTCCCGAACACCAGAGACCCCAGCAACCCAGGTCCGACTGCTCGGCGGACCCCAGCGCGTTTAAAACCTGTAAATCTACCAAAACCTCTCCTCAAACTCATGCAAACTCTTCCCCAGGTAGCCATCTTCGCGGAAGTGTCAAACCGTCTTCTCGCGAGAATGGGAGTTTGAAAGAAAAAAAAAATTAACACCCGTTCCGTGAGTTGGTTTGGCTCAGAACTTGCGTCTAAGGATAGTAGGTAGGGTAGAACATTTCTGACCTTTGCCAAGGTACATGTATGATATAACAGACACTTTGCACATTACAGCTACATATTTAGATGCATTTTTTTTTTTTTTTTGCAGTCCAATTCACGTCTCAATATAAGGCTAATACAGCGCACTAATCCTAGTGGTCTTAGATTTATTTGGCATGGAACCGATCCACATAGCAGGTCTAATAAAACGTACTGTTGCAATGTACAGGAATGTAGTTTAGATATTGAAGTACTTAAAACTATTTTTCTGCATATATTTATCAATGTATTTCATTATTGTGTGTTTCAGATTGAAAAGACATGCCCCCGACTCCATTGACAGGTCTTACTGTACAGCATTACGACAATCCGTACGGCATACGATCTGTGGGATACAGATGAGTTGCATTCAGTGCCTGGGGTATTTTACAGTCCTCTGCAGCCGTCTTCTTCCCTATCTGTCACTATGAATACAGCCTTTTTTTTTTGCATTGCTTTACATGAGGAAAAACGGCATCTTTGTATGAGGCTGTCATGCATTCCGTTTGTCCCCGTGCATGAAAGGGTTAAACCGAGTTGTACACATGTTTATTGGAGAATATGATTCTGGGGCATTACAAAAACACTGTGTGTTCCAGAGCAATAAATGAGAGAGCGTGCCAATAACATTAGAACAGTATCTGTAAAGATTATCACAGCTTTAATTTTAGGCAGGGATATTTTATTGTACATGGTGTTTATACTGAAGCCATTCTTCCAAGCTGAATTAGTGCTGTGAACATTAACACTGCAGAAAAATGAAAACTGACATGCATTTGAGATTTATAAAGTACAATAACTGGCCTTTTACAAACTGTTTTCAGTCAGCTTGCATAATATGTCTGACAGCTAGAGCTCACTGCTCTCCTTTTCCACCAGCGTGTTTAGATTGTTTTATTGTTTCAATCTGTTCCAGATTTTTATATATATATATATATATATATATATATATATATATATGACAGTGGGTGGAACCTTGCCATCATTGTTAGAGTTGATTTATTAGCAGTATTCTTGGCCTATACAAAATCAGCAGCCCAATAAAAGCTGATATCTACTGTTCGGTGTGGTGCATTTGGCATCTCTTAATATATTGGGGGCTTGTTTTTTCTTTGTGGGGAATAGGTTTAGATATTCTGTGTACACGTGTTAGCCCAGATAACCTCAGTACTTTGATGGTGATTTCTTCCATGGATTGCAAGGGGCTGTGGAATAAGTGTTGAGTTTGTTCCAGGAATGATTCTCAGAATTCCTGCCAGAACATTCCAAGAGCATCTCAAAACTTCTGCAACATCATTTCACCACTGAAGTCAGTCAGTGCTGGAAATCTGAAATACGAAAGTATCAAAGAATAAGCTTGCATCCTTTTAAGGACTGTTCTAAGAAATGTTTTGTTATGTGAGTTTTTATATAGTTTTCTGTGCTATTATGAATTTAACACAATATATATATATATGTGTGTGTGTGTCAGTGGAGACTTCTGACATGCTTTGAATCTAGTTTGAATGAAAATTAAACAGTATTCCATTTTCTTTACATATGAATCATATTTTTACGAGAATATTAAACAGAACTAAATTGATTCACATGTCAGTATTTAAACTGCACTGCAGGTTTGCTGCAGAACTGACTGCATGATTAGATTTGAGTTCTGGATTAGTTGCACAACCACATATCCATTTCTCTTTCAGTATCCCTTGATCATTTACAGTTACGTCCAGCCTGATGCAGTCGGTACTACTGCATTCATACACTTTCACTGTGGTTTGTAAAAAAAGGTTTATTTCAATCGGGGGAGATTTCAAATCAAGCATCTGCTGTCCTTGGCCTTCCTTGCTGTTTTTATTGTAATTCTCATAATTCTGACCTGGTCATATATATATATATATATATATACACTTGATACTATGAATATGATAATGAAACTACTGGATTTAACACAAATAGATTACATTTTGATGAGGGGATTATAAAGCTGTGAAGAGAGAAGTTATGTAATAACACAAAAGAAAAAATAAACTTATGATTATTTAATACAACAGCCCCCTTTTCACCTCAACCCTATAGGGTATGCTGCGAGCTCAAAACAATGATCCATAATAAAAACAAACCCTCAACCAAAGCATTTGATTGTAATTTCCCTCTAATAACCCAGTCTGCGGGACTCAAGGCAACACATTTTAATTCATGTATTTCTTTGCACTTCAAATCCCTGTGTCCCTTTCCTGTGAGTGATGTTTCCACAGAGACCGGGCAGCTAATGGGCTTGTGTATTCATTTGTTTCCACGGACACCAAGGTATTGATCTGCTGGATCAATTGAGTGACAGCTGCTCAGATGCTACACAGCAATTTATAAAACGCCGTGTCTTACAATGTTCTGCAAAGGGCTCAACAGGTGACAGTTGCAGCCACAGATTAGCAACGTGTTTTATTGTGCTTATTTGAACCCGTCTTCCTCTGGAGTCGTCTCCCTCCCTGCTTAGGGAATGACCTGCTTCCGATAATGCAGGCACTCTGGATGCATCTCCGTAACCAATCCATCATGTGTACAGAACGAGGTGTGTGGATGCAAAGGGCTGGGAAATACAGCAGTCAGAGGTTAAAGAGGTACTTGTATAGTATTATATCAATCACATGTATTTCTTACCTGTTTGATATCTTACTGTGTGTGCTCTGTATGATTATCTCTCGTTGTTTCTCCTTCGATCGGTATTTGCCAGGCTTACTAACTATTCTCTCAGAAATTGCATCTGATTTTCTGAAGTGCAATGCTCAGTATATTACAGCAGCGTTGCACTTTGCACTGAAGCTATTATTAATTTATTATTTATTTCTTAGCTGATGCCCTTATCCAGGGCGACTTACAATTTTTCTTTTACAAGATACCACATTATTTTTACATACAATTACCCATTTATACAGTTGGGTTTTTACTGGAGCAATCTAGGTAAAGTACCTTGCTCAAGGGTACAGCAGCAGTGTCCCCCACCAGGGATTGAACCCACGACACTCCGGTCAAGAGTCCACAGCCCTAACCACTACTCCACACTGCTGAAGCTAATCAGTAAAGCATCTGCAGCACTGGTCTGCTTCCACACCTCACTTCAAAAAGACCTGCCCTAGAAATGTCTTTTTAGGAAGTGATGGCAGATAATAAGCTCCACACAAACATAACAATTTAGAATTATACAGAACACACACACACACACACACACACATCCTTGGAAATGTACCAGGTAAGGTCAGGGTAGGTTATACAAAGTAGCCCTTTAAGGGATTCAAGTTTGAACCCAGTGATATATAAAAACAAGTACAATCACAAGCATCATGTATAAGAACAGTTTGCTGAACAGCACCACCAACAATGTTAGCGAGACACTGCTGATGAGCATTGCAAAGGTGGCACTGCCCCTTTAAATTATAGTGTGGACGATAAATACAGTATAAACACTTGAGTGGGAGCTGTAGGGTCCCAGTCTGTTTGAGGAGAGGGAGTGGGGTAGTATTGCTAATCAATAATCAATCATGCTATTAACTAATAAAGCCACCACTCCATTTCTTTTTTCTCCACCAGACATCGATGACACATTGATGGAACAGACTGAGTACAGCAGATGAACTGATAAGAAACCAGTCAAGGTTGTATCAAGCTTAGCAGAAAACCCATTGCAAACAAATGGTACCCAACCCCCTATGTATGTCCACATGTTCAAACTGCAAGTAACACTAAATGAGCACAAGCAACACCAGCAGAGTGCAATTAGACCCAGTGCTGCTGTTGTGCACGCTTGATTGCAGACTGAATTGCAGTCCGAATGTTATGATGGTGATCTCCAGTGGCAGGTCCAGTACAATGCAATGTCAGAGTGGCTGAAGTGCACTGGAGGACAGCAGCCCTGTTATTGGGTCTGGTGCTGTGCTTTTGTTGCAGTTACCTTGGCTGAGGGTAATTACAGTTATTTTTACATTGGATGGTCATACAAATGACACACTGTACTGCATCCCAAAGCATCACCAACGTTTCTACCAGTCAGTGGAAAGACTGCATTGAAAACATGGTCATGAGAAGGGCTTTTAGTTTTTAAGGGTTTTTTTTTTTATTTTATTTGTATACTTTAGTACACATCTTAGCATCGTTCTGGATTATTCTGTTGTTATCAAATACTTTATTTAAAGCCCTTTAATGGTTAAATGATCTGCTAACGGTGAAACTCTTACTGCTTAGATATCAAACAGTGTAAGCATGTTTCTGAACATGGCTGAAAACGGTTATTAACAAAGAAGTCTATTATCAATACACAACGCAGGAATCCCAATCCGCGTCACACTTTGAAGAAGGTAAACTCTACAGCGACTTCTACTGAAAGTTTAAAAAAAAAAAAAAAAAAATCTGCATGTTCCACGGTATTCTGGTTCAAGATTGTGTTCGTGTGGCTATCACTTGCATCAGATAATCTCACTGTCACTGAGTTTACAGATTCCCCCGATGATTACCGTTTCAATAATTTGTACTTTACTAATTTAAAAGTTCGTAGGAGTTCACTGTTGAAAAATACGTACATTGTGATAAATGGTAACTCTGGATTGGACTGAAGGCTGACTGTCGTCCTAGTAAACGTAAGCCTGCACCCTGTGTGGTGCTTTCAGCACAGTTTATAATAGACAGAACAATGGACTGCATCTGCGTTAAAATTACAGGAGGGCCATTTTTATCAGAGTTCTCTAACTAAATAGAATCGCAACTAGTAACGTTTTTATTTTAACAGTTCTAATACATTATATTTTCTTTTTTGGGGGGAAAAAACCAACAAAATATTTATTTTCGATACAAAAGTAAAAAATAATATTACTTATTTCAATAAAGGAATCATAGTGAGCTACGTAAAAAGGATGTATCATACTGTCGAGGTTGAAAGACGCACCTTAAGCGAGGAACCGCCGATACAGTAATGAAAATGATACATCATATTATATATATATATATATATATATATATATATATATATATATATATATATATATACATACATACACACACACTATTATTTGTGTAGTTTTAAATTCTAAAATACAAGACTGACCAATACTTACTCTGGATTCCCGAACGTAATAATATCTATATATATATATATATATATATATATATATATATATATATATATATATATATATAATATAAAGAAATACCGGCAGGTGTACCATCTCTTGCGCGTTTACCACCTTGAAGCTGAAGCGCTTGGAGCGGTCTAGCTGTGTCAGACACATACTTTGTGCGCGCTAGGACCATGGAGACGCCTGGATGTCATGACTACCCCCGGAGACTACCTTAAACCCAGCCCTAGTTGCTTTCCCTGCGCCACTGCGTGCTGGATGTGTAGAGAGTCAAGGGCTGCGGATCACTGCTGGAGTACAACATTTTGCAAGCAGCTCTGCAGAAGGAACACCTGTTTCAATCCACCCAAGCAAAAATAAAAAAAAAGGCAAGACTTCTACATTATTTTCTCTGCTGGGTCAGCGCCTCCCATTCAAACCCACTGGACACCTCTGCTCATCATTAAAAAAAAAAAAAAAAAAAAAGCTTTTGGATAATAAATCTACTCATCATATCATCATATAGAAGATCAAAGTTTCATGCGGGGATTTGATTTGTATGTTTTCTTCTGCAGGCAACGTGCGGTATATATATATATACATGTATACATGTGTATATACCCAACCTCTATATATTCTACATATGTATATTCTACATATATATATATATATATACATATATTTGCATCAAGGATACACGCTGATGCATGCAGTCCAATAGTGTAAAGAGACAGCGCATGCCTTTTTGGAGTAAGGATCCATAATTCTGACGTAGTCTGTATATCTTTAAAAAAAAATCGTGTAACGTCGGCTTTTATTTGAAGTTGGCATGGTCATTCCTACCTTAACCCAAATGGAGGAGCTACGGATTTGTATTGTGATCACAGCCGGACGGGTTGGCGAGCTTGCCAGTTAAGACCTGCGGGATATACAGTATATTATACATTATGCTAGTGTGTGAGTATTGAGTGGTGGTTTCTTACACTAACTGTGGTTTGACCTTGAACCTGTGTACCAGCCCAAACAAAATCTTACTTTTCCTAATGTGTGTGTTTAATGGATTAAAGGCAGCCCCGCTTCGCCAGTAGCTGCTGCTGCTGCTGCTGCTGCTGCAGGGAGGGAGTGGTGCAGATACCTAGTAATAAGATCTCTCGGGTTGACACCATTATTATTGTTGTTTATTCTTGTTCTCTAAAAGCAGAATCTTCTGATGGCTCCTTTAGGTGAAGTTGGGAACTATTTCGCTGTTCAGGATGCGGTTCCTTTTGGGAATGTGCCTGTTTTACCGGCGGATAATCCGGTTTTCTTAAGCGATCACCTGGGCCAGTCGGAAGCTGGGGGTCTACCCAGGGGGGCTGCAGTAACGGACTTGGATCATTTAAAGGGGATTCTGAGAAGGAGGCAGCTCTACTGTAGGACTGGATATCACTTAGAGATTTTCCCCAATGGTACCATCCAGGGAACAAGGCAAGACCACAGCAGATTTGGTAGGTATATTAACCCTGTAAGTGTCAACACGATGAAGTAAAAACGTTTTGGGGTTCTTTTTGGAGTGGGGGCGAGTGTTAACGGCAATGTGTTCTACTGCAGTGGTACTGTATTTTACCCATGAGACGGGACAGGGTTCTCATTTGGGTGCTTCTGCTACAACTGCAGAAGGTGTTCAAAAAGGGGCGGCACGCATTTCTAACATTGCATTAACTCTGTATAGCACCTGACTGTATTTGGACATTTTATTTTAATAGTGTATACCCCCAAATGCTTTTTATTTGTATCTATTACTGTATTATGTTTGTTTTTATTATATCTATTAATTTATTTTGCAAGACACTATAAACATATGTAGGTTAAGACGTTGGCTACTTTTGCAGTTTTCGGATGAGTAATGTGTTTGATGCTGTGATGTTATGCGCTGCACGTGAATTCTTTTTATTTAAAGAGGTGTTTTATTGTTTTGTTAGGGAAGGCGTGTCTAGTGGGAATATTAAACCCAACGGGCATGTATCTCTCAAATAGGAAGCAATCCTTTGCCAGCATCCCGGGGTCCCTGGAGAGTATCCTTGTGGTTAATTTTAGCATCCAGCAGTACTCGGCAGAACGCACGACGTGATAGAGTCAAAGTTAACAATGAATGTTTCATTACGTTTCAGAGATGTCGTACGAGGAGGTTGTCTCGTGTGCTGTGGCAATTCACGCTTGGACAGCAGCAGGCGCAAAAAGATGAGCTCTTCGGCTACTGTAGTTCTGCTATTGCTGCATATAGTTAATTGCAGGCTGCTGCCTGCACCCACCTGAATGCACTTTAACTAGGTCGTAAAAAAGAAGTCCTATGGTGGTTTTTCTTCTTCATGTTTAAATGCCAGATGTTCGACCAGGAGACATGTGTTCTGTATTTTTTTTTTAACGCCGTTGTAGCTCATCATCACTGCAAGGTAGAAAATAAGAGCACAGGACCTTGTGGTTTATTTAAACAATGCATTAAATAATGCAAACAGCACATAGACGATATTTTATTTATTAGAATAGCCTGTAATGAAAGCAACGTAGATATTGTACGTGCAATAAATAGCTGTGCTGCAAACACTCAGCTTGGCATGCATGCGCGCGCCGGGCATGTACCATACAGTAAGAAACATGTACCTGTGAGTTTACATCGGTGCACAGGTCATACTGCACGTATATCACGCATAACAAGGTATTACTTAGGACATGTCAAGTTCTTCCTTCCGTGGAAGGTGAGCGCTGAGGATAGAAGGTTCTTTATAAGGGCAGACCCACCTGTACACAGGCAACGCCTGCCCGCTTTGTGTTGCGACCACTCCGATCAAACCCTGTGCATATTGTATGCCTCACCTTAAATATCCCACCTGGATATGAGGACCACGTGTCTGCAAAGCCCCCGAGTGCTCTGAATAGGCAGTTCTTACTGTGATGGCCAACGCTGTGTCTCCTTGTGCACAACGGCAGTATGTCTGCGCTGCAGAATCAGTGGTGCGCTGCGGCATGAGGCGTGGGAAACAGCTTAGCTGACAGCGTTTGGGTTAAATTAGGAAACAACACTACGCCAAAGATCAGATGAGGAGGCACTGATATGATGAGAGCTCGCAGGTTGTGTACAGTACGCTGCGGGCTCGCTCCACTCGCAGGTGTACGGCGGCCGCACTGCTTCACTTGCACCGGACCCGAGGGGCGTGCGTTCAGAACGCGCTGGGTCCTAGAACGCGCCGAATTAACCTCCATGGGTTAAATATTGACGCAGACCCAAGGCATGCACAACCTATATATATATATATATATATATATATATATATATATATATATATATATATATATATATATATATAATTAATGAGTTATATTTATGTTTATGTATAATATTAAATTGTCCATTCCTTTTTTTCTGTAATAACCCATACGTTTTGTGTATTATAGTAGAAACTAGACCAGTGTTTAAATGGTTATAGTGGTTCCTGGTCTCTTTACATGTACTGTAGGTGGTTTCATTGCACCACAAGGTAAAGAATAGGATGGAGTCAGTGGTAATTTCAGTGTCATATAATGCAACATAGACGTTTTGAAACACAAGTTCACTGAAGTGAAGCTGAGAAGCACCTGTGCAAAAATAAGTGCTGCGACTGCACACACCGGGGCACAAAGCAAAGTACGATTCCTTATTAAGAGCACCGGGTCTCTAAACTTCCTTCATCTGATCCTCCTATTAGCAAATTGTTTTAATGTTCTGTTCAGAGACACACAGAAACAAGCCTAACACCACACATGTCCTTACAGTGTAATGCATTGCCCTTCATTTAAACACTCCTGCTCTTAGCTTTAGTGGCTGCAGAATTAACGCTGCGTCTCTTTTGACTTTCCAGACCAAAGTGTCATTGTAAATTCAATAACTCGGGGTAGGGGAGGCGTGTCTGTTGCAGCAGCGACAGCAGTGCTGCAGGCAGGTTATGGCATTGAAACTGCAGGAGCTGCAAGACAACACCACAGCAATACAAATGTGAAGAACAGCAATGAGATCCAGCACACTGAATGTGAATAACAATACAGAAACACACTGAAATGCATTGAACATTAACCATGTAGTGCACAATCAGTTTTAAAATGAGAAAAGCTACTGAATTTATGTAACTAGATTCCATTTATTATGCAAAACCCTGTCTGGCAACACTTAATGTCCTGCATATGAAAAATGAAGTCTTGTGAGGCTGGCTAAGCATTGTATCATAGGGGATACAGAAATGGGCAGGGTTAAATAAGGTTACACTATGACCAGTAAATACTCTACTTTCTGCTTGGCAGACTGACAATGGAAAGTTCGTATATAGCTCTATACGATTAGGTTTTTCAGCAGGTTTACGTTTCTTTTTTTTCTTTTAGTATGGAGACCTACTGAGGTTGTTATATTCTTAAATTAGAAGAATAAAGCAATACACCCATGTTGGTTTTATTTAGTTCCGTTTATTTATAGTCACCTCATAAGAAGGTTAGTGACATGCACAGTTCTTTGGATGCAATTCTGATGCTGTGCATGGGAAAATAAAGTGCTTTGACAGTATGAAGAGAAAGCATTGGGGAAACGTGTGTGGGGTTCTGTGTGAATGGGCAAACTTCGAAGGTAACAGGATTGCGTTTTTAAAAACAAACACTGGGTATAAAGTGTGTATTTAAAAAAAAAAAAAAACCCTAACGTGTGGTAACAGTATGACATTAGCAGACAGTATCTCAGATCCAGTCATGTGCCCTAGAGGTCAGCTAAAAACACACCCTGGAGAAAATCCCAAGCCAGATACTCCCAGAGGCATGCCAATCATTTCCCCAGAACAATAAATAGCATCTGAAGAAGGTTCATTGCTGGTATGTATGGAGTTCCTTATGTTTTCCATGTATGCATACAGTATGTATTTCTTTGAGAAATGTTCAGCCACCTGCCTGTTCCAATGCCTGCTGGAGCTCTGACTATTCATGCAGCAGTGCTGCAGAATGCAGGTACCGGGTACTGACCAAGCACACAGCCCCATCTGGTGCGTTACATTGCCTGCCTGGGGAATTGGATGAATGACACATCTGAAGTACTAATTGAATTTGTGTCGCATGACTGAAAATACTATATTGTAAATATTTCTCTAAACGCTACATTCTACAGACGAGAATAACATTGTTTAATCTCATTGCATTATAATATATGGCCAGCCCGTCCAGCAAGATTGATTGTGTTCAGATAACATCCTGGAAGCTTCTGCTTTTTTTCATACATTAATAAATAACAATGTGTTGTTTATAGCTTTGGTCTCTAGAGGGCTACCCCCCTTTAATCTGACCAATCGATGCAGTTTATTGATGTTATTGGCTTGCGTTACAAATAGAATGTAGTTATCCAGAATTGAGTTTAAAGTGTTTTATTGATACTGTTGCACTGCAGCATGACGAATGCAGCTGTTATTGTCTTCATTTCACTGCGTTTCCAGTTTTAACAAGTTGCGCTGTTAAAAAAATACCAAATCAAAGGTGCGAGCTGCGTTTCTCTCTATCAGCACTGAAAATTGCAGCCCCTGTGAGGTGAGATGGCATGAATCAGATACTGCAGCTGAGATAGTTTCAGGTCACAATAGTAACACAGGCTGACAATGCATTCTGACTGCTGAAGAACACTGTTCTGGGATTCTGGAGTGTATAACATGTATCTGTGCTGTGCATGCATTACATCTGTTAACATTCCGTATACACCAGCTGTGTGTGCTAATGGTCACTTGCAGCCAGTCCTGTACATTATGTTTGAGTCAGTTTAGTCCTGCAATGCATCATTTCAGCCTGCTTAGCATATGAGACTCTCATAGTTGCCAGTAAGGACCCGCCTGTGTGAGCAGACTTCTATCGAAGGAAAAGGAACAATCAGACCTCCTTAGTTAATGCTAGGTTTGCAGGTGCAGTCTTTTAGCTCTTGCTTTAGAGAATCTATATAGCATTAGCATGGTAATAAATTAATTTATGAGAACTGCATTTATTGACACACTTCTGCTTTATGAATACAAACCTGTGTATTCCGAAAGCTTCATGCGGCAGACAGACTCCTTTTTCTGTGTCATCCATCCACCCACCCTCTCCTGTTCACTTGTTAACCTGTCTCATTTGATTTTGGGTGCTGTTAAATCCTGATTCACATAGCTTGACAACAGGGGCGTGGTGTTGTGCATGTCAGGGTGTACAGACAGTCCCCGTCGGGGTGAATCCTCAATGCTGTGTAGAGTTCTGCTTCTAGCCAGACTGGCAGCTGAGCGCAGTTACATGACTGGCTCAAAGTCACACGGAGAGGCAGGGACAGAGCTGAGATTCTGTTTCTAATCAGTGGTCTACCCTGTCCTGTTACAAGCTTCGGACCAGATGTTCCAAGGTTGTTCTGTCAACTATGTGAACAGTAAAGATCCCGTGGCATTATTTTTAAAGAGTATCTGGAGTGGAATACCAGTGGCCAAATTCCATGAACCGGTAAAAGAACAACAACTACCCCCAGTGCAACCCCGATCAATAGAGACTGAACATCCCTCACAGTGGAGCTATCATTAATCTACAAATATCTTATATATTGTCATGTAACCTGCAATGACACAACTACCCCCAGTGCAACCCTGATCTATAGAGACTGAACATCCCTCACAGTGGAGCTATCATTAATCTACAAATATCTTATATATTGTCATGTAACCTGCAATGAGACAACTACCCCCAGTGCAACCCCGATCAATAGAGACTGAACATCCCTCACAGTGGAGCTATCATTAATCTACAAATATCTTATATATTGTCATGTAACCTGCAATGACGCAACTACCCCCAGTGCAACCCTGATCTATAGAGACTGAACATCCCTCACAGTGGAGCTATCATTAATCTACAAATATCTTATATATTGTCATGTAACCTGCAATGACGCATGTACAGTAATTAGAGGCAGATTATTGCTGTAATGCAACAGTGATTGTTACTATACAGCTTTCCGTTTTAGAAGTTTTCCATCGTAAAAGCATAGCAAAGTATAATAAAGCATAGTGAAAGCATGGTAAAGCATAGGTAAGCACTGTAAAGACCAGCGAGGACATGGTGTGTGTGTGTGTGTGTATATATATATATATATATACAGTATCTATGTAATCTCCAGGTCATGTTGGTATTCCACTTCATAAACGTGCGTTTCCTTTCGTTCCCCAGGTATACTGGAGTTCATTAGTATAGCAGTGGGCCTTGTCAGCATTCGTGGTGTGGACAGCGGACTCTACCTCGGCATGAATGAGAAGGGAGAGCTGTATGGGTCGGTAAGTTCATAATATTAGAGCATGTCTCACTGTTTTCACCATGCAGTCACTTAAGTAGGGCTTAGCCAATTCTCCCATTTCTCTGTATATTAAACTCTGACAGTTGTAGTTTAAACATAGCTCTCAATCATAATATAGCAGCACCTATTTATTTGTATTTATTTATTTGGATTGATAAGGCATGGGTTATTTTATCTAGTAAGGACACAAAGACCTACCTACTCTACATGTATATGAGAGAGAGAGAGAGAGAGAGAGAGAGAGAGAGAGAGAGAGAGAGAGAGAGAGAGAGAGAGAGAGAGAGAGAGAGAGAGAGTAGATGCGGGGCTAGTAAGTTGAAAGGTCACATTGTCACATGATTTGAAAGGATGAGGAAGGCTGCTCAGTTCCGGCACTCAGGATTCTCCAGACAAGCTGGAAGCAGCTCAAAGCAGGTAAAGGCAGACAGAGCAAAGCATCATAATAGTGGAGCAGCAGAACCCGGAGCCACTCAGAACACCATACAGAAGCACTCCATACAAACTGGAAGGGACACTGTAGTCAGAAGCACTCCATACAAACTGGAAGGGACACTGTAGTCAGAAGCACTCCATACAAAATGGAAGGGACACTGTAGTCAGAAGCACTCCATACAAACTGGAAGGGACACTGTAGTCAGAAGCACACCATACAAACTGGAAGGGACACTGTAGTCAGAAGCACTCCATACAAACTGGAAGGGACACTGTAGTCAGAAGCACTCCATACAAACTGGAAGGGACACTGTAGTCAGAAGCACTCCATACAAAATGGAAGGGACACTGTAGTCAGAAGCACTCCATACAAACTGGAAGGGACACTGTAGTCAGAAGTCTAGCTATAGGAGCCATCCCAGCTTCAGTGAACTGCTTATCCTGTCCGAGCATCTGTGTTGGCTCCTTCAGTAGGCCCCCATCATAAACCATAATGTCTGTCTACAGAGCTGTACACTAGTCCTTAAAGGCACAATATCTATTGCGCACTAAGGCTATACATTCACCTAGTACTTCATCTTACAAAGCATGCCTGCTTTAAGTTTACCTGAGGAATGTTTACACAAGAACAATAATGTTGATCTAAGCAGCAGAGTTAAAAATAACGAAGAGTTTGCTGCAAACACAGAGTAAAACCAGGAATGGATCAAACTGCTATGCAATGAGAGTCTTATTTCCATCCCTGCTCTACTGTGCATTCTCACTTTGCAATACAAATGCTGCAGTTGTGTGCCAGTCTTCATTATCCCATTCCCTTTTTACCATATACAGGGTGGACAAGCTACTGTAGACTACTGTACTGCATGCTTCCAAATGTCTGGATACAAAATAGTTCAAAGACCCTCAAAACAGGCATTTCCTATTTAAACTTCACACACATTGTCACCACAAGGACATGAGTTCCACAGTTCTTCTTGCGCATGTCCACGACACCTACCCTGGAATCCTTGTCTTTTTTTATCAGTCACAAGTGGAGGAAATATCTCGTTTTGGTCCACTTGAGCTGGAATGACCTTCCTAGTCCAATTTACGGAGGTCTAGCTACTGTACAGTGTCAAAGCAGATAAAGGTCTGTCTCAAATGAGAGAAAAGCGTGACTTCTGTTTCTAGTGGACTGAAGTTCACATACCATACAGCTGGTGTTATGCGTTGGGTGACAGGTTCAGAAGCCACATGTCATCATTCACCCTCACAGTCTCGCTCGCTGTCAGCTGGCATGCTGTGGAAAGGTTAAGACCCGTAGTGTGTGTTGGGACGTTGGGATGGTACCTTGTCCAAGAGAGAGCTCAATGTAATGTAAATCTTTTTTTTTTTTTTTTAAACTACCCTGGAGGAGGAATCATCATTTGTAAAGGAAAAAAAAAAACGTAGGGTTAATTATAATGGGCAGTCTAAGTTATATCTGCTGTAGTAGATGGAGGCTTTGTGGTTCAAAGCAAAATACAAATTGAAAATAAAAAGAGAAACCCTGTAGGTTACTGTACACTGTATAGGGATAGGGTTAGGGTTATATATGGAGTAGGATATACTGTACACTGTATAGGGTTAGGGTTAGGGTTATATATGGAGTAGGATATACTGTACACTGTATAGGGTTAGGGTTAGGGTTATATATGGAGTAGGCTATACTGTACACTGTATAGGGATAGGGTTAGGGTTATATATGGAGTAGGATATACTGTACACTGTATAGGGATAGGGTTATATATGGAGTAGGATATACTGTACACTGTATAGGGATAGGGTTAGGGTTATATATGGAGTAGGCTATACTGTACACTGTATAGGGATAGGGTTAGGGTTATATATGGAGTAGGCTATACTGTACACTGTATAGGGATAGGGTTAGGGTTATATATGGAGTAGGATATACTGTACACTGTATAGGGATAGGGTTAGGGTTATATATGGAGTAGGCTATACTGTACACTGTATAGGGATAGGGTTAGGGTTATATATGGAGTAGGATATACTGTACACTGTATAGGGTTAGGGTTAGGGTTATATATGGAGTAGGCTATACTGTACACTGTATAGGGTTAGGGTTAGGGTTATATATGGAGTAGGATATACTGTACACTGGATAGGGTTAGGGTTAGGGTTATATATGGAGTAGGATATACTGTACACTGTATAGGGTTAGGGTTATATATGGAGTAGGATATACTGTACACTGGATAGGGTTAGGGTTATATATGGAGTAGGATATACTGTACACTGGATAAGGTTAGGGTTAGGGTTATATATGGAGTAGGATATACTGTACACTGTATAGGGTTAGGGTTAGGGTTATATATGGAGTAGGATATACTGTACACTGTATAAGGTTAGGGTTAGGGTTATATATGGAGTAGGCTATACTGTACACTGTATAGGGATAGGGTTATATATGGAGTAGCATATACTGTACACTGGATAGCTGATAAGGTCATTTGGTAGATCTTACCTGCCATACCCTTCAATGGGGCTGTCAGTTAGAGTCAAAGCTAATCAGTAAAACCTTTCAGGGGGGTTGGATAGCAACATACTGTCTCTGTTAGCACAGAGTACCGGAGCACCAGTGAAAATGTATTATCCTGTTCAGGACAAAAAAGACACAAACCACTGTCTGTAACTAGGTAAACTGAAAGAGGGACTGCTTGTAAGATAGCCCTGTGAGTATGGCCAGTGCAGAATTAATGCCCATATGGGTTTTGCCATTTTTTCCTTTTTTTCCAGCGAGTTTAAAGTTAGCAGCTCAGCAGGAATGTGTTTCAGATAATTGAGCTAAACCGTCACTGTGGGATCTTTCTGATTTATTAAATTGGCCTCTCCTTTAATGGTGACCTTGAAATGTTTGAAGTTCTAATTTTGGATTTTTCCCACAAAAAATCAAAAGGTTTTTCCGTGGTTGTAGATTTTCTTCCATTGGAGCGTTGCAGCAGACCCACACTGTTAAAGCTGTATACTTTTTACAAGCCTCAGAAACACTGGAATAAAAACAGAAAAACAAGACCTTACATAAGCACCAGTGTACCACATATACAGTTCATACGTGTGCATACCTTCGTTCTGCTTTACATAAGCACCAGTGGTGCAGATTGATACATTACGATGGTGGGATTGAGGGAGTATTGTGATTGAGGAATCTCATGTCTCTCTGATTCAGGGGGGCACACAGATTGATACATTACGATGGTGTGATTGAGGGAGTGGTATTGTGGTTGAGGAATCATATCGTCATAAAGAACACCTGCGGGTGCATACCAGTGGCAAGCCCGTCCCGTACCAGTACTGGTACGCATACCTCTGGTTGAAATCCACTGCTGTAGAGCATATTCATTTGGGGTGGCAAGCAGAATCAAAAGCGTTTGCCCAGTCACGATCTGCAAAATTTAAACCCACAAATTCTATGTTTAAGAAGAAAAGAAAAGTTTGATATTGTTCATTGTTCAAAATGTTCTAGATCCTTCTTAAAGAAAACAGCAGCAGCCGTTTCGTGAATAACAAACTACCTTTAGAAGCATAGCAAAGTCGCTAACACTTTTTAAAAGAATGGCTGCAAATTCGTAATGAATTCCGGCTGAATCCCACAGGAATATCACATGAATATCTTCTGCACTTCCTCTGAGTTCTGAAGTCATTCATGTTGAATTCAGCCCCCTGTTAATTCATGTGGATTGAATTACCCGTATTCATTCCATGTTCCTTTGTAACAAATGATGTTGATCACATGTATAAGGCATGCATTCACACCCTCTTACTCGCCCACCAGGGGATTGTGAGAAGTGTTAATTCATGCATGAAACACGGAAACAACATCATCCTAGAGCAACAACAGAGCAACAACTCAGAAAGTGATGTTTGACAGAAGAAAATGCTTTACATTAAGCTTTAAGTTACATTACATTAGGCTTTAAATGTGTTTTCACCTCCGAACCAGGGGGCATCAGTGTGCACAGCCTGCTGCGGATACCAAGCTGTGTACTGGACTGAACTGTTTGTGTCAGGTCATTTTTAAAGCACCCTGTTTGTATTGTTATACAGGAGATTCCTGATACATGGAGCCACGCTGGAGGAAAGATAAAATGTTAAACAGAATTTTTTTTTTTTAAAACAAATCCATGACCTTTTTTTTCATACAATGTCAGTGTTGTAGGCACCTGGTCTAACTCGTGTTATAGGGGGTTCTCTGGTGGCCAACTGGTCCCAGCATGGAATGGTATAAATGGACTCTCTGCATCGTATTGCAGTTTCAATGGAAACACAATGGAATTGCATAGTTCTTTTTATCATAGTCCTTACAACAGCCAAGTGGGTACCAGCGTATAGAAAGACCTGAAGACCACTTGTTTCCATTGACATGTATACAGTCCCTCTCGTGCGTAGACGCTAAGCACTGCAAACAGGGCGGCCACCAAAATGACAGTGGATGGGTTTTCTGGTGCATTAAATCAATAATCTTTATTTTATAACTAAAATTGTCCCTGCTTTGTGTATGTTGCACACATACAGTACACACATAGATCACAATAACAGAAACAAATAAAGGCAAGGACATGTGACACGACAGCTAACTACTGTAGGAGGGTGTTTGCTGACACGGTAAATCACAAGTGAATTTGATCATAGATCTATTAATATTCACAATCTTCAACTAGGACACGCTGCTTCCCCACCATTATAAAGGTGTTTTATTATAGAGATTATTATAGAGATTTCAGATCATTGCAAAAAGCCATGCACAGGTTAGAAGAGTCATACGCGTTCATTGAAACATAGTAAAAACCAGCTCTGCAGTGGTGAAGGGAAGTGTAAAAGAAGCCACTGAAAGCTGGGGACTGGCTTTTCAAGTGCTGGAGCTTTCTGTTAATGTTGCTTCTCTGGATGCTTAGTCATCCTCATATCCAGTGATGTAATGCTGCAGTCTTTGTAAATGAGAGCTCCTGGATCCTCAACGCTGTCCTTGAAGATAAAGTTGTGCTGCAAGTATTGTTTTAAATTCATCAAACTGCTTCTCTTTAAATATACCAACAGTGTATATATATATACACACACACGCACACGCACACGCACATGCACACACACACACACACACACACACACACACACACACACACACACACACACACACACACACACACACATAGTACTGGCACAAAGTATGCAAACAACAAATGATTTACAGCAAGACGGGCTGGGGATTGTATTGCCTATTTCTCCTCTTACTTAGTGAATACCCGGCTATCTCTGAATAGATAATCGTCTCCACTTTAAAAATAAGTGACATATTTTAATGAGCAAGACCTCTCACAAGCAGAATGGTATCCAGAAGTGTTCTGTGATTTTGTAGACACCTGCAACAGACGATTTACACTGTATAGATCCTACATTGGAAATAATAATAATAATAATAATAATAATAATAATAATAATAATAATAATAATAATAATAATAATAATAATAATAATAATAATGCACACAAATCATTGTCTTGCAGTGGCTTCTGCCAAAGCCTACAATAGTCCAAGTTTGTAATGAATTGACATTTTGTAATGAATTGACATTGTGCCCAGTTACGAGTTGTCGTAACTGGGCTGACTCAAAGCAATATAACAGGCATGTTGTGTTTTTTTAAATGGCATTTCCAGAAAGGAAAGGAGCATTCTGATTACTGAATGCCTGTAATCACATGCCTAGTGTTTGCAGTTGTAAAGGACTGCAGACGTGCAATAAATCCTTCCTCTCGCTGCATGTCTTTACAGTCATCGTTTACAGGAACGTTTCTGCCTGGCACATCCATTCTGTATAATGTGTCAGTGCAGTGTAACATTGATTTACATGCAGGTATAGATTCCACCAGGTTCCATTATACTCAGGCATGGACACTAGACCATTCCCCCTACAATGCTGTGGGCAGTTACCTAAGGATGACCATTATAAAAACTTACCACATACGTACGTATCCCATAGCTTACACTGTGGTTCTGGCAATGCTTTGCAATGCCTGTTTGTGCTTGACCAGGCTCTCACTGTGCATCGCTGTGCTTCACTACACTTTTCTGTGCTTTCACCATGGTGTAGTGTGGTAAACGTTTTATACAGCTACAGTATACTACCTTATAAGAGTTTATCAAAGTAAAAGCATTGCAAAATGTGATATAGCATACTGAAATCATGGATCAGCATAGATAAGCATTGTAAAGAATAGCAAGCTATGGTAAAGCACATTAGTAAACATGGCAAACCAGGGTAAACTCTGATAAATGCATAGTATACACATGGGAAAAGCATGGGTAAACTGTTACAATGTATTTATTTATTTATACAGAAGATCTACCCA
The DNA here is from genome assembly GCF_902713425.1 of Acipenser ruthenus. Lineage (NCBI taxonomy): Eukaryota > Metazoa > Chordata > Actinopteri > Acipenseriformes > Acipenseridae > Acipenser > Acipenser ruthenus. Next base: position 1,354,950 of record NC_081197.1, read on the forward strand.
TTGAGACCGATGCCTCATTTACAAGGGGGTCCTGTCAGACAATAAAACTATTACAACACAAACAACACAATAAATACAAAAAAGAACAACATACATAAGACAGATAGAGGTGATAGAGGTGATATTATTATTGTATTGATGGGGTTTCTAACTACGCCCCCCTCTTTTTTAAGTGTGTTCTGCTTTCTTTCTTCTTCCTCATCTTCACACTGCTCTGTTTATTCACACTGCAAGCCCCTCAAGTGACCTGCTGTGTCATTTTGCTTGTGCATGTGTTCAGAAATACTTCTGCAGAGTCAGGCAATCACATTTCTCCCCTGTGCAGTTTGTAGCTGCGAGTGAAGCCATAGGCAGTATTCTTCTTCTCCCATACAGTCATGTACACATTCAGTTACCTGTGCGTATTAAAAACATCCTGCGTTTGTTTTTACGCACCCTTCTGTGGATCAGTATCAATTGTGTTCATTTATAATGCTCCATTCTTTTTGTTTCTTTCTATCAAACACAAAACAAGACAAATAAAGCTCTCCCATAACCCCCTGCTCCACAGGGAACCTTACTACAGTGTATTCCAGTTCATAGGGTTATTATTTTATTTGATTTTATTATTGTGTGAAAAAATGAGAATACGAGAAAACAAACCATAGGGTTCTACGTATACACAGCAATGCATGAACGGTGATACGTATGCACACATACACACACAAATACATAGATTTTGATCACACTTTCACAAATGCAGGACAAATTCTGTGAATGTTGACAAACTGTTGCCATAATGGGACAGGGGGTGGGAGACAGTTCTTCACACACAGAGTGGTGAGGGGATGGAATGGGTTACCTAGTCATGTTGCTGAAGGAGACAGTTCTCCACACACAGAGTGGTGAGGGGATGGAATGGGTTACCTAGTCATGTTGCTGAAGGAGACAGTTCTCCACACACAGAGTGGTGAGGGGATGGAATGGGTTACCTAGTCATGTTGCTGAAGGAGACAGTTCTTCACACACAGAGTGGTGAGGGGATGGAATGAGTTACCTAGTCATGTTGCTGAAGGAGACAGTTCTCCACACACAGAGTGGTGAGGGGATGGAATGGGTTACCTAGTCATGTTGCTGAAGGAGACAGTTCTTCACACACAGAGTGGTGAGGGGATGGAATGGGTTACCTAGTCATGTTGCTGAAGGAGACAGTTCTTCACACAGAGAGTGGTGAGGGGATGGAATGGGTTACCTAGTCATGTTGCTGAAGAAGACAGTTCTTCACACAGAGAGTGGTGAGGGGATGGAATGGGCTACCTAGTCATGTTGCTGAAGAAGACAGTTCTTCACACAGAGAGTGGTGAGGGGATGGAATGGGCTACCTAGTCATGTTGCTGAAGGAGACAGTTCTTCACACACAGAGTGGTGGGGGGATGGAATGGGTTCCATAGGAGACAGTTCTTCACAGAGGGAGTTGTGAGGGGATGGAATGGGTTACCTAGTCATGTTGCTGAAGGAGACAGTTCTTCACACACAGAGTGGCGAGGATATAGAATGGGTTACCTAGTCATGCTGTTGATGCTGAATCATTGGGGTTATTTAAGCCCTGACTTGACAAAGTTTTGAGATCAATCAGCTACTAGGAACCAGACTAGTATTAATGGGCCGAATGCCCTCCTCTCGTTCATAACTCCTCTTATGAATTTGAGAAAAATAATATGTATATTTATTTATTCATTTTATTTTATTATTTTTTTGCAGGAAAAGCTCACGCCGGAGTGTGTATTCCGGGAGCAGTTTGAAGAGAACTGGTACAACACCTACTCCTCGAACCTGTTCAAACACGCAGACACAGGACGCCGGTATTACGTGGGGCTAAATAAAGACGGGACTCCAAGAGAGGGGACTAGGACTAAACGCCATCAAAGATTTACACATTTTTTACCAAGGCCTGTGGACCCAGACAAAGTCCCTGAACTATATAAAGATATTATAAACCAAAGCTGATAACAGGAGGTCCTTCTGTTTAGAGAAAAAAAAGAAGAAACAACAACAACAACAAAAAACCAGAAACCAAACAAAACCACTATAGAGATTCCATGCGGTGGGTTCCTATTGGGTTCCTATTGATTAGCTGCGTCATCACATCCGCTCCACTGTTGCCAAACTTTTTTCGCATGCATAATGTACGAGGGAGGATTACAAGAGACATGCTGGATTTGTTCTGCACTTAAACAAACGGACTGTCCTGTTAGAGGAGAACCAAACTCGCCCACCTGCTTGATTTTGTTATGAGAGAAAGAGGAAGAAAAAGAGATGGAGAGAGAGAGAGAGAGAGAGAGAGAGAGAGAGAGAGAGAGAGAGAGAGAGAGAAGGGGACTGGTGCATGCTGGGAGATGGGCACATGCTGTAAATTTTTGTTTTTTATCAGTTCTACTTCATCTTGTATCAGCATAGCTGCCATAACTTTTGATTCATCCGGATGCAGGGCTGGTGGCCCACTGAAACCTATGCTGTAATTATATTGGCATGTAGGATGCAGTCTTAAAAGAATAAAGATAAAGCAAGAGCCATTCAGTTAATAATGGCTCACCGTGGAGCGTAAAGCAAAGACCTCTTAGAAAAAGAAAAGAAAAAAACGAGAAAAAATAACAAACTTACATTTATTTATAGAAAACTTTCAAAGGCAACATTATATTTATTTTATATATTTATTTATTATATAGAGTTTATTTTTAATGAAATATGTATAGACCAAGATCAAGGCATTTCTGGAAAGCTTGAGGTTCTGTAAGCATTTTGGATGCCAGAGGACACTAGAAGCCTGTGGTACTGTATGTCCATGCAAGGAAGAAAACAAAGACGCACACCCACACGAGAAACTCTAGGGACCCTTGTACTGAAGGTGACAATCTGTATGTGCATGCAAGGAAGAAGTCAAAGACACGCACCCACACGAGAAACTCTAGGGACCCTTGTACTGAAGGTGACAATCTGTATGTCCATGCGAGGAAGAAATCAAAGACGCGCACCCACACGAGAAACTCTAGGGACCCTTGTACTGAAGGTGACAATCTGTATGTCCATGCAAGGAAGAAATCAAAGACACGCACCCACACGAGAAACTCTAGGGACCCTTGTACTGAAGGTGACAATCTGTATGTGCATGCAAGGAAGAAAACAAAGACGCGCACCCACACGAGAAACTCTAGGGACCCTTGTACTGAAGGTGACAATCTGTTTTTTGCCCATATTATTGTAATAATATGCTCACCACTCATGACACTTGAGAATTCACTCTGCTGACTGCTTGTTACATGGCTTTCCCCCAGAGGATTAAAGATAAAGCTGGGTCTTACCATTTCTTTACTCCGTGTCTTTCATCATTTATGCCTGTCACAGATAAAAGGGGTTCATATATACAGCCATGGCCAAAGGTTTTGCATCATCCTATAGAATTATCTCATTTTGCTTCATAAAGTCGCATGAAACCTGCTGAATAATGTTACATTAACATATCGAAATACATACCGTTTTGTAGTTTTCCATGTGCTTTAAGAAAAAACGGACAAATTGAAAAATGTGACATTTCGAAATCTAACGTGAAATACTGTACTACTATTATGGCTTCCAGTAGACTTTTGCGATATCATTTTGTAGTTTCTTTGATTACATGATGTTAAATAAAAGATCGAAATTATGTTCATATTGGTTTCTTTATTTTTATTATGTCTCAATCCTAAAATTCTAGGTGATGCAAAACGTGTGGCCATAACTGTGCAATAGAGATAACGTATATGAGGGAGCCACCATCACATTTGCTTTGGACATTATTTAAATAAGTAATGTCTATGGGAGTCAATCTTGCTATGAGGCAGCATAGCTTAGGGGTTCATTTGATGGACCTGCACCCCATGGATATAAGCAACGTTAACAAGGGAGTGGGGAAGGAAAATAGGCTCCTTAAAACAGACTTTCTAATTGAGCTTCAGCAATTCTGCATAACCCACATGCGTAAGATACAATGATGTGATAAATGCTTTTAAATGTAGTGTGGATATGAAACACAGATCAGTCTTGCTATGAAGTTTAATATCACAGTCGTTTTGGAAGGGGTTCAGTCTTGCTATGAAGTTTAATATCACAGTCGTTTTGGAAGGGGTTCAGTCTTGCTATGAAGTTTAATATCACAGTCGTTTTGGAAGGGGTTCGGTCTTGCTATGAAGTTTAATATCACAGTCGTTTTGGAAGGGGTTCAGTCTTGCTATGAAGTTTAATATCACAGTCGTTTTGGAAGGGGTTCGGTCTTGCTATGAAGTTTAATATCACAGTCATTTTGGAAGGGGCTCGGTCTTGCTATGAAGTTTAATAATTGGTCGGGGTTCAGTTTGATGGTCTGGATTCTTGTATGAAAACCCAGGTCCAAATCTTTGTTTTATACCCACCTCTTAATATATCTCAGGTTGGTACAGAGAAGAAACAAACTACTGTGTGTGGTAAACCAACCTGCTACAAAGTTGTTACAGCGATGACATGTTTTAAATCCTTAGCATAAGTATCCTCTTTTATCTAAGAGCATAAGAACCAGCCATCCAGCCCATCATATTCTTCATACAAGCACAGTATCTGTCATTCAGTTGGTTTCTACTCTTGTAAGACTACATGTCAGTGATGATCAACAATCTCTATACTGTGGGGGGAGAAGAGGGGGGGGGGGTCTAATTTAAAAGCACAGAATCTAATCCTCTTTTTTTTTTAAAATTTTCTCAGTTCTCAGTGTTTTAGATCCTACAATGTCACTTGGTAGGCTGTTCCATGGACTTATAACTCTGTAAAAAAGTACACCCACACAAACACCCCCACACACACACCCACACACACAAACCCACCCACCCATAGACACAAACCCACACACACACCCCCCCAAACACACACACACGCACACACACACCCACACCCCCCCCCCCCCCCGAACACACACCCACACCCCCCCCCCCCCAAACACACACACACAACACCCCCCCCCACACACACACCCATGCACACACAGAGCATTGGTATACAAGGTTAATTATTATCTGAGAGTATTGACTAAAAAACATAATTATGGTAACCATGTAAAAACAATTCATATCTGATTACATAATAACAAGCTTGACTCTAAAATGAGATTACCTGATCATTACGTATCATTACACATCCATTTACATGCCACTAAAAAGGTCATTCTGTTTGTTAAATGACAGTCAGGAGTCCAAGAAAGTGCTTTAACAACAGTTTATTACCTAGCAACATGCTTATATACTATGCAGTGCAAGCACTTGATTTACGACAGAACCACTGTAAGGGGTAATAATAACCAAACTTTTTCAAACATATTCTTCCCTTTCAGTAGCATGGCAACATCCATACAAGTCCCTCATTGTTTTTTTATGTTGAATGTTGAATGGCTTTCTTGAATGGCTTTTCTCCTAAGAGGAAAACTAAACAATACAATACCAATATTTGAGACTTTTACAGTGATATGACAATTGTTGACACATTATGCTCTAGACAAAGAGCCACTTTTGGATTATATATATATATATATATATATATATATATATATATATATACTGTATATCTCAATCCTCTAACCAAACCAATTTAACAAGTACTGCATGGTAACCCCTTTAGAATAACCTTGCTGTGTCGATTGCAGAACAGCTCTGCACCCGGCATCTTTTCACATTCAGAGTGAGTCACGAACCCAACAACCTTTTCTTCCTGCTGTGCTGAGGGAGATGTCATTGCTGGCAACCTCCCAGACAGCCTTGCCTTATCACTGCCAGGAAGCACTTCTTTAGGGCAGGATCGATAGGCTTCGTATTGGCTTCAATGCGTTGTAGCAATCGCCCCCCTTGTGATTTAGCAGCACATATTGTATTTAAAAAAAGAGGTACTGAATTGACAATTTCCCTTCGACCATTTCATTAAAGACAAAAACATGATATACCCACAGGACGAATTCCCACAAGGTGATTTAAATGCTGCTGCTTGTTATCAACATCCCTGGGATCAAGCCACACAAGTAGACCTTCATATCACAGTAAAGCCACAAGTTCAATCTTCCCGTGTAAAACTGCATGAACAAAACAGACATATACCAGCGCTGCTAGCTGCAGGAGAACGCTCCCCCGAAGGTGTCATTCTGACTGGAGTAGCTACCTGGCTAAGACTAAACACATTCGTTTGAATGAAAGAATGTGAGCATCATCTTCTTATTAGGTGTGCTGCCTGCCTGTCTGCCTCGTTAGTGCAAGATCTGATCATTCGCAAATCCTCTTCATTTTCAGTTTGGCCATGTTGACAGCAAACTGTACATGTCCCAAGTCAGGTAGGGAAATAAGGAGGACGAGCTCGGTATTATCATTCATGCTGAGAAGGGCGAGGGGCAGTGACTGACTATATAGGAGTACAGTGTGGGTGGGCTCTATGTGAGGCACAAAAATCCTGACCAGAACGACCACCATGCGCTATCCAAACCTGGGCCTCTCTCAAGCATGCACTGCTAATCGTTAGGAGTTGTGTGGTGGCTTTTGGAACCTAAGAGCATAAGAAAATCTACGGAAGCGAGGTGGCCAGTCAGCCCATCAGTGCTTGATTATTATTATTATTATTATTTATTTCTTAGCAGACACCCTTATCCAGGGCGACTTACAATTGTTACAAGATATCACATTATTTTTACATACAATTACATTATTTATTTTTTTTACACATTATTTTTACATACAATTGCCCATTTATACAGTTGGGTTTTTACTGGAGCAATCTAGGTAAAGTACCTTGCTCAAGGGTACAGCAACAGTGTCCCCAACCAGGGATTGAACCCACGACCCTATGGTCAAGAGTCCAGAGCCCTAACCACTACTCCACACTGCTGCCCCATAGAGGGTTGGAGACACTTCTTAACATAGAGTAGCTGGTTGATCTCAAAACGCTGTCAAGTCGGATCTTAAAGGATCACTATGATTCAGTATCGCACCGAGGCTAGACAGCCCATTCCATGCCCTCACCACTCTCTGTGTTAAGAAGTGTCTCCGACCCTCTAAGTGTCTCCACTTTATGTCCAGCTTTAGTGAGGTGGACTCCATGAGGGTGAAGTGTGCTACGTCACTGCACAGCCCAGCCCTCCTCGTTATATTGCTCTCACCGCCTTGGGTATGGCATTAAAAACAACAATGCAGCCGTACATTTGCAGCTGGCAGAACTGACTCACTTAAACGAGCTGGTAGGACTATATGGGTCTGAAATCACATGTGGGCAGCTGGTTCGAGCTGCAATGTTTTACAAGACAACTCAATCACAGCAAAATGACTAGGTAATTATGCTGAAAACCAGAAGCATGCTGAAGGTCTCAGTATGACTTCTATTAGGCAAGAATGTATACCAACAAGCAGTAAAAAAAAAAAAAAAGCCATTCCAAGTGGGTTGGCTCTCTCAGTGTGTGTACAGACACTTACGGAAATGCAAGCCCAATGGGTAAATACAGCCAGCACATAGCGCAGATAAAGTGCAGGAAAAGAAAACTCCTATCAGTTAAACTTTATATTTGCCTAATCTTTCTCCAGACACTCATGATTCAGTAGAAGCATGTCTTTCAAATGATTTTCTTTTTTTTTTTTTAATTGTAGTTTGTTTCTTAATAGAGTACCTCCGAATGTAGTTGAAAAAATGATTCTGTAAAAAAAAAGCAAACCGTCTAACAATGTGTTAATAAAATGCAAACAAAACGGCATGAGAATGGACTATGTACTACTGTTTCCTTATTGCAACCTGTTCAGCCTTTGCAGTTCAAATAAATAACAGAATGCTTTGGCAAACGTAAAGCACTATAAACTACCACTGTCAACAAGTACTAGGATGGACACAAGGCTGATCTTGTTATTTTAACAATAATCCGCCTGGGAGAACATGAGAACATGAGAACAGGGGAACATGAGAACAGAAGAAAAACTTGATCAAAGTTTATATAATTATAAATGGTGTAGATAAAGTTAACCCAAGACACTACTTCAAAGTTAGCACAGAGAGTAGAACAAGGGGGCATAAATGGAAGCTGAGTAATAGTATGTTTAGAACAGAAGGGAGGAAGCACTTTTTTACACAGAGAGTTATAAATGCATGGAATAGCCTACCAGGTGACGTAGTAGGATCTAAAACAATGAGCACATTTAAAACAAAGACTAGATTCTGTGCCCTCCCCCCCCAGTATAGAGATGATCATAACTGAAAAATCGTCTTAGAAGAATGGAAAACCAACTGAATGATAGATACTGTGATTGTGTGAACAATGTGTGTGTGGGTCAGTTCTCAATGCATCATCGATTATTACAGGCTCGATATCCGATCAGGAAACCGCTTGCAGATTTTGCCTCTTCTAATTAGTATTGTTCTTACAGTTAGATCGTCTTCTCCTCTAAATGCCTTTATCTTTTTATATCCAGCCCTGCATTGCTCATTGTTCTTTTTTGTCGCACTCTTTGATTTTGGGGGTTGGCTTTCAAGACAATGTTTGTTCTACCTGGCCTCACCAAATTAGCCGGCAGCCCGGGGATGCTGTTGAGCCACCTTTCACAGCTGATTAATTCCCCGCTTCCTTTCTCAGCTCCTCAGGAGGCTGTGTTTAGGCTGAGCAGTTATTATTCAGACTGCTTCTTTACTGGGGTACGGGTTAGCACACAGTACTCTCTGCTAATTACAGGTGCTCACAGTCCACTGGCATAGCCTGAGTAACAAGGGCAGTGCCTTTCCTGAAAACTAAACAATATCCGCAGCACCTAAACAACACTCAGACAGCACACAAGTCAGCCATGTGACTGACACTCCCTTCATTCACAATCAGGTTTTCTAATGCGTGATGATAATGCATTATATAGGTAGCGTGAATATTAACAACAGGATTTGCACTCTGGAATCAGCTAGCATTGTGTGATGGCTTTATTACATGAATAGATATATATATCTATTCTACTTTCTCATTGCAAGAGCATTTCCCTCAACGATTCCCTCCACATTAATGGTCCATTGAATTGGTCACTGTGACAGGGCAATCAGTGGTCAGGAATACAGGCAGGGAACCTGCACACTAACTAAAGAAACAAGAAACAGAGTCCAGTGGTTTAGCACACTTTTATTGTTAGCTGCAACAAAATGGTCATCTGAACTGGAGAATGGCTTATCCGATCCCTTTTCATTAATATAACGGTAGGCGACACAAGGAGTTCTTCTGAAGTGTCCTTTGTAAGCTAATTCAAGCTCTGCCTTTGAGTTGAAAGTCGATGACAGTGGCTGCATCTGAGTGCCTGCCTGAGAAGCTGCTTGCTGACTCATCTTCCTCTGTGCCAGACAGTGGATCGGTTCACTCTCTCCGATTCTAGAAGCTTGTGACATGCTGCAGTGAGTCAGCAGACAGCATTAGCTGAAGCCAGACTCACTTCCCCCGGGATCCTTTTACCCTTACGAGGGCACTCATTTTAATATTCTTAAGCAGGACAAAACATCGGCCACAATTTGTATTTATTTTTGTCTAAACTTGGGTTTGGACAAGTAACTCAAAGCAGCGCAAGTTTCAATAGAAGGCTCCAGGTATTTCAGGGTGGTTCATAAATGTCAAAAATGTTCTCATAAAAAAAAGACAGACAGGCTAAGCAGTGTACTTAAACTGTGGTATTGTGTCAGGCTGCAGCTCTGGCATAAAACGCCTGTATAGATTACAAGCATCAAATCAAGACTAAATGCTTGAATGCAAACATAAAACCGTAAACCGGAGAAAGCACTAAGTATACATAAATAAATCAAAATGCTTTGACTGCATACACAGTGTACATGAAAGAAAACCGATTACATGGGAGAGGAAAGGAATGAAATGATACATTAGACAAATCTATTGTGTTTCTTTATTACAATAAAGGCATCTCTACATCACACTGTATATTGTGCAGCATTTGGCATTTTCCTCCTTAAAATAAACTTCCTTGGTGGATAATAATAATAATAAAAAACTGGTAACACTTTCCATGAGGTGCCTCTAATTACTGTGTATTTTCATAGTAGTCACTTAGTAAATACAGGTGTGCTTACACACATCATTACAATGGTATTATGCATGGTTAATGTACTTAATGTATAAATCTTGAATGGACCTGTACCCAGGTTGAACTAGACCTGTACCCAGGTTTAAACAGACCTGTACCCAGGTTTAAACGGACCTGTACCCAGGTTTAAATGGACCTGTACCCAGGTTTAAACAGACCTGTACCCAGGTTTAAATGGACCTGTACCCAGGTTTAAATGGACCTGTACCCAGGTTTAAATAGACCTGTACCCAGGTTGAACTAGACCTGTACCCAGGTTTAAACAGACCTGTACCCAGGTTTAAACAGACCTGTACCCAGGATTAAATAGACCTGTACCCAAGTTTAAAACACAAGCTGAGAACAGGACTGTTTCTGCATTCCAGGGACAGTCCTCAAGGCTTTTGCCATGATAACACCATGGCAATATGATGACAACATGCTGCAAGTATGTACTAAAAATAGCTGAAGGCGTTTTCCCGTTAAGTCAAATTAATCCTGACTTATCTTCTGCTTTGCTCTTCACAGGTACTAAGCGCTGCAGACAGATATTTTGATCGTTCCTCTGAAGTTCGGAAAGTATTTGCCCAAACATATCTGTAGCTTTATTTTGGCCAAGAGCTCCCTTCCAATAACAACAGAAGAATCTCAACCCACCCAAATATTTATTTTAATGTTAGGACACTTCTAACACTGAACTGTTTAAAAAATAACAGGTTACCGTTGGATTGCCCTTGTTATTGCTGTACATCAAAGGCTGTACCGAGCTGTGATTCAAACCTGGGTTCAGCTCTAGGACCTCAATACACACCGGGATTGTATCAGTCTGTCCTGGAACCTGTTTGCAGTTTTGCTCTTGACTTGATGTGTGTCTTTCTCCAGTGGCACATCCCACGATTGTTCCAAGTCCACTCAATGTGTCCTTTAGTCACAGCTCTTACGTAACAAGTGCTGTGGACTTTCCTTTTTCAAGGTCTTCGGTTTTAATAAAAAATCAGCTATTATCCGTGTCTGCTCTTACTGAGTCTGACTGCAACCAAATCCAGCAGCAGGCTGTCATGTGCTCAGAATGAGGGCTATTGTGACATTGTATTTATTATTGACATTAAGCTGCAGGTTACTACTTATTATGCATCATCACAACCTTTACAGCCAATCAGATTGCTGTGTTGCAGTAGGATATGTCACGATACACTACAGCTTTTGATTTCTGTAGTGTATGTAATGGAACAAGTTTAAGCTGAAAACAAAAACACATTCCATGTCTGTGTGAACCATCCGAGAATAATATCTGAGAAGAAAAAGCAAAAGAAAGAGAACCAAACACGATGTAAGGTATATTTTATAGAACGCAACGGTGTATAACAGCGAGTAAACTGGGACGCAAACATTCCAAAATCTAAAATAGATTCATTAGAATTCACAATGTTTACTTCCTCATATACTAGACTGCAAAACAAAGGATCACTTAACTGTGCAATTAAATGTTTATGAAGTGCAATAATTACCACTGAAATGAAGTGTTGGCCAGTAATTAATAGCGAGTGATCTGCAGCTGCTGTATCATTTATATACTGTATCTATGGTCATTTGAAATGTCTCACTGAGTCAGCTGTTTCTCAAGGACACACCGTTTCTTGTATAGACAAAATACACCACAATTTGCATAACACAGCCTTTCTCAATTGCAGGTAATTAACAAGGGCAACCATGTTTTAAAAAATACTCAACTTTTGTTTTAAGCTGTTTCAGGGGTTGTTGCAGTGGGTTAATGTCCTAGATTTTCAACTCTGAAAGCCAAGGTTCAAATTGGACTAATACGTTTGGTGAATACTAGTCTATATCACAAAACCACCACACAACTCAGCCCTCAGTGAATACCAGTCTATATCACAAAACCACCACACAACTCAGCCCTCAGTGAATACCAGTCTATATCACAAAACCACCACACAACTCAGCCCTCAGTGAATACCAGTCTATATCACAAAACCACCACACAACTCAGCCCTCAGTGAATACCAGTCTATATCACAAAACCACCACACAACTCAGCCCTCAGTGAATACCAGTCTATATCACAAAACCACCACACAACTCAGCCCTCAGTGAATACCAGTCTATATCACAAAACCACCACACAACTCAGCCCTTGGTTTCTGTGCCGCTTAAAATATTTGTTTGCGTTAACTATGTCAAGATTTCAAAGAGCTCATGTAGCCTTAAGTACTGCTGTATTTTAAATGTAGTTGTCCACGGCAATGCTAAAATGCCAAAGCCCTCTGTTAACTATAACAGCGCTTGACATGCTTTGCTTATTGTTATTATTTTAAAATAAGTTATCAATGAATGTGTGGTTTTTAAAGGGATGGGATTGCACTGCAGGGCAGGTCTGCTCACTCAGCTGGTGCTTCCTTAAGCTATTCTGAATGGATACAGCTCCCCTGTGTAGAACAGGCTTGTGCATTTCAATCTACAGTGTGTGGAGAGATGTTTATGACTTGTCCTCCGACCTCACACCTGTAGAGTGCAGGTACTAGAACGATCCCCCACATTCTGCACATGGGACTTCAGCCTCAATGAAAAAGATGAGCTAACTAGAGGAACATTTTTTTTCTCTAAATCCTTGGTTATTAACAGGGCGGTTATTAACAACCTAAAATGGATTTTTTGACTTTAGCTATATCATTCAACTGGACACGTGATTCACTAATCTGGACGTTTTAAGCAGGAGCCCTGACTTGTTCTATTGAAATCAGCTGCTGATGCATAGACTGAAGAAGAACTGCAGATCAGCAGTTTTCAGCTTTAGAACACAGACTTTTAGACATTGTTTTTGATTGATTTGCTATCTTTTAGATAGGTTTATGAGTACATTTAGGCTAGAACAAAGAAAGATTAGGGGAAACGTGAGGCTTTCAAAATCTTAAAAGCAGCTGACAACACTCTAAGCGCAGGACTAGAGGACACAGCTGGAAACGGAGACAGACATACTGTAGGACAGATGGTGGGAGACGCTTCTTTACACAGTGGTGAGGCTATGGAACAGGTCATCTAGCTATGTTGCTGATGCTGAATTGCTGAAGACCTGACTTGAAGACCTGGGATCAGTCAGCTACAAGGAACTGGACAAGCATTGCTGGTCCTCCTGTTTCTGAAATGCTGTTATCTTCTTTTGTCTCTGAAGAATAACGGGATCACATTACTCCATGGTGCACAGTGGTCTCAACAAGTAACACTTACCTCTAACCTGCTGACAATATGAATAAAAGCGATGGTTTTTTCAGGCTTAACCCTTTCATGACCAAGCATTTTTCAGTGGGATGCTCCTCCAGGACCAGGCATTTTTTGGCTGTAGTTGACTCTCTTCCTATAAAAATTCACTTAAAATCTATTTTTTACAGTATCATCTTGGAAATGGTGTTCTTTCTTTCAGAACACTCTGGGGAACATTATATAGCACTTCAGAAACCATAATATCTTTTTGCTTTTTTTTAACACAATATTTCTTTTTTTGTTTTTTTTTAAGTTAAGTATTTTTTATTATGTACTCTGCTTAGAGATACATAAAAACAACCTTACAATATTGATGTTTGTGCAAATTGCAAGACATTATTTCACCTGAGTGATCTTTATAAGCAATAATGGGCACTACTCTTGATTTATTTTCTCAAAATAAATATTTATAAATAAAATAATAGCTATTCATTCCATTATTATCAGTAATATGGAAAACAAACGTACCTGATACATTTAGTTCATGAAATAGTATCTGCTTATATCAACTCGATATTTATAAATGTTGTAAAAACACATCACCTGAAACAGAATAAATGTTCTAATATAATTAGAAGTCAAATACATCAGGTTTACAGCGTTTCCCCTTTTTTGTATTAGCTCTAAACAAGTTCCTGTGATGTTTTGTTTTCGGCTTTTGTCTCGATATGTGTTTCTCCTGTACTGCAAAGTACAGTTGGCTCTGTAAGTCATCAAATCAAAGTGCTAACACGATCCCGGTCCTTAAAGGGTTAAATTTCTCTTGGTGTATTCATAAAAAAGAAATAACATAAAAAAAACACTGCTAAACACCTTCTACAAATTAGTCATGGCTGAAAGTCTGGGATTCCCAGAAGAAATTTTATGAGAGCCAGGAAATATTATGTTGCAAAATAGACCTACAGCTCTTGCCAAAAGTTTTCACCTAGAATTTAAGGATTGACACATAATTAAAAAAAAAAAAAAAACTACATGAACATAATTTAGATATTTTATTTAACAACATTTAATCAAAGAAACTACAAAATTACACTGCAAAGGTCTACTGGAAGCCATAATAGTAGTACAATATTTCATGTTAGATTTCAAAATGTCAAATTTTTCCGTTTTTGTCAGTTGTTTGTTAAGTATATGGAAAACTACAAAGCGGTGTGTAATTCTATATGTTAACATACCAGTTCAGCAGGTGTCATTCCATTTTAAAATGAGTTAATTCTATAGGGTGATGCAACTAGGGTTTCGATACTTGTGACAGGTAGAAATAATACAAAATAAAACAATCAAATAAATGAATAAATGATTTTGAAAGCCTGTCAAACAGAACGTTCTGCCAAGTGGGAGTGACAGTAGGTGGTAAAGTAGGCTGTATCAATTTCTCTCACCTCTGGAGGCCCCAGTCCACATTACAAACCCACAATACAACCTGGGCCCCAACTGGCAGTCTTGAGAGAGGATCCTGGAGGTAGGACGCATTCAGGTTGGGATTGAGGTGTTTTTGCAGAGCTGTAAGGTGAAGCTTGCATGGAGTGTGTCAGCACTGTGCATGATCCCATTATCCAGCACATTTCACACACACTTAATTCACAAGCATTCAAATATTGAACTAACTAAATAAATCCGGTAACACTTTAAAATAATGGCCACAAATTCATGAATGAACAAAATACCATTCTTCCAACCACTTTCTCCTGAACCCTCCTCCCCAATCGAACCCTATAAAAAGAACATTTAGCAAAAAACACTTTGACACACTAATAATGTTGCGTGCCACCCTAGATTTTGCATCTTTCTTTACAAAGTTTTTAAATAAAGTTCACCATTAAATAAAGTTCACTGAACATTCAAGACTGTGACATTTGCAAAGGATTCTCGTCTAAGAAATGAATAACAGCAATCCTCTTTCACGCTCCTAGCTAAAGCATCATTCTAACCACCGCTACCTGACGTCAAAGTCAGCACGTCATCCAGGACTCCTTCCTCCCCAAGCGTTGCACAAGAATGCTTATATAGCCCTGAATGGAGAAAATTACATATTGTTCAGCTTGCACTGTGATCAAAACAGCACATTGTGGCTGCATGGTCCAAATATAGCAGGTAAAGCTGCAGACAATATGCCTTAGATCAAGCAACATGGGCGCTGCCAGCAACATACAGCAGTAAATCATATTTGTATTTTTGTTGCCAATTTTTTTTGTTCCCCTGGTACAGCCTGTATAAAACCCCACACCACACTTTTCCTAAACAGGGATAATTAAAAGGGGTTGCAGGCAGCCCATCGTTGACAGTAATGAGGCTGCTGTAGCAGGGGAAGTTGTCTTCAGGCAAGGTATCAGATGCTAGCTGCCAGGCAGTGTAGACCACCAAAACCATGCTTCCTTACAAAGCTGACCTAACAGCAAAAAAAAACAAAAAACAAAAACAGGTCATGTTTTAAGTCAGTTAAATATAGTAACAGATTCAAGCACACTCTAATTATTGTTATTTACAGATGGGGCTTCTTTTTTGGGTGGAGGGTGGCATCTTAAGGAAATCTCCTGATGGGAACCGTGTACAAAGAGAGCTCCTGTTCTGTCACTGGGGATTTAGCTTTATTGAGAACTGTTAGCAGATTTATAAAGAAGAGATGACTGACCCAAGGACTGAGGACATGTGACTTCCTTGCCAGTGTAAGAAGCTGCTGTCATCACAGAACAGAGAGGGAAAACCAACCCTTCCAGTGGATTTTCAGAAAGTAAGGGCTCAAGATAATATTGAAAGATTTCATGTTCTATTAGATAAACAGGTTTGTTTATATCTCAGACTTGTTACCCCTTTTATTACAACCTGTTTTTGTTTTTTTTATCGGCCTCTGCTTGCATCAAGTGCTTGTTTTTTGTTTGTTTTGTTTGCTGTCAGACGGGTTTGCAAATTGTCACGTTTCTTTGTGTTGAAACAGGAACATGGGAAGTGGTGTACAGTCAAGTCAAGTAGATGAACTGCTTTATCCATGGACAAGCGTTCCGGCAATACCTTCATCCATGTGCTGTAATTAAGTCACAAGCATTCACTGCCTACTTGACTTTGACCACAAATATTAAGAGCTTTCATTAAAAAAGACTTTGGTGCTGTTTTCCTTTAGTTGCAGAGTGTTTGCTGTTTGGTGCTGTGTGTCCTTTAGTTTCACTGTGTTTGCTGTTTGGTGCTGTTTGTCCTTTAGTTTCAGTGTTTTTGCTGTTTGGTGCTGTTTGTCCTTTAGTTGCAGTGTTTGCTGTTTGGTGCTGTGTGTCCTTTAGTTGCAGAGTGTTTGCTGTATGGTGCTGTTTGTCCTTTAGTTGCAGTGTTTGCTGTTTGGTGCTGTGTGTCCTTTAGTTGCAGAGTGTTTGCTGTATGGTGCTGTTTGTCCTTTAGTTGCAGAGTGTTTGCTGTTTGGTGCTGTGTGTCCTTTAGTTGCAGAGTGTTTGCTGTTTGGTGCTGTGTGTCCTTTAGTTGCAGAGTGTTTGCTGTATGGTGCTGTTTGTCCTTTAGTTGCAGAGTGTTTGCTGTTTGGTGCTGTGTGTCCTTTAGTTGCAGAGTGTTTGCTGTTTGGTTCTGTGTGTCCTTTAGTTGCAGAGTGTTTGCTGTTTGGTGCTGTTTGTCCTTTAGTTTCAGTGTGTTTGCTGTTCCTGACAGGAGGTCTCTGTAGACAAGGTTCCTGTACTGTATCAGGACTGCGAGTTTATCCAGTATGTGAATAACAGCAGAGTCAATCATTCCTTTAGGAACGGCTCTTCAGTTTGGAATGAACTCTTTCTGGTTGCTGGCTGAGGAGAGCGATTCTGCCAGACGTCTGTCTGCTTTGCTAGACAGAGCTTGGATCTTTTGGCATAGCGGGCAGCTGGATAGTCTTTGAAACTGGAGAGTGCTACCTTAGTCTTTCTTGGTCTCTGCTTTTATACTAAGCTAAGGATGCTGCTCCAGTGTATTTGTCTGGTAGTTTATCAGTATTATGTGCAGATGTCAAAAATGGGAACTACATTGTCAAAATCTAGCTAATTGTAAATTGTCTGGCACTGATAACCAGCTGGTTGTAAGTACTAAAGAATCAACAGCGATTGCAATACTTTGACAAAATAAAAATAGTCCAACGCTTTTTTGAGTTTGGGCTGACTATCTTAATGGATAAAGCTGTGGGGCTTAGCGGATAAAGCTGTGGTCTTTCACCTTGAGACTGCAGTTCAAGCCTGACATGGGGTCTTGTTTAAAATGAGCGTGATGGTCTCAGGCAAGTCCCTGGTGGTCATGCTGAGAAAGCACCATATGTTTTGCAGCAATTGCAACCGACAAGCCAAATGAAACCTGTGTTATTTGTATCTCTCCCAGTAGAATGGTAATCTCTCCAGGTCAAGGTGGAGGGCTTTGCTGAGGTCGTGTGGGAAAGAAGTTAATGCTGCTGCTGGGGGTACTTCATCATCCCCCACGGAAGTTGTTTACAGGGCTGTCAGTCGCTATATCTAATCAAGCGAGGAATATCCTGTGTACTTCACGGGCATGTCTCATTCCCAGGTGATCTTCATTTACTGGAGTCAGCCTCTGGGCTAATATGCAAGCAGATCTCTCAGTGCCTGGCCAATTATTCAAACATGTTCTCCGAGGAGCACTCAGAGAAAGGCTTTGATGATCAAGAAGACTGTTTAAATCTCCTGGCCTCTCGTAACAGCCCACCCCCAAAGAATCCCAGAGAAACAACAACTGGTGTCTGAATTTGCAGACAACACCTTCCTCACCCCTCCTGTCCCAGGCAGATGTCTGCATATGTAAGGCATTCCGGAAAACAACCCGAGTGTTTCACATCAGACAGCATAATCCAAGCACCCCAGGGGGGCTGTGACACATGAAACATGGGTTTTATTTTCAGAATAGCAGCTCCTATTATTCTGTTTACATTATACACAGTGCAGCATGTTGCAGCTTTTAATAATTGCTCATTTTACTTTGGCTGTGTGTCATTGTCAAAACCCACCTTATAACAGCAGACCTATATGCTTTACATTCTGAGGTCCAGGGTAATAATCATAAGGAACATACATCAAAAACAGGTTGAGAAGATTTAAAACCCTTTTCCTTATGATAGAACAGATACAGCATTGAATTATTGGAGGCTGGGTATCTGGTTTATGATATAACAGATACAGCATTGAATTATTGGAGGGTGGGTATCTGGTTTATGATTTAACAGATACAGCATTGAATTATTGGAGGGTGGGTATCTGGTTTATGATTTAACAGATACAGCATTGAATTATTGGAGGGTGGGTATCTGGTTTATGATATAACAGATACAGCATTGAATTATTGGAGGGTGGGTATCTGGTTTATGATTTAACAGATACAGCATTGAATTATTGGAGGGTGGGTATCTGGTTTATGATTTAACTGATACAGCATTGAATTATTGGAGGGTGGGTATCTGGTTTATGATTTAACAGATACAGCATTGAATTATTGGAGGGTGGGTATCTGGTTTATGATTTAACAGATACAGCATTGAATTATTGGAGGGTGGGTATCTGGTTTATGATTTAACAGATACAGCATTGAATTATTGGAGGGTGGGCATCTGGTTTATGATTTAACAGATACAGCATTGAATTATTGGAGGGTGGGTATCTGGTTTATGATTTAACAGATACAGCACTGAATTATTGGAGGGTGGGTATCTGGTTTATGATTTAACAGATACAGCACTGAATTATTGGAGGCTGGGTATCTGGTTTTGATGTTGGCAGAAGCTGTACTTGTACTTCTGCTTATAGGTAATTAACACTAGAACTGCCATGACAGTCTTTTGAACAATTTTAGCAATTAAAATAAAAAAGATTCTGAGTTTGTGAATTTTTCGCGCAGCAGTATTCTGTCAAAGGTGGTCCTTGCAGGTGGCCTGTGGCTGTTTTTTATAATGTTTTGGACCTGGCTTTTGTTTTGTACAAGGAGTGCACTGGGAACACAATCTCCCAGAGGGACTTCATTCTGCAGCTAGCCCTGGAGCTATGGCAGAAACATTTTGATCAGAGAAGCGCAAGCCAGCTTGCAAATGCCCCTCAACTTTCAGCCAGCGCTGCGCCCACTGCCAGAGCCTTGAAAGACAAGAAAAATGCCTCGAAACATGAGCAAGCTATGGGTTAGCAGATGTGTGTCAGCAGCTGTGTGTGCCGCCAGAGGTCTGCTACTGCTCTGTATTGAAATGGGAAACACATTGATCTCTCATATGCTTTCAACACCAAACACGCAGGTGCTTTCAATGAAAGGGTAGAATTGCTATTGGGAACCTGCTAAAAAATGCCTTTCTCCATGGCATGTCAAACCACATCCCCATCTGAACCAGCAGTGCTGTTTGTGGGAAAGTGTACCAAACCATTGCTGTTATCGGAATAGCTCTATTACTCAGAGCGCACCAGGAATCTCAACCACGCTGTTTCTCATCCGAGGTTTGGACCACCTTTGAGGAAGCGTTTGCCATGACCCAGGGCTCGCATACATTCTGCTTCCGTGCATTCGCTTCTAGTCTGAAGTAAATTAATGCAGTTCATTCACCAGAACATGCACCTACTGTTGCGACTAAAAGATGAGGGCTCTAATGGACTGGAACCCACAGAAAACCTTCATGTGGGTTATCTGACATGTTTTTTTTTAATAAAGAAATTGAAAACTCCTTAAACAAGCTGTACTTTCATAAAGGTTGCAGCTTCTGGGTGACCCTGGTTAAAGACAGCTGTGTGCTTCTCACATCAAGCAACAGCAGAGGGGTGTCCTGAAATAACTTGATAACCCACAACTGAATTTTCTTTCGCTATCCATGTTACCAAAACGAATACACATTTTGTGGGTTATCCATCTTTTTAAACTGTCTGGAAAAACTTTTTTTTTTTTTAAATGGTGATATTAAGCAAAATCAGGTGATTCTCAATTAAGTGATTCTCTAATTAACAGGACAGAACTGTGCTCCAGATTTGTGATTCTCAATTAAGTGACTCTCTAATTAACAGGACGGAACTGCGCTCCAGATTTGTGATTCTCAATTAAGTGACTCTCTAATTAACAGGACGGAACTGTGCTCCAGATTTGTGATTCTCAATTAAGTGATTCTCTAATTAACAGGACAGAACTGTGCTCCAGATTTGTGATTCTCAATTAAGTGATTCTCTAATTAACAGGACGGAACTGTGCTCCAGATTTGTGATTCTCAATTAAGTGATTCTCTAATTAACAGGACGGAACTGTGCTCCAGATTTGTGATTCTCAATTAAGTGATTCTCTAATTAACAGGACGGAACTGTGCTCCAGATTTGTGATTCTCAATTAAGTGATTCTCTAATTAACAGGACGGAACTGTGCTCCAGATTTGTTGCAGTCCTGTAGTGTAACGAATGGAGAAAAGAAAAACAACAAAAAATCAAGCTTTGAAAACTGCTGAAATATTCCTGATCCATCCATACTGTGTTTGTGCAACTACTGTACAGTGAGTGTGTCCCACACAGACATGTTTGCTGATCAGCAACCCTTACCCAAACAATTCATACTCATCTTATTAATGACAGCAGCAACCAATGCATAATCTGTGTGGATGCGGAGCACTGGGACACAAGATACTGGGGCCAAATCACAGTCAACCCACAGACCTACTGACTGACCCCGGGCTGTCTCGGCTCAGCTAGACAGCTGCTTAGACCGCATTCACACTTGAGATTTAAGACGTCCCAGGGCTGCCTCAGGTCCGCCTCCAAAAAAGAAAAGGCAGGACCAGGGCCGGCCTTTACATATATATGAACGCAAAGCAGACTTAGGGCCGCCTTTTCATCTCACATGACCAATGTGGTTACGTCGCTCAGAACTCCCGTACTCCCACGCACGCGAAAGGTAAATAGAAAGGTGAATGCTCTGCTAGCCAAGACGACAGTGGATCAGTATTGAATGGTAATTATTTCTACATCGTACAACTTTAATTATAAATATATTAAATTTAAAAAGATCTAGCGGGTTAACTTTCAGGTTGTTTCTTTCACATAATATACGAGCTGCAGTGCATTCATAATTAAGCTTCATTTGTCAGAATTACCTTTTCTTCCTGTTATTTAGTAACTAAGTGGTAAATATAAAAACTGCAGGATTGTGGATCTCAATAATGATCAATAATGCAGCGACTTGGCATATTCAGCCACCATTGTTTATTTTGCACGCAACGATATACACAGCTACAGAAGTGTGCGTCTTTACATTAAAATGCTGATCATTTCTTTTAGCTGCTTGCTTTTACACACACATAAAATACTGTTCTCATCCACAAATATTAAGATTGTTGATGCACCATAACATTAAGTCAAAATATTCAATAACATATATGGTTTTTTTTAATATATACCATAAAATTGCTACTGTGCTGCATTAGAGAAAAAAAATGAATACAAAACATCTACAAATCAAGGATTACTGTATATCCTGGTAGCACTTCTATTCTGAGTCCAAGCTATCCTTCCATAAAAAAAAAATAAAAAAAACAAGCAATTCGCCACATTTTAAGCCAGCTTTTCAGTCACATATGTGAACGCGTAAATGCGCCTTAAACTGCAGATGTGAAGGGGGTTGCAGGTCTAAATATGCGGTGTCCCTGAGGCGGGCCCTGGGCCAGCACCGTAGTGTGAACAGGGTCTTAGAGTCCTAAAGGGTTACTGTGATGTAAAGCACTGCAGAGTGTAGTAAGCAATGGTGACAGTGTGGTGAAGAATAGGCTGCTGTGGTAAAACATGGTACATCATGGTGAAACGATATGGCAAACCTGTTGATCAGCCCTGGAAAAAGCATGCAGGCTGCTGACTTATTGTACAGGGCGGGTTCCGCCTGTAAAAAGTAAAGTAACAGGATTTTTCACAGACAGCATCACTGACAGGCTGAGTAGTCTGCCCTGTCCTAGCAGCTTGGTGGTGCTGTTCCATTGTGATGTGTGGAAGAGGATTTAAACTGATTTTGCTGGGTTGTCGGCCCCACGGAATCGACTCTCTGCATATTACACTGTGTAGCATTTATATTGAGATGTGGCTTAAGAATGATGTAGCATTGTTTTTATAATACAGCACTCCAGCTATATCTCATGATCCGATAATTAATTCACCGTGTGTCCATGCTGACGTTAATCTGTACATGCTGTATATTTTTAATGTACAGGATAAG
The DNA here is from genome assembly GCF_902713425.1 of Acipenser ruthenus. NCBI lineage: Eukaryota > Metazoa > Chordata > Actinopteri > Acipenseriformes > Acipenseridae > Acipenser > Acipenser ruthenus. The sequence continues at coordinate 1,377,503 of NC_081197.1, forward strand.
GGACCAGATAGCAAAAATAATGATGCCTTATTATTAATGATAAGAAAATGAACACCCATTACATCTTCCTTTACTAAAGGTAGTCTTTATTTGCTTAAATTATAAAAGCACAGAATATAGTTTATCCCATATATTACACCCCAGAGAAGAAAAGAAATAGCCCCCAATATTTTTTTTTTTTTTGCAACTAGACTGTTATCCCTAAAAGCAGTAAACCCACTCAGGTTTTAAATTTCAGTGGAGAGGAAGGATGGATCAGCCTTGTCTTGCAACACCTCTGAAAATAGAAGAAAAAAAAATCAGGATTAATTTAGCACACCTTTTCATTTCCAGTGCTGAACACCTGCTGACTGTTTTGCACAAAAGGATTAATTTAATGATTACTTCCTTGATGGAACCTGATAGCTGTCCCTTTTTCTTCACCCTGCTGTGAGAGGACAATTTAATTCCCAGAATGAAAACGCTCTCTCCTGAATTAGAGAGAATAGCCCACTCCTGGCTGGTTACATTATATTCCAATAAGGTCCAATTTCAATGCCGTGCTCAACAGGAAAACAGCAGATGTCTTGACAAAAAAAAAAAAAGAAGGTAAGTAGTTATGTTTCAGAACAGAATTAAAGTCAGAATTGCCCTTATAAAAGCTCCCCCAAGTAAAAGCACAGCAAAGTCTAATAAAGCTCAGAGATGTTTGATAAAGCATATTAAACAAACATGGCAAACCACTGTAAACTATGTTAAATTCATTGTATGACTGTAAGGACAATCATAGGGAAGCTGGAACACTACTGTGCAAAATGAACTGGTAAACTTTTACAAGGGTAGAGTCAAAGAAAACCTGAAAGCAAGTCAAATTAAGGAGAAGCGTTCCAAAGCCATCTAGCTGGTCTTTATTGAGTATGTGATATGAACATGTGGTTCTGGGATGTGGTGTTCCAGTGTCTATCAGGGCTCACGTAGTACAACCTCATTGTCTTCTGTACTGGTAATGTACACGCAGCCCCAGGGCAATAGAATATGAGGAATAAGCATTACTATTTTATTCATTTTGAGGCAGGCAATGATAACATTTTCAAAGCAGACAGTTTAAATTATGTATTTTTTTATATAGGTTTTTGTAATAAAAAAAATATTAGATAGAAACTTAAATTAGCTGTCACTGTGTGAAAAAAAAAAATACTGTGTGACATGAACAAAAGGCAGACTGTTCCTTTTTAATTTCATTTAGCAGACACATACTAGGCTGGCTTTCATAACACTCAGGATTTTTTTGTTTTGTTTTAGACGTCCTTTGGTACAGGGTTCAAAATGAAAAATATCGCAGGGATTTCTTCAGCTTTAATAGTGAGCCTCTGAATCACTGACAGATAAGTCTTTCAAAACAGCAATGCGTCTTCTCACACAGGTTTGCAGTACTGCGTTTTCTCAGCAGAAGCATCTATTTGAGCATTTGCTTTTAACAAAGTAGGATTGATTGTCTTCGGGCAGCTTGCCACTTTTCTCCAGAATAAACACAATTTAAGATGCCATTCCCATGCAGCCTGATATGAGAACGGACAGGTTCTGAAAAATCAGCCTTATGTAAACAAAAACAAAAAGCATTATCTTACTGTACCGTGACAGACGTGAAATCTGCATACAATTACATTTTCTAATGATTATTTATTTGTGTTTCAACAAATTATTTTCCATGTCTGCCACCTACATATTTTACAAAAAGTAAGCTGTGAGTTCTATTCTAAAACTGAGCCCAAAGCAATCTGATCAGAGGATGAGCCACCGCTGCCTCCCTCAGGAAAGAGCTTCTCATTGTTCAGCTTGTGTCTGCCTGTGTAGGACTAGGATTGCTGAGTTTCCGAGAGGCTAACTCAAGTTCACATGCCTACTTTCAGAAGACATCTAGTACCCACAAAACAAACAGAATGTTTATTTTTGGTTGACTGAATCAACATCAGATGAGACTCACATCCATATCTTATCAGCTCAGGGATGCCTATGCTAACCGCTGAGCCAGCTGGCTGCTAAAGACATACCCAAAATATGCACAGGTGTGTGGAGCATAACATATAAACAACGCAAAGGCACAATAAGCATACAGTGCACTATATACACTACAGAGCAGAGGACAGCTGTGTCTTTAAGCAGGGATCATAAAAGCTGTTTGCACCCTGCTGTGTATACGCTAATCATACTGCACGCTATTTAATTTATCAATGATTACGTTCAAGTGTTAAGTGGTTTGGCTTATGTCCTAATGTGCACAGCTGAGCTCTGACTGCACAGCCAGGCAGCAACCACATGCAGAGTTCAGCAACAGAGAACGAGTCAGGGCTGTTTCAAGAAAACTTGTTTTGTTCTTTTCCCATTTGAGATTTTGTGAAATTAGGCATTAATCAGCTACAGGCCAGCTAGGTTTGTATATCAAGGCATTCTGTAGCCCTGTATGTTATAGGATGTGTAGAACTATGTTATTACATGGTAATTGCACGTATGGAAAAGACATTGTTCACAAGGGCTTTTCCATGTAATCACACAGTAGTGACCCTGTGTAGTAACCATCGAGTCATTGCAATGCAATCACATGGGTACGCATGCCCTGTCAACTGACCTGCTATCATTCATTCCTAGTCATTGGGTATTGTGTTGATCAGCATGTGATTTATTGTCTATTTAAAACTTACAACTGGCATACTTCAAGAGGCTTGGTGGTCCAGTGGTTAAAGAAAGGGGTTTGATACCAGGAGGTTCCCAGCTCAGCCACTGACTCCCTGTGTGTGATCCTGAGGGAGTCACTTAACCTCCTTGTGCTCTGTCCTTTGGATGAGACGTAAAACAAACAAGGTCTTATTGGAAGTGACTTTGCAGCAGTTGTTGTATAGTTCACCCCCTAGTCTCTGTAAGTTGCTTTGGATAAAAGCATCTGATAAATGATTTAATAATAATATAATAATAACTTTTACCATCTGACCTGTTAACCTGCCTAAACTTCCACCCGCATGCAGCATATCTAATGATTAATGTCCCTTGTAGAAAGATAAAGGGACTCTTTTTATACCAAGCGAGCTGCCCAATGCATGGCACTGTTCTGTTAAAGCACGCAAAATGCAGGTGCCTCTTTGCTGATAATGTAAATGCCACTCTTTTAACAAGGTCCACGGATCACAAACGTTTCATCTAGGTTCTCTCATCTACGGGCTCGTTTCTTTTGTATAAATCATGCACCGCTTAAAAAGAAAAGAAAAAAATGTAAAATTGAAATAGTTTTACACACTGGTAATTGTGTGGCTTCAAAGTTGTAGCCCATGGGCACCAATCACAATAATCCTGTTGATGATCAGAGCAGATCTCTGTTGGTAGTGGAAGAATATTTAACAGCAGCCCTTTCACCTATAACAACCGCCCCTGCATGAAATCACCAGCATGCTGTACAACGTCAAGGCAAAGACCTGGGGAAACGTTACACCAAAATCTTTACCTTGATGCTTATAGCAGAGCTGTAACTGCACTGTATGGACCTTAATGGTGCCCTGTGCAGCGATAAGAACCAGAGGCAATAAAACACCATGCGAATGCACAAAACAAGGAGGGAATGCCTAGTACATTTATGCAACACCATTATTATATTGATGATAATACCAGATCTCTGCTGGCAAGCATTTATTATGAGCACATGCAGATTGAAAAGAATACAGCTTGCTCACACTGGACCGTGCAGGTTATGGAAGTAGTTATACACAGCATGCTTTTGTACAATCATCAAGCAGTTAGTTTACAATTCTGCCTGCAGATGCAATGTTCATTATAAAAGACTGGAGTAATCACTGGGAAAGGGATGGGATATTATATCAAATTAGTATTTGAATTGTTATTTAACCTTCATTATAAGCTTTATCACTGTGTAGCCCATGTATTACGGGCTCAGCTTACATCTGAATCTCACTCATGCAGACAGTTTAATGTACAAGTCCTCAGTTTGTGCCAAACTGAATGGATGCCAGCTCCAGGTCTTTGTATTAGCAGGACCTACATATTTGTATTTAAATCTGTGCTGCTTTAATGAACATACAGCCCATGATGCTTGATATTGGTGCTGGTAAGCAATTATCCAGGACTGCAAAACACATGAACATAAATTACACTTTGAAGAGCAGCTTGAAAACAAAAGCTGTACCTCTATTGGTCCCTGAAGACTAGGATTGGAAACCACATCCCTGGATTTCTGACCCTGAACACAAGCCTCACTGATTTATGAGAGTCAGTTCAGATTGAAGAGCTACTCAATCTTCTAGGGGAGACAGCACTGTCTGGACCTGCATTCATTGATTTGATTGATCCTCAAGAAGGTGTCTTTAGTAGAAAACTTAATTCTGTCAAGTCAGAGTCGCTGGAAACTTATCTCCTTTCCTCTGTTCCCATGCCAACCGCCAGAACGCGGCCGGCTACTGCAACCCTGCTCGGTGCCTTTGTATGGGCTCCTGAAGCAGCACCTTAACTTTCCTACTGCATCTGTGCAACCAAAGGTCTTCCTGGTGCCTGCAACAGTGGAGATGTGTGTGAGCATCACAGGGGCTTGCTTTATGTCGGGAGATCAGATACACCCGGTCTCATGTCAACAGATATCAGGTCGGCAGATACTGTAATTGAAGTTAAAATGCATTCTGATGTACTGTAATGCAGATCTCAAAGTAAACTCGGCCTCGAACCTTGGGAGTAGTGGGGTATTAAAAAATGACCTGGGGTCACAGAACCCCAACTTGTGGGACATAAATGGTGTCTTAATCCGCTAGTAAATCCCCACCTTTTCCCAGTGCTGGCGACACTACAGCACAGAAGGGCTGGGAAACAAAACAGCAACTCCCTCCCCTACCAGGTCTGGGGGCAATGCAATTCCCTACAAAGTCTCAACATCACCCAAGGATTGGGGGTCTACATTGACTGATGCACATATCAATCCTTTCTGCGTCCTTTTCCATCCTTATTATACAATTCTAATACATGGTTTTCTCTAGTTTCTGGACAATCAAATTGATGCAAAGGTTTTTAAACAAATTTGTAATAATGATGAAGTGATGGATCGTATGACTCTGCCATGTGGGATTGAAACTTGAAAAGGGCGTTTAATTGTCAATGGACCTTTTCTTAGAGAAATGAAAAGTTTTAATAACCGGTTTTAATAAATACATATTATGGGATTATACAACGCAATTTGACTTGAGCACAGAATGGGATGTCCATGGAGCCAGAACCTGAATCCTTAATTTGGAGTTTCAATCCAAACCAGAAGAATGTTTAATGTCTTGGGAGAGTTTTTTTTTTTTAACAGAAAATAATAATTGCTTCAACATTGACTAAACAAAGAAGTGGTCTGGAGGAAGAATCAGAACAAAGCATCACTCTAAATCCTATTCTACATATCTGATTCAATGAACAACCCTACTGTGTCACTGACTGAACTGGAGGTCAAACCCCACATTACCTCACTCTAAACTCTATTTGCAGCTATGACTAGACTTCATCACATGCACTGCCATACAGTGTATAATTACTCTAAAGAAGTGGGAGGACATGGTGGTGTAATACCGAAAACCACTGATTGAAAAGCCAAATGCAATTATTCCAAGCGCTTGTCTGCATTTGCTTTTATGTGAGACTATACCACGCATTATGTAGAATGAATTCAATGCTGGAAATTTCAATTTGATTCAGATGTGGATCCAGACAGATCAGGATTCAGTTTCATGGGTTTGTACGACTGGGGGAGTTAAACTGACACCTGCAGGTCTCACTCTCTAATCCACATGGCTTGGGCCCCGGCGTGCTTTACTGGTGGGCCTTGCCAAAAATAATGCTGGTCTGACTGAATACTGGAACATGTAGCATTTCATTTCACTACACCAGTGTCGTCATCTTTTCTTCTCCAGATATCTTTTAGTGTCAGATAATATGGAACAAATTCATGGTCTTTTTATCACCCACCCCTTCAGTGTATGATCAAAGCCACAATAAATACATATTTGTTACTTTTGGAAGGTAGTGCAAGGTTATTATTTTTCACATTGTAAATGCACCTAGAGGAATCATTTTACCAAACACTTGTGGTCATTTCTCTTATTGTAATACCTTGCAATACTATGCAAATTATAAGTCTTCCTTGTTTTCTTTTTTTTTACATTTCCCTTAATATTTGACAGTATTTCGAGTGGTTCGGGGTTCAGCTCCAATACTGAGTTATCATCATTTTTCTGTACATCTGCCCTTACTGGGCTTTGAGTTTGTCTGGAGAATCCTGTGTTCCGGGACTGAACAGCCTTCCTGGTTCCATTCAAATCATGTGACAATACAACCCCTCTCTACCAGAGCCATCAGAGTTCAATACAACCCCTCTCTACCAGAGCAATCAGAGTTCAATACAACCCCTCTCTACCAGAGCCATCAGAGTTCAATACAACCCCTCTCTACCAGAGCCATCAGAGTTCAATACAACCCCTCTCTACCAGAGCCATCAGAGTTCAATACAACCCCTCTCTACCAGAGCCATCAGAGTTCAATACAACCCCTCTCTACCAGAGCCATCAGAGTTCAATACAACCCCTCTCTACCAGAGCAATCAGAGTTCAATACAACCCCTCTCTACCAGAGCCATCAGAGTTCAATACAACCCCTCTCTACCAGAGCCATCAGAGTTCAATACAACCCCTCTCTACCAGAGCCATCAGAGTTCAATACACCCCCTCTCTACCAGAGCCCAGAGTTCAATACAACCCCTCTCTACCAGAGCCATCAGAGTTCAATACAACCCCTCTCTACCAGAGCCATCAGAGTTCAATACAACCCCTCTCTACCAGAACCATCAGAGTTCAATACAACCCCTCTCTACCAGAGCCATCAGAGTTCAATACAACCCCAATCTACCAGATCCTCTCTACCGGAGCCATCAGTGTTCAATATTGTCACCTGATTTGAATGAAATGAGATTTAGGATTCTCCATGTAAGCTTAACAAATATGAAAACCCATCATTACTCATTTCATGAAGTGCTTGCAGCTTTGCTAAATGGAAAGCACACTGGCATGGTTGTGTAAAGCTGGGTGCCCTGGTACTAGGTTAAGGGTCCCGATGTTACATCTTCGTTGTTTTTGGTTTTTTTTGCTAGCTCTGTAGCAGTTTGTTCTGGAAGCACAGCACTGGAGTAAGTGTTTACTGAATGTTCGGTTTTTCAGTAACACTTTACATTAAGTATCTCTAATTTCTGTGTATTTAGACATAATTATGATGTTATTGTGCATAGTTACAATGTACTGCATGTGTAAATCTTTTTGCATGATATATGTAAGTACACAATTGTATCAGAAAAGAGTTAGGGTTAGTGGGTTAGGGTTAGAGTTAGGGTTAGAGTCAGTGTTAGGGTTAGGGATAGAGTTATATAGTGCAGAAATATTCACACATTAAGTACAGTGTAACTATGCATAATAGCATTGTCATTCTGTGTAAGTACTTATGTATTTACTAAGTAACTATTCTGTAAATACACAGTAATTAGATACACTTAATGCAACGTGTTACATTTTTCTTTACATCATCTACAGTTACATCCAATAAAAATTTCTTACCTGACTAATATCCTATTATATTAAACAGTGAGAGAAAGGGAATAGTAAGAAGAAGGTGGATTTTTCTAAAGGATCCCTTTAAGGAATTCAGAAAAGAAGCTCCTCTGACAGCGGCCTCAGAGGAACACATAATGAAAGAATGATGAGAGAGCGGGCTGAGACTGAGACACGTCTCAGGACGATAACAGCAGAGGGTGTTGAAGCAATGAGACATTATGGAAAAGGTTACAGAAAAAAACAAGCAGTGGAAGCATCTGGTCACTGGAGTTCAGGGAGGGCAGCTGGCTGCACCTTGACATCTGAAGATATAGGAGGAGCTAAGAGCAAGAGGAAGCACCTCTCTGTTATAGATACAGCACAAGGAAATGGGTGTTGCTCGGAATAGTTTATCCCATGGTCTCTATTACTGTTATAATCTTCATGCAACTCCAATATGAAAATACAGCTGACAAAAAAAAAAAAAAAATCTGGTACTGGCTGGTCAGTATATACAGTATATCTATACTAAATATAATTTAAATATATTACAGAAATAAATGATTATGACACATGCCAACACATGTATCACTGTTAGCATTTCCTTTGTTTTGACTGTAGAGCCATTCTTTCATTCCTTTATTGCTCAAGCTGCTGTCTGAGGTGAATCTGAAGCACACCTAATAGCTGTCCCATAGAACTTCTATTCCACTATTCCAGTCCCGCATTCCATGGATGCTTTGGAAAACGCAAAGGTTTAACTTTGTCTTCCTGACCTGCAAGGTATCAGACAAAGGTCCTTATGCATTTGCAGACAAAAGAGAAGCTGTCAGTTTGACAACTGAACTTGAAAGCAAGTGTAAATGGTCTTCACCCGCCAAATCCCTGGAGCTGAGTTTTGAGAGGTGAGCTTGCTATGTTGGACATGGGATGGCTTCCAAGCATGCAAAACACCTAACAATAAAATGAAAAAACAACAACGTATTTCTCTTCAGTGTGTCTAGGATATCTAGTGGCTGAAGTTGCACATTGTGTCTAAGTCATTATGGGGCTAGCAGGATGATTTATGAGCCCAGCTTGTTGTCTTACTCTGCACAATAATTGAAGGGTCCTTGACATCTTCATAACTGAGGCAAACAGTCAGCTTCCATTTCAATTGACACGCTTTGTGAGTGGAGGCCACGTTGCCAGCGTTTTTAACTGAGGTTAAATAAATATCTCATAGTGCCTTGAATACAAGACCTCCGTGTTCGGACATGATACTCAGCGTAACGAGGAACAATGCATCTAATCTCAGGATGTTTTAGGTAGCTGGGTGGGCGTGAACCAGCCACCACACACTCCAGAAGCGAGCTTCTTGGCTAAGGCTGCACGTTCGGTTCGATGAAGTAATATTAATCACTTTTATGAGATAAACAGTGTTTCTGAAGAATTCACTGTACAAAATGTAACAGTGAATTGATAGTAGTAGGATGAGAACTTTGATAACTTTTCCTGGTTTGAAATTTGAAGCAGGATAAATCATATATAGGTATGGTAAAGAATTGGTATGGAAAAAAAAAAACATGGGTGACTATGGTAAAGTATGATAAAAACATGGGGAAAGCACATTAAACTGCAAAATTACCGTTCAAATGTATCACTGTGATGAGTTTCAGTAATTCACGTAGACATGGGGACTTCAGTACAAGGAACTTTCACTGAAACAGACTATAGAGCCACTACCTCACATTGGTATGCCTGTTTGAACTCAGGCATTTGAAACGTCTGCCAGTTCTACAGTAATAGGTGATATTTTGTAATTAGTTGTTTTGCTGAACAAAGCCATGTGTCAAGTCAGACTAAGAGGCTTGCATAAAAGCCACTTGCTTTCATTGCACGCTTTGTTATCCATCTCATTAGCTAATTGCACAGACATAAACTAAATCGTTTGTAATCAGTATCCTTCTGCTATTACGTGCTTCCTTTTGTTCTGCAATGTTGATGTTGCTTCAGCTTCTGTTATGAATGTAGTCACAAGCTTGTTTGTAGCCACTTCATAGCTACCAGCATTGTTTTTATTATGAAGTCATTCGTGAATCATATTTTATTAATTGCTCGTGCTCTTGAAACATACTTTGAACAGCATAATTACACATGCAGTTAATCAAAATCATTTGTGGTGTGTTGTTGAAAAGTTTTTTAAAGTGTAGTAACATAATAAGTTAATAATTATGAACCACTTGCTGGTGGAGTGCCCTTTGAAATAACAATGACGCATTCCTCGATGTGAAACAATGTTATGGAAAAGGGCGTCTTACTTTATTTGAGAGCCTGTATTTACATGATGTTGATTCACACAGCAATGGCAGTGGATAGAAGTTTAATGTTTTCAGTAGTTGATCTTTTCGTCATTTCTACTGGAATTCTTAGCAAAGTCGTGTTCTGTTTTCCATGGCAACCTGTTCTCGGCCTAACTGTGGGATTTTCATTGGTGCCTGTTGAGAGTCTTTCCTTTGTTTTAATTGTCAAGCAGTTTGTGTGTGCGTTTAAAAAAAATATTTGGCTTCTTTTGGGTTGGAGTAAGTGAAAAATGTTGGGCTACTTTTGGGCAAGATGTTAATAAACTTTGGGCTACTTTTGAACCTCAGACTCCTACACTTTCTATTAACCAGAAATTATAATGGAATAATAAGCAAATTATCTGCAATTGTCTGAGTTACCCAGTCAGCAAGCGTATCACAAACCCCTGAGAATTGTATGGCTGGAATGAATTCTGTCACTGTAGAACCTCTAATTCAACTGTTCAAATGGAAACCTTTATGAAATGTTGCTTATACTGTACTACTTACATTTTCTGTTTGAAAAAATCACTGACATGTTGTTTTTTGTTTGTCAGTTATGGCTATATCATTCATGCTTCTCAGTTTTGAACAGCACAATATAACTTGTTGATTTGTTATTAGTGTCAACCATTCCTATTCTATTCACAGAACTGTTCTCAAGGTGAGTTTTGATAACTTAAATCAAGTTTGAAGGTCATGAAATCTTTTTCAACTCTTTTAGAGAGGCTTAGAAGTTTATTCTCATTTTTAAAAGTGCCATTTAGCCTTAAAGAGAATGTTTATAAACACTCTTCAAAAATCAGTCTTTGAAGCAACGATTTAAAAAGTCCTTCAGGTTTTGTAAATTAGGCTTGGTAATTCAAATGTGCTATTTCACATCAGATTTATTTGTGAACTTTTTTTTCTTTCTGATAAATTCAACACTTTTTGACAGAAACTGGGGGGTCGGGATATTACTAGGAAATTGAATTAGCATCAAGGACTACTAACTACAAAGCTCTCAAACAATAACCCTTTTACACGCAGCTATCCTTTCAGGAGTTTCTTTACCCTTTACCCTTACACAATTCTATGGGACAAAAATTGACGCACTTTGCTGTCAAAGATATCCCGTTTCCCTTTGTGTGCAGGGGTCAAGGTTACAATAACAGTGCTACCTGAGATTCTGTCTGTGTGTGACCTCGTCAGAAAAATCTGACACAGCTTCTATCACAGTTTGGAAATGGCTTTTTGGATGAAGTTACCGTAACCTTCCATATAGGGTGGGGGTTGATGGTTCCCCAATTCACCTGCTGTATAAATGCAAGACAAGTGCTTTTAATGGTGAATGTAAATATACAGGCATGTGTAGCTAGCCCAGCGCAAGACACACCCTGAATTACATGAATATTATTTCTCAGAATCCTTTCTCCTTTTAAGGTTTTATTGTTTACCTTGAGTGGAATCGCTCGGTGCCATTGGAATGATCCTCTCATTTAATAAGATAATGTCAGTGTCTCTCTTAATGTCCCATGTAGATTTTGTATATCCCCTTGTCTGTGAGCTCAAGTTCTGTTATGTCACTATTATTATTACATGAGTTATTGTTACCATTACTATTAAGTACAATTTGATTCCCTTACCTCTTCACCTAGTGGAAGCTGAGCTGCTCTTTAATGGACCGGAAATCACCAGCAACTCCATGACATATATAGCAAGTATGAATGAAGGGTGACCGTACGTTTACCTGCTGGAAGAAATGCAAAGTTAAAGCCACTACTGAGTTTGCTTGCTTTGAATTGTGTCTGATCAGAATGGTGTGACTGCCATTGACTTGTGCTCTCCACAGCACCTGAGCCATGGGAGTGTGCAAACTACAGTAGATTGTTTATGCGTCTCTTGCTAGCTCTAGTTAACATACATATAAATAACACCAGTGATATCGCATACCTGCCAAGCTTTAATCCGCCTGATCTCCAAGCTCAGTTTACAGCCTTGCGATTTAGTCCTGTAACCTTATGAATGCAGGTCAAACTCAATTGAAAACAGCTTGGAACTTCACCTGAGCTCACTGTAATTCTTGTGTTTGAACGGCTTCACAATGCCAAAGCTGGTAAAAAAAAAGTTTGGCAAACACATTGGCATGTGTGCATTGCATTATTTTACATTGTGATTTATGTTGCAAATGTTCTTTTGGGTTTTACACAATGTGCTAGCATTGCTATATACAGACGCCTAATCTTACTAGTCAAGGGTGGTCTATGTTGTGCGTTGTCTTGCCCACTGTCATTAGCTGTCAGAGAAAGACAATATTGAGGAAGGAATGCATGTAGACCAGCGTCTTGCAGTCTGTGTTTCTTGTGCTTCATGGTTTTCTATTGCCTCCCCCCGCCCCCTCACAGACATGTTGGTACTGTACTCGAGCAGACATTGTGAGCTGTTCATCATACCTTGCAGATAACTGCTGCAATTACTTGTCATTATATCTTCATTTACTATCTTAACCCCTTTTTATATCTTCAGCAGTGGATTTCTCTCTGTGTCGTTATTTAACATCGGTTATTTTCATTTACTATTCGGACAAGACCATGAATTACCGGCATTGTTGCCAAAGCATTCAAAGAGAAACTGTTTTTTTTTTTGGGGGGGGGGGGGGGGGGTTGTTTGTTTGTTTCACTTGGCATTGGTACATATTCTTTAATTAGAGAGATCTCCTCTGTATAATCTGGCTTTTGTCTGAAAGGCTTTGGGAGTTGTTTAAGATTCATGAATTGGAATCTTAGATTTCTTGAAAACCGATACATATTATTCAAAAGAGTGGAGGTTTACGGCCATGAAACTGGAGCACCCAAATCCTCTCGCCAATTTCCTTCAGAACTGGCAGTGATTAAAGATCATATTAGGAGGATTTGCAGCTTAGGAAGAAACATGTTATTGCCGTCTGTCTCTATTCTCCCTGATTTCTCAGAACTTTCACATACACGAGTGGAATTCCAAACTGATTAATACAACACGTTGGTTGTTATTTTAGAAAACGACAAATACAACAGCAGAAAAATGCTCTTCTAATTAAAAAGGAACAAGATATTCCTCTCTGGCTTTGGGGTTCAGGCAGTGGGACGTGACCATGGGGTTGGCTCTATTATTAAACCAATAAATCCTACTCAGCTAACTCTTCCTTCTTGAATAAATTGTGGTGTAATTGGTTAAGTACAGAAAACTGTACCCTGATAATCTCTACTGCTCTACAAGATGTACAATAAATGAAACGTTCTGAAAGAAAAACAAAGTTATTACCCTAGAGTAGAGGGTTGAAACCCAGCTGTGCTTATTCTTCACTTACATCACCTTTACCAGCTCTGTACTGAGCGGTTGTGTTTCATTAAACCAAAAGGAACAATGGTACAGGGAGAAACATCACACCTGCAGGTAACGAGTAAAATTGGCATCAGATGTTATTCCCAAGCATAACAAAAGACTACATGCGCCACCTCAGTAACATCCTTCATTATGTGCCCTTACAGGTAAATCCGTCATGTGTTAGCATTACATTAAGCCAAAACACAGCCGATTCAAGCTTTTCTGTGAAGTGCCGCTTAAACTCCATAGCTGTACATTTGATTTCTCCATTAAAGACAGAATTGAGATCAGTTCTTAAAGCTACAAAACCCTGGCATTAAATGATGAATAACAGCTTTAGGGTCTGCCTACAGTCAGCGACTAAAAGCACTGACTGCTTGCAAGAAAGAAACACATCCCATAAATAAGGCTCTTAAAAGTCTGACACAGGCTTAAAGCACACAGGGCAATCTTCACAAAATGTTCCCGTGTGCTAAACAAGCACGCCTTTTTATTATGATCATGTTAGATTAGATTCAAAGGTATTTTGTTTCATTGTTATTGTTTTATTTACTTATTGCTACAGCTGTACATCTTTTTTAAGGAAAACCATTAACACAGTATTCTTCATAATGACCTCACAGTCAACCTAGATCTAGTGGAAACTGTTTGTATAACCAAACAACAGTGAGCGTTGCAAGTGCAGTAATCTACGCTTGGCTGTTTTTATGATGCGGATTTAAAGGGCCTATTCCCTAACACAGCACTGAGGCCAAATGCAGTAGTAAACAGAGCCAAGCTCTTATTGCTGGGAAACTTCAGGTGACAAATGGTTCTGAATCCGAAGACGATATAATAGGAATTCCATGAATACAACCTGAAAGTGTTCATTCAATACAAACTGTTAATTAGCCAGGTCATTTTAATTGGTTAGAGCTGTGCTCCTGCCTGTGCTCAGTAAAACGGAGTTGACTAACTTTACAGCTCGGCAGTCATTTGCGAGTGACCTGGCCAAAGCCATAAAACCTAAAAGGTCTCAGCTCAAAAGCCAAATTCAAAAGGTCTGATGAGAATATCAAAGGACTGTAATGAGCTTCTGTCACTCTATTGCCTCTGATCCGCCCTGCTGCATTCATTCAGTCACCTGATGGTGCTTTACTTACCATATAAACCATTTATATCAATATATACAGGATATGATTGATATATATATATATATATATATATATATATATATATATATATATATATATATATATATATATATATATATATATATATATATGGAAGTGGTTTATGTTATAATTTCCATCACTGATCACTCCCAAAGACCACCTGGATAGAAGTCGAGTCAACCATGACACTCGACACAGACACTAAAAGAAAACACTACTGTTAGCAAACCTTTGCTTTTAGTTTTCCCGGTGTACAGCTATGGCCACAAGTTTTGCATATTAGCAATTTTAGAATTGAGACATAATTTAAAAAAAAACAAAAAAACGATAGGAACATAATTTAGATCTTTTATTTAACATCATGTCATCAAAGAAACTACAAAATGATGTTGCAAAAGTCTACCGGAAGCCCTAATAGTAGTACAGTATTTCATGTTTGATTTTGATCAAGTATATGGAAAACTACAAAGCTGTAAATAATTCAATATGTTACTGTAAGATTATTCAGCAGGTTTCATTCGACTTTATGAAGCAGAATGAGTTAATTGTATCGGGGGTTGCAAAGAGGTGTAGTTTTCTACGGCTCTTTTTCAGGTGGGAATTGAAGAAGTCTCATCTACATTCCTTTTTATTCACCCTGTCAGATGGTTACTAAAATGGCTGTGCTTGGACACCCTGTAGGAAATAAAAGATGAATGACTTCATCTAGCCCACCACACAGGACGTCTATTTACTTTGCTCCTTGTCGTAATGAATGGAGATGTTCCAGCACAGATAGAAATGACTAATGTCTTCAGGAAGAGCTTTAATAACTGTTTAAGAAAACAGACCGCACTCTAAACGTCTTGGAGATGTGTCCTGCGTGGATAGGATGCCGAGCGCTCATTGAGGCATACAGAACATTAACAGTAAAATCGTTTCAGTTCATGCAGGCGCAGCTTTGAACTGTAAGAGTTAAAGTCAGGTATCAGTGGCCAGGCTCTTTTGTGTTGTATTACTAAAGAGACAGACGTTTTAAACACTGCCAATTCGATTCAGGGTGGCCTATTTCAACTGCTCTGTAAAGAAAGCTTAATGGAGGACCACGTTTTTAACTCTATCTTATGGACATTATAGACATTATTAGCAGCGTTACTGCCTTTAAACAAGACTCCTGAATGTAAGCCTTGGGTTCCTTTACGTTTGCTGGTATTAACAGCTGACTAACACGTACTAATATACAGACACTTTGACTGATCTAGCCTACATTATATATCTCTATGCCAGGCAGCTGGTACAGAAGAGTATCTCCTGAAAGCATGTCAAACACCTTAGCACAGACTACAATACAACATAAATAAAAGAAACACAGCACTTGAAAAACTGCCATAAGACCCATTCAGAACAGATGCAGCATCATAAATAGATAAAGAGGACAGTTAAACAAACAAACAATAAAAAAACACAACAAAATCCCTGAGAAAATAAAGTTTAAAGCTTTCTCTTGAACCCAGTCTCAGTCGCCCTAGGCCTGAAAACCATTAGAAACCAATGATGTTGATCTCAAATGTATAATAATAATAATAATAATAATAATAATAATAATTCCAGTATAATTTGCGACAAACGTAAGATAAGGAAGAGATTCCTCTGTTTCTCCCACAAGGGCAGTGCCTCTTGCAGCATTATGTAAGTGACTAATGTGTTACTGTGCTGTTTGGAGTGGTTAAGGGGGTTACATCAGAGGGAACAAACACAGTGAAGATATCTTAAGATGTAAATGCCTTACAAGTGGGAACTGGTAGCTGGTAGCCGGTAACTGTTAGTTACCAAAGACAGTGCCAGAAAACTAATGAGTTAATGCCTTAAGTGCAATGAAACATCAGGAGAAACACATGTATTTTTCTCCTTTTGTCTTGAATGGGTATTTGGTTTTGTCTATCAACGCCTTTATAGCACAGTAGCTTTATAGCACAGTATGTACATGTATATATAAAACCTAAGGGCTTCTGGAGGAGAGACAATGCTTACTAACTATTAGGAATGCCATTAGAACCCTACTTACACTGATATCTTAATTATGTCACAAGTTATGAACGTACACGTTATGCAATTGCTATTACCGATATGCTAGTTAACCATCGACAGATCTGCAGTTACACTGAGCCTGAGCAGCCCTAACCCAAGATTGTGTGTGAAGAACACATTCATCATCATGACCCTCTGCCTAGCTCTCTTCATGACCCTCTGCCTAGCTCTCTTCATGACCCTCTGCCTAGCTCTCTTCATGACCCTCTGCCTAGCTCTCTTCTGCAGTCGAGTGAAATATTAATGATAGAATAGATATTGCGAGACACCTTCCAGCACCTTGTGGAGTCGATGCCACACTGTGTCTAGACTGTAATCAGGATAAAACTGTGTCCAATATTAGGTGCAGGTGCTTCTAAAGAGACCATGCCATGTACAGTATGTGAACTCTTTTTCCATGATAAAGTATTTAGAAATAACTGTAAAACACTTAAAGCTATTAAGCACCAAGAATGCATTGTCAGCAGCATGCAAAATTATAAGGTTCTCTGAATACAAAGGCATCCAAAAACAAGCTGCACAAATAGCAGAGGAATTTATATATATATATATATATATATATATATAACATTAGATACATCTTCCAGTAAGATTCTTATGTGAACGTTTGTGGAAATGTTAAACATCCATAAATGGAAACTGTGCTCTCGCAGTGATGTGAAACATAAGCTAAGATGTGTGGTTTGAATTGTTCCGAAATCCTCAAGCATTCAGTTCAAAGCTGGCATACTGTACTGCCCTCTGTGTAACGGAGGAGCCCTAATGAAGCTTGAACTTTAAGGCTACACCCTCGTCTGGAAAGCTGTCTCAAACCATTCCTTTTCTGTTTCACTTTATTTTCCGGGCACCTGTACAAGCTCAAGGAGGGCATCACCCTGCCTGCTAGCTTCACAAAGGACTTGATGATCTAGCTTTACCTGGCTTGCACATTTTTCATCGCAGCTATTACTGGACGTTCTTCCCCATTACTCTTCCTCTGATTAATGTCCATCCACTGTCAGACTTGCCTGCCCCCGGCTGCTTCTTGTGAATGTGGTGTCCTTTAAGCTTGGGTTTGCCACAGCACTTTCTTTCAGTGGATGTGAGTGTAACCCTTGGGATGTAGTCATCTGAATTATGGTGCTGCTATTATTATTGCAGATTTGCAAAGGCAACACATAACACTATGGTGACTGTGTGCAATTCTGTGCAATTCCAAGCAGCTGCCCACATAACCCCCGAGACCTGAACACCAGCTTTTAAGTGTAGGAGGATGTTGTTCTCTTGCTAGAAATATCTTTTCTTTCATGTGTACTCACTGTCTTTCGGATCAATTTTAATCTATTTATTTATCTTATTTATATACAGGGAGATTAGAAAGTAAGTTTACCACACAAGATATGGCGCGTTGATGTGGTCAGCTTTTACAACAAAACAAATTCAATTGCCAAGACCCTTGCAAACAATAATTGCTCTCCAACCTTGAGACGTTGGTCTGGTATCCAAGTCCTCAAGCTGGTGTTGGGGTTGAGATCTCCTTTTGCAGAAAAGCTGGCAAAGATCTCGCTGCTCCTGTTCGCCTCGTGCTCTGGTCTGCTTTCCCCTTCCTTCTCTCCCATGCCTGCCCAGCACTTTTATGTCCTTCTGCTGGAGGAGACAATTGCTGGCTACATAGGCAACAGGTGCTGACCAATTTAGGCAATCAGTTAAAGTAATGCTTTTCACATAACTAATCCTACCTATCAACACTCAACACCTGTAGCCTATTGCTCAATTACCTCCCATGCTCCTGACAGCAGGTCTGTGAGCTGTCTCACACTATGCGGTTCAATGACCAACATCATACCATTCAACTGAAGAGCAAGAGCTGTAGTGGAGAGGTCAGTACAGGTCTTCTGCTGATATCAGTATTATTAACTCATCAGCCGCTAGGAGGTTCATTACACCCTGTGAACCCAAGAAAATCAACTCAATTTAATTTAAGGAAACAGTAACAGCCAATGGAAAGCAAGGGGTGTTACAATGTTCACAGGGTGCAAGGTTAACAATAGGAACCTTGGTGATATACAATAAACCACTGTTTGTTTCTTTCCTTCGTACTTTTTTTTACTTGGTTGACTGGATGACAAGCTCTTGCAAGGCTTGCATACAGTCATAGTGTGCGCTATCAAACCAAGGTTTGGAAATAACTCCTGGACACCATGTGGTAATTCAGAATGAGATTAAGCTACATACGGTCACACATTACAAGTGCCTCGTTTGATTTCGGGCACAGTGGCCTGCTATGGTAAACCACTTCATTAGAACTTCCCTGGCTTTTATGAACCTCGAATCTCGAATGCATTGGATTTGTTTGCAGAACCACAGCACAATGCTGACAGCATGCAGCAGCTGGTGGGACACAGACAGCAGTGTTAACATTGCTGAGATTACAGCGAGAGAAGAATTCCGAGACCACACAGGTGGTATTGTTATGTCTGTGTAATAAAACTTTCTAATGTCTGTTCAAGAGTACCGCTGCATTTCAAAACCTCGCTTTTCTTTTTTTTTTAAACTGCTCATTTGATGTTATCTCAGATTTGATTAATTGCACAGGACAGAGAAGAGCAACCCCCAACTGTTTAAAAGAGTTTAAAATAAACCATGCCAAAGAAAACTGTTAAATGGATTTGTATTAAGACAGCACTCAATGATCCTTATGCAATGCACTACATCGCGTGCCATTGTTACTGAAGCACTACACTGTAAATAGGGCTGCCACCTCTGAGGTACAAAAAACAGGACCTCCGAACAGAAGAGGGGCTGTTATAACTCTCTTCAGAAATCCTTTATTCATTCAATAGGAAACATTGATAACATTACTACTGTAGTATTGACAACCAATTCATATTGCATGATATATATATATATATATATATATATATATATATATATATATATATATATATATATATATATATCTCAATCGCAGAGCCCAGACAAGAGCTTTGCTGAAACAGACACTGGAATTCCTCCTCTCCTCCTGACGTCAACACGCCAGGAGAGAAGGTCAAACATGGAAGACCTGAAATCACTCACACACACAAGTGATTTAAATGAAGACATCATTCACCTCATTTTCATCTAGTACCAAGGCACCTCTGCATCTAATAAATACAATTCAAAACACTATTACAGTACACACTGGTGAGAAAGAGTCTGCAAACCTTATTTATCCACTAATGGTTCAGATCATTCATGTTCTTGTTGCAGCTGGAGTTATCTAAACCCTTCTTTTTCTTCTTTTGAAGTTCTCAATATGTCTTCCTCTGGATATGATGTGGGGTCCCAAACTGCACCAAATTAAGCATTCTGTTTTTCATTCATAAATAATTCTTTGCTATTTCCAGTTTTATTTGTATTATTTTGCAAGCAAGCAAGCAAGCATTAATTTAGCAAAATAAGTTTTGATTCAAAATTGCCAATTCCTTTAGCACCATAGATAGCATTCGTTCAATCTAATTTGCATTGTTGCTGAATGGCAAAATAATCTTTTTCATATCAATTTCTAATTCAGTTTGAATCTCGAATTAGTGCTTTTGGGATATAAATAATTTGGCATCACTTTA
This sequence comes from Acipenser ruthenus, assembly GCF_902713425.1. Classification (NCBI taxonomy): domain Eukaryota; kingdom Metazoa; phylum Chordata; class Actinopteri; order Acipenseriformes; family Acipenseridae; genus Acipenser; species Acipenser ruthenus. Next base: position 1,397,557 of record NC_081197.1, read on the forward strand.
CATGTAGTGTCTCTAATTACTGTGTATTTACAGAATAGCTACATAGTAAATACATGTGTACTTACACATAATTACAGTGTGATTATGAATAGTTTCAATGTACTGAACATATACATAGTTTTGCACATATGTAAGTACACAATTGTATTAGAAAAGTCTTAGGGTTAGGGTTAGGGTTAGGATTATACATTGTAACCATGCATACTGACATTGTAAGGATGTGTCAGTGCACATGTGTTTACTCAGTAACTACTCTGTGAATACACAGTAATAAGAGACACTTAAGTGTTACCAATAATTCTGACTTGCTTTGACTCACATTTTGCTACAGCAGTGGGGAAACATCACGGCAAATAAGCATCAGATAAAAGGATATTTCCTCAGGCTAGCATTCGCCATAAAACAGCATGCTGTCTTTTGGTTTGGATGAACAGGCGAGTTCAGAACTTTACACACATTTTCTCAAAGCTAGCAAATAAAAAAGTTATGATTTATACCTGGAGGGCCTCAGCTGTTGGCTTTCAACTATAACTTTTTTTTTGGTATGTATTTATCCTTACTTGGGGATTTAACAAACCATTGCAGTGCAGTATCAGAAAATGAGCACACGTGTAGGACATTTCACCACCCACCCACCCATGCAGAATTGAAGAGTCTATCAGGATATCACTGCCATGTCCAGTCTCATGAGGGAAGACAAAGTCCATTCATTTCAACAAACACCTGAGAATGAACCTGCTATGTGCTGTTGTGCTTTGCTTGTTGACACAGCAAAGAAAAGCTTAGTGGAGGTCAAAGTTCAAATCACACTTCAGAAAGGGGGGTACAACTAAAAGGTGTGACCACACTGACAGAAGTAAGAAATATAGATTTGCTCTGTTTTGTAAATCTGTTTACACTACTTCTCTGGGAGGGCTGAGAAACTGCACTCCAATGGAAGCGCTCAATGAAAGCTGTATTTTATCAGTATCAGTGTTGACCTTGCACAGCTGTTTCTTTGATGTAAACTTGGAGAGTGTACTCTGAGGTCTGTAATATGGAAGTCTTTTTTCACGTTATCTAAGAGCTCCTTTTGTTACAAAAACAGTAGTAGCACATAACCACTACAAACGATATGCAGTGCAAATACTTAAACGGTGGTGCACGCCCTGTTTGCAATTTTTACAGCACTTATTTGTTCCATGTTGGTTTTATTGGGGGTACTGGGCAAAGGCTATAGAAACCCCATCATTTACTTTTTCCAGATCCTACTGACTTTCATTGATAAACCATTAAAATTGTTTGTTCCGTCAACAAAGTAGATGTTACAGAACACATAGGCACATGAAGTTCCAAGACCAATTAAAAGAAAACAACGCTATTACTTACAGCCTGGTCAAATCTCAACCCCCATCTCTGGCTTGCATCTGTTTTTATCTAATTTAACCGCTGCCAGCATAACTTTCCACCAGTTTAAAAAAAAAAAAAACCCTGGTCACATTAAACTCCTGTTTCCTGCCCTGCTTCAATAGCTGAAATACTTTTGTGAAGAGGGGATCCTATATAGCTTACATGATGAAGATCTGTGCTGGGTCCCGCGCTGCAGCCACATAAGAGCAAGGTAAATATTGAACTGCTGTGCCATTGAGCCATTAGATTTAAGTGTCTAATTAGACATGTCGTGTAGTTATTTCCTATTGTAAAAAAGCAAAGACAGTACCTCGGAGCTAGAGCAATTAGACAGCTGGGATTTACAGAGCTGCATTGCCCTAATGAACCCCCCCACTAGATAGGCCATGCCCATTAACAGGGCTGGTGTCTGCTAAAGGGTATGTTAACAGGTGGCAATAAATCAGAATCCAAGCTCTGAGTTTTATGAAAGTTACATTCTACTCACCAGGGACTCGTTCTTAACATAAAACAGACACTAGCTTGTATACTAGCCTGCATACCTGTCATGCTTTCGTTTCGCATTGAACATGGTTTCAATTAGGATGCAGTGCACTGCTAGTAATATGTTCAGTGATGTGTTTCATTCCCCCCACAAGGTAGTTGTGGTTGCTTTCATAATACCGATTACATTGTTTGTTTTTTTCAATCGTAGAGTAACTAGTCAGGAAGTCAATGAAACATGTAACCACTTCAAAAGTGGGAAAAGTCAAACCCGAAAACACATATTTCACTACAAAATCAAAGAGGCAGTATGACTAGATTTATTTAGATGTTGCTCCATAGTCGCTTAATCATGGTCTGGTTAATAAACTCTGACTCACTCGCTCACTGTGCGGGATGCAAAAGCTCAGATCTCATTGGGAACAATAGCTAATTTACTGAAATATTGTAATAATGAATGCCCTCATATATTCAGAGGTGGGTATTTAACCTCCAAAACAGCAAACTGCTCTTTATCCCAGGAGAATCAGGATCCATCAATCACATCAATCACTGGAAATACTTCATGAAGAAGAAACGTAACTGATAAACTGAAACCCATGCTATCTGAAGAAGGTGGAAGCCAAAACATTGTAGCCAATCATTAAAATAGTGAGTTTTCAGTTCATCAGTGGCTTTTCTTCTTCGTATATATACATATATAAAGTTAGTGTTGTGTTTTAGTCATACCCTGTATTTTGCACGGACCTTTAACATGGCATGCAGTGGTTTTGTTGACTAAATGACAGGGGTAATGCATTTATAAAGAACGTGTTGAAAAAAAGCTACATTATTATTATTTTTTTTAAGGTTCCATTTTGGGTGCTGCTGTTATTTGCATTCTTCTTTGTTTTGGGCAAGATGACATGGCAAGCGAGTAAACAACTTAAGCTTTGGTTACTGTGTCATGCAAAACGAGGGTGAGACATGCTTTACAATAAACTCTTCAACTCGTCATTAGGGCTTTGGAGAGAGCCCAGCGGACTGTAACCAGACCAGAGTTAAAGGTACGAGTTATGAAGATTGAGGAATCTATTTAGCTAGGACACAGAAGGGATAGGGGACGAATTATTGAGAGAGTTGATAAATTTAACACAGCAGAGAGACCAGGACTGGAGGACACAGTTTGAAATAGAGACAGACACATTTTTACACAGAGGGATAAAACACTGAGCTTTTTTGATAGATGCTGCTCTGATCCCACAGATGGAAATTAGCATTAAATACCTGTGCAATGCATACATACTGTACTGCGCTTAACACACACGCTGTTTGGTCGCAACCCCCATCTTTCTGTGGTGACTGCCTACAGGCTGGGTGAACCACAGCAGACGTCATGTCTTCAAACTGAGGTTCTGGAGTCACACTCATGCCAGGTCTGGGTCCTCTCATCTGTTTTTGTAAAGCGTACCTGACTCACCAATCAGAGTCACCTATGTGAAAAAACAAGGTCCTTAGCAACTTTAATCTTTTTTATACTGATAAGTTACAATTATTGAGAGAGTTGACAAATTTAACACAACATCCCACTCCCAATAGCTGATTAGCGATCCAGAGCATCTATGGCAGATTCCTTTAAAGGTTACAACTACATTCCTGACTGTTACTTAAGACGAAGGTTAGTCTTAACAGGGGTATCGTTAGTAACACAAATATTTACTTTCATTAATATTTGATAATCAAAGCATCGTTAAATCAGTCTCATATAGATGTTTTGGTTCAGAAGGCAATTCTCACTCTTGCGAGATAAAGACGCTCTTTGCGTCCAGACAACCTATCGAGAATGATCTAATATCAAGACAGCTAATTTGGATTCTAGCTTGAAACGCAGAATGATAATTGCCTGTAAAACCCACATCAATCTGTATGAATCACATACAACAAAACAGTTACTATAGTGTAACTCAAAGCATCAATTGAAAGCAATAACACTTGGCTTATTCTCGAGTTCTAAGAGGATAAAAACACTAAGTGCTGAATACTTAACAGACTTTTGCTGCCTCTTCCATCTGGTCCGTATGTCATCCAAAACAAGTTTTCAAAGGCTCTCCTGCAGGCAAGGAAAGTCTATGTTCTGGGGTCTGTCTTCCTTGCGTTGTGTCTCCACACCAGGGGATGAAAGAAATGCTTTTGCAAAAACAAGAGTCATTAACTTTTTTGGTATTCCACTGAAACAGCAAATCTTCCACATGATGTGCACTCTTCGTCCGAGTATATCCGGGATATTCCACAGCAGATTCTAGCACTGCTAGCTTAATAAGACTGAATATATTTCGGTCTCTGTCGACTTCAAATGAAGTCCAACTATCTTCCTCCGGTGTTACGCGGCAGAATCCCACACCAAGACAAACACTGGGGTCGTTATCCCATATCAGAGTTTCCAGAAACGGTATCTCTGTTCAAGCCGATCGCAGGCTGCGGGTTTTCAAGTTGTCAAAGTTCAGAGCCTTGTTCTGCGTGTCAGGGAGCCCCAATTGAAGGTCGCACACGTCCTTTTCTAATCCTCTTCTCACCCCGGTGATTGGACAGTTTGTTTATTTGGGGCTGTGCCCGAGTCCACGTGGAGTGTTTTCTCATTGGCTGTTCTCATTCCAGGACGGCCCAGTGTTCCCAATTGGTCTGCTGTTTGACCCCTGTCAGCTGGTGAGGTGGACTTTTCTCTGTCCGTGCTGTCAAAGCATTCAAAAACCGTCTGGTTTTTACCTCTTGGGAAAACACCCCTGGCACCAAAGGATTTATTCAATGATGATGAAGATAAACCCCTTGTACAGTATTTAGTTTACAACGCTTTTTAAAATCATTCTTTGTCAGTGGGGGAGTTTGTGACAAGAAACCAAGCAGATGCAGAGAATGGCTTAGGACCCCCCTTCCATGTATATTCCATTTCTCTTAATTTCATAAACAGAATGATATTATGACCCAACCTGATGCTACAACAGGGACCAGGACTGGAGGACAGAGCTGGGACTTGAGACAGACACATTTTTACACAAAGGGAAGGGTTACCAAGCAACCTGGTTGCTGCTGCTACTAGATGTATTTCTGGACTCCAAATGGACTCCTCTCCTTCGTAACTTTTCCTGTGTTCCTACGATCTTAATTGCTTTATGAATTCAACATTTTTTTCTGGGCTTATTTTTTGTATTTGCTGTTTATAGTGTTATTCTTAGGTCTGTTTGTGCTCTTACTCGCAAAAATCTGTGTGGGGTTGGGTATATTCCCAGTGCAAGCCAAGCAAGGGCATTTCATCGGTATCAGTTTCTACCTTGCAACAGCATAACAGCACACAATGCATGGTTCTATATTAACACCATACTAAAGAGGATTGGTTAGTGACTTATAGCAGCCATCCAACATGTAGGTCTGGTCCAACAATGGGTTGTTACAGTTGACCCTATATTATTGCAAATAGGCATCACAGATGGCATTTTATATACAGTATTACATGTACCAGTACTGCATGTACCGTAACTCATTGGGCTGATGGCCATATCTGTCAAAACACACAGTGCTGTTGTATTGACCCCTTTTCTTTAAATCAGGTACCTTTTACTTACAAGACCACCCTTCACAGAGGAGACGACCTGCACCCTGCACTGCCTAGGGGCACTCATTCCACTCACATCCCGCAAGATCAAGTCGAGGACCCGGACTCGGATGGTTCAGCACCCCGGAGAGCGTCTGGAGGAACACTTTCTTGAGTTTCAGCACCACTCGCTCGACATCCCAGTGGATCAGCATGCAAGTGTAAGGCATGGTGGCCTGGGAGAGGAAAGACTATATAGGACACTCCTAACAAGGGTTCAGCAATTAAGTTATTTAATGGGGAGGTCCTTACAGCAATTAAATTCTGCAAGGACCTCCCCATTAAACAGACAGAAAAAGACTGGAGAGCTGTTCACCCTGTACACGTGGATTCTCGTACTTCTCAATGCTTTGAAGAAGCAAACCTTTGAGAAGATATTTGCAGATATTAATATGAACAAGCTGGAATGTGGAGTTATTCCATACATTCTAGGCACAGGCTAAGCCACAGAAATGTGCTGTTAGGCCCTTTCAACCAGGGGTGTATGAACTACAAGACAACATTCACTGAATCTGTTTGAAAGTGTAACTTTTATGGTTGAAACTCCTTTTACAATACGACACTGAGCTGCTTTTTTTGATAGATGCTGCTCTGATCCCACAGATGGAAATTAGCATTGAATACCTGTGCAATGCATACATACTGTACTGCGCTTAACACACACGCTGTTTGGTCGCAACCCCCATCTTTCTGTGGTGACTGCCTACAGGCTGGGTGAACCACAGCAGACGTCATGTCTTCAAACTGAGGTTCTGGAGTCACACTCATGCCAGGTCTGGGTCCTCTCATCTGTTTTTGTAAAGTGTACCTGACTCACCAATCACAGTCACCTGTGTGAAAAAACAAGGTCCTTAACAACTAGCTTGAATCTGTTTATACTGCTAAGTTACAAGTAACCACACAGCAAACACAATGCCTGATGTTTTGGAACAATGGTAAGATATGCACGTGCGAAGGATTTTAAACCTAATCAGTAAGAGTTTCTGCACACAACTTTCTTGAATTGACGTGCATTTGTATTTATTTATTTATTTATTTATTTATTCATGAATGAATTCAGTAAAGTCAAGGTGCCTTGTGAAACTGGCTAGAATCAGGTGCTGGATAAAATAAATATATATGCAACAGAGAGTATCCACACTCAGGTTGTGTTTGCTTTTATTTGTGCAACTTCAAGATTAAAAAGTGAACAAGTCAAATCAACGTTTCGGTGCTGTGCAATTTAGCTTACAGGACATATATGACTATGCAATTCCATGGTAATGACTGGTTAACTACAAAAGGAATAAGGAACCAACTCTTACATGGCTACTGCAGGTGTTACCATGTAATCATGCTTTTCACCAGCTCAACTTCCACTGAATTACACAGTAATTACCAAGTAAGAACAGAAACCATTGGTAGATACCCGGTCATTACAATGCAATTATACAACTATTTATGCCCTTGCAGTAGATACACAGTTATTACAATGTAATTACACATATATTCATGCCCTTGTAGTAGATGACCAGGTATTACAATGTAACTACACACATAGTCATGTCATTGTAGTAAATGTCCCGTTATTACAGTGTAATTACATGACTAATCATGCCCTTGTTATAGATGCCGGTTATTACAATGTAATTGCACATATATTCATGCACTTGTAGTAGACATCCACTTATAAAAATGTAATTACACAGCTATTCATGCCCTTGTAATATGAAGTCCTACCATATATTATTTTTCAAGCAATACAGGTAGTGCTTTGCTTTGGTAACATCTTTGTGTGAAGACATGTATTGCATCATGTTTTTAATAATAAAGAATTATTTTTAGCTTGATTTTTACTTTCTTGAACATCGTCTAAAACAAATTAAGTTTACAATTGAGCCAACCTGAGTGTGCGACCCACCCAGTCTCTGCAAACAACAAACAAGTGGACAAGTGGTTTGTATTTTACTCAACATGGTAAATGACTAAACAGGGCCTGCTTTTTTCACATTCTATGCCGTTTTGGGTCAACCCCTATCTATATGAAAGATTTATGAACGTGGGCTGTGCACGAATTACTTTTTCACTATAAATGTATATAAAGTATGTATTCATTGAAAACAATCATGCTCAAAAGGATTTAGTAAATTACTCCCTACATCTTATCCTCTTGCATTCAGGAGGGGAGCTAGGCTGCATTACCCCCCCCCCCCCCCCCCAAATCCCACATGATGTAGGAGTCCTGGCTGCCATCACTGGTTAAGGAACACATGGATCAATCTGGTTTGAGGTTACAGCTTCAGAAAATGTTAGCAACACTTACACCTGTCAGAAAATATATATTGGTAGAAGACTGTAAAATAGTACATATACTCAGTAATAAGAAACAAAAGAGTACACAAGCCTTGAAGAATTTCTAAACGCAGTGAGTGTACGTCATGAGACATACTAATAGAAAACAGCTTTTCTCTAGCAAGAGAAAGTTGTAAATGTGAGCTGACAATGAGATGCTGCTTTGCAGTGTTGTGGTCGGCTCACAATGAAGCTCTGTAGTAACGCTGCTTCGCAGGCAGGTGGGATTTTGGCAGCAGCCGGCAGCAGCAGTGCTATTTTAGTCGTTGTCAAACCTTCAAATCAAAATTCCTCTCTCTGCGGTCAAAACTTGCTTACTATCGTGTCTGGTGGCTAAGAACCCAATGGGGGGTGGAGGGGCATTCGAATCCCACCACAGTAGCATTACTGGAAAAAATAGACACCCACAGACCAAACATTGAGCTGAGCCATAACCATATTTCAAAACCACGGCTAAGCTGCAAAGTATCAGTGCAAGTTACAAGCTGGGTGTATGTAAAGCAACTGTCTCCCATGGCTATGGATGATTGAAACAAACAATAACAAACATGTGGGCCCAATGTGCTCTATTCCATAAATTCTTTCTAAATTGGCCTACTGTGCCGACACAGTTCTGTCCTGCACTGTGCCAGCAGCACTCTGCCAGTGCCTGTAGCAGGTAAGACTAAAGGTCCACCGGCACGCAAAAGCAATAACTGTGCAAACTAATTGTAGACGTATAACATGGAATTCAGGCCGTGCCCAATTCGGGTCAGTAATTATATTTAAGGTCATTTTTTTTGCAGCTGACACAGACTGGCAGATATTAAGCACCTGCAGGTCATTAAAACTGTAATAAGCAGTGTTTTTAACAGCAGTCGAGACTTCTTACTGCAGCTCCACTGTGTGACAGGAACATTGGAAAGCAAAGTACATGGCCCTTCTGGCAGCTTGATAATTGCTCAAGCACAGAACTAGCAAGGACACAGTTCCTGCCCTGCAGCTGTGCAGGAGCGCCGAGGCCTGAAGTCTGTGCTCCTCAAAGCATTCATGCACAATGCTGGCAGGGTGGATGAGTGCATTAATCATCTTGAAAAATACATTCACAATCAAGATACAAAGCAGTGTTGGGTGCACTCTAGGTAAACTATGCATTTGGTCTTCCAGAGTATTAAAGGAACCCGGTTATACCAGGAGCACATGCCCCACACCAAGGCAAATCCAATCGGGTAGACAGACAGGTCAGTGTAAATATAGCTACTATCATTGCCTTTGATTTTCTCTACCGCAGGCTTGTCATTCCTGTGATCCTTCATTTATTTCCTTTTTTTTAATTGTTTACAAAGCTTGTTCGGATTTATAGAATGGAACTATTGAATCCAGAAATGTTAATCCTGTGGGAATGGCTTTAATCTGTGAACTTGATTTACGTCTGACAAGATGTAAAACTCCTCTTTAAATAGTACAGGCATTTGTGCAATGTGGCTCTGCACTGGCTTCTGCAAGGATGCCTGCCTGAAAACCAAAGCTTCGTTGCCTCTTGAAAGTCATGTGCAGAGGTTTGAGATTTGGAAACGGTGCCTACTTCAGTGCGTAAATCCTTTCACTCCAAACACAATGACAGGAATGAAACCTAAGCAATACCTCAAGTAATTAGCCTCCTTCTTTCTCTGGACTGTTATAACGAGCTCTCTGCTAAACCCCACAGATTAAGAGAGATACTTTGACGGGCTGAGATTAGCTCCACTTGCAAAACCGAGTTTGAGTTTTTTTCTTTTTAATTCTGAAGAAAAAAAAATTATATATATATATATATATATATATATATATATACTGTAAAACACACAAGCAGATACAAACCTGATATTCGTTCTATAACTTTATAACAATAGGAAAACATTTCAAAGGTTGTATTAATGTTAAACCCCAAAACAAACCGGAAGTTCTTCTATGTGTTTATGATCTCAGCAGATCACGGAATAGAGCAGAGAGATATTAGTCACCAATGTATCGCATATGCCTAATAGAACAGGAAGCTATAATCTGCCTAATAACAATGTCTGCTGCACTCTTACCACCCCCACCCCAGGCAATGGCCTGATGGTTTTGCAGCTTGCAGTAGACACAGCTTTAGGTGTACATTATTCCTGGCAACAGTAAAACAGACTGGAACTGCTGAGTCATTTTATATACATCTCTAGTACTGCTGCTTTCTTTAGTTATATTCAACATCCGGGAGCCAATTTTGAAGCCCGGTAAATGTTATGAATCTAAAATAGAAAGAGCGTAGGCCTCTTCATTCTTTTTATATCCCCTCAGTCATTGTGTTCATAGTTGTACTGTGTTAAGTTTTCTATCTATTTGTCTATTTTATAATGCACCATGTATATGTATTTTTTAATTTTTGGCAGGGCAACTTCTCAAACTCCACACAAGCTGTTTCAATCGTGACAGAAGGGGATATATTGGTAAGTTGGCATCCATACAGAAGAACAATGGACATTTCTAAGTGTTCGGTGATTGCCTCTAATCAAGTTGAAAGTGTATTATCATTAAATCTAAATATAAAACAGACAAAACACTGATAATAGCGTACTTAATGTGTTTTTATAGACCTGTTGTATTTGCATTGTCACTGACATTCTGAGTGTGAGATCTACACTCTCAACCATGCTAGAAGTGTAATTGCAGCAAATATGTTCCAATGGGGACCTGACTTATAATCACTATGATGGGGCCATTTCTCTTGTGTTTTGTACAGAGTAAGCTGATGGAGTTAGGGATCAGATGTCATACAATATTTCTGTCTGCTTTCTACCAGCAGTGCAATAACCATCTGACAGTCTGGTTTTTTGAATCCTGTATATTATGAAGCCCAGTATTTTATCATAGGTGCCCCCATTTGTCTTAATTGAAGCGCTCCATGAAAACAAAACAGCAACACACATTTCGAAGAGAATGTTCTTTGCTTCTTATAAATGAAAAGACAAATCTGCATTTTTTTGAAAGAGACATCACAGTGCCACTTCATTGTTGTCCCTTTAGAAGTGTTGTTTGGCAAATTATTTAAGTTCTCAATCAGAGATTTGGGGTGTAAATGGACAGTCACATCAAGCTGTGGCTGTTTTGACTGTTTAACTAGCGTATGTACTGCATTCATAGGTTAAAATAGCATGGAAATTGAACGGCAGCCTTGTCAGGCTGGAGGTAGTGACCAGGGGTATGTGCACACTGTTGATTGATAGATTCATTTGGTATTACACTTTGATAAAAGGGGCCCAGCAACACATTCCTGGCACGTTTAGATATTAATTATATATGGTCTTAGTTTAAGAAATAAAAAAGTACTGTAGCTATTGTCATTTTTTTTTTACTTTCTTATCTTTGTAAAGGCATCTTAAGATTGCCAGGTACCTAATTAAAGTGTTTATGAAGAGCAGCTTTGTCTCGCGGGGAAAGGAACGGCCCGGCTCCTGAAATCCCGGTGGTCATCTATTCATTGTCATGACTCCTCAGATCACACAGACACAGCATCCAATTGCCCACTGTTCCATGCTGGAACACCAAGATTTGAAGTATAATGTACCGGAGAGACAACAACGAGAATCACTGTTCCTCTGGGATCCTCCGGGTACGTTCTCTCAGCTTCACCGACAGACCTCCGTCACTTGATTAGCCGCTACAAACCTCTGATGTTTGTTGAATCGGATTCTTCTCCTAGTGTAGGATAACCCCAGTCGGATGTATAACGTTTTGGTGTTTGGTGCTCAGGAAATCCACTCCAACTAAAAAGCTGTGATGTCACAATTTATAAGCACAATCCAATTGGACACAAGCTACCAGTTTGGGAATCGTTTCCTAAATCCTCGATATATTCTGCATGTATAAACCAATTCCAAGCTGGTTCAGAAGCACTGATTCCTCCGAATCTGGGGTTGTCATATGACTCCATATACACCAGGACAGTTCAGCCTTTTCAATTCACACCCAATGCATTCTGGTACTTTTTACCCGTCTCAGGTACCTTTCACAGCAGGACTACTCTTACCAGAATTATTAATATTATTTGTTTATTTAGCAGACGCCTTTATCCAAGGCAACTTACAGAGACTAGGGTGTGTGAACTATGCATCAGCTGCAGAGTCACTTAAAACAACGTCTCACCCGAAAGACGGAGCACAAGGAGGTTAAGTGACTTGCTCAGGGTCACACACAGTGAGTCAGTGAGAGAGCCAGGATTTGAACCGGGGACCTCCTGGTTACAAGCCAAAACAAACTTACAAACATGATAACCCAATCTGAATTACTGGCATGTAAACGGCACATTTGTTTTCAGATTCGAAACAATCAAATACAAAAGGATCGATTCAGTGTGCATGTAAACATAGTGAAGCAGTGGCGATGGTGAGCTACCCAACATTGCCGCGTAAGCAATCCTTGCAATTGCTCCAGTATGATAATTCAATGTCCTTGAGCATTGAGACCAATGGCAGTGTACTCTCAACACCTCTCACGAGTAGCAATGCCCTCCCCAAGCTTTATTAAGAAATACTGCTAAGACTGCGGAAGACAAAACAACAAACCAGGACAACCTCGGCTGGGTTTTAACTGAACATCTGCTGCTTATGAATCAGACCTCTTTTATTATTATTTATTTTTAGCAGACACCCTTATCCAGGGCGACTTACAATTGTTATGACATATCACATTATACAGATATCACTTTTTTTTTTTTTTTTACATTCAATTACCCATTTATACAGTTGGGTTTTTACTGGAGCAATCTAGGTAAAGTACCTTGCTCAAGGGTACAGCAGCAGTGTCCCCCACCTGGGATTGAACCCACAACCCTCCGGTCAAGAGTCCAAAGCCCTGACCACTACTCCACACTGCTGCCCAACAGAGGGATGAGTTACAATCACCAGGTTATTTCCTATTAATAGAGACAGCATTAAACCTGTTGCAATGCTGTTCAATAGCCTTCAAACTACAAAGCCCAGGCGAGCTGCAGGAAGGCAATTGATGCACGTCACTCCTTTTCAAATGCATGGCCTCCAGGTGGGAAAGTTGTCTTCAAGTTTAAAACAGAAAGAACCGCACTACCTAAAGAACTGGTTGATTACAGGAGTGAATCTGAAATATTTCACACCGGCGCATAGTTTTCTGGAAGCCAAGACGAAATTATACTCACAGACTTGTTAGATGTAATTCAAGAGGATGTGCTTAGGACTTTACAGGTAGTCTGTGAAAAGAAACTGTGAAAGCAATCTGTAATGGAATTGGCTTTGATCTTCAGTGTATTAACCCTAATGATAGCCTTGAAAACGCTGGCTATAAATCTGACTCTCCGCTTAGGTAGGACATTACCATTTAAGACTGTCATGTCTAATACTTTCTACACAGTGATTTATTACAGAGACTTTTGCATTGCAAGTCTTTCATTATCGTGTTATCATGACACAATCATTCAGTTCTTTAAAGCCTTTCATTAGTTTTGGGGTTAATCTGGAAGGTTTTTTTACACACCGCACAGCTGAAGCATGCTTGTATTTCTTTTGCGTGTTTGTTTAACGCTAGTAATGTAGGTTACCTGTAAGGATATTCACCCCAAAGCTACACAGTCCCTTAGCATAGTTGTAATACAGATTGACTCTTCTGTTTATATTTATATTTGTGGTCATAACCATTAGATTATGAGGAAGTACTGCACAAGGACCCAATAGGAATAGTTCAAATGTACAGCAGACAAGAAATGACATATTGGCAAAATGCCCTGGATTCAGCACTGGATTGAGTTCGATAGATCCCTAAGTTGTTCCGCGTATAGTGCAGTTGTCTCCACGTACAGGAACACCTCTTAAGAGAACACTTCAGCTGAGAGAACACCCTCATGGTGAAACCGATTTTTCCCATTGTAAATGCTCATCCTAAAGGACCAGGAATTTCGCTTAAAAGCTTTTTGGTACCGCTAGCGATTACTGTTTTGTAATCTGATAACTTATCATCATCAACCTTAAATTCAAATGGTTTTATTCAATCTTTTCAAATGTGAGTGTCTTTTCAAAAACTGATTGGTTTATTCAATCTTTGCAGAACTGACGTCATATCATGGCCTCGTTTTGTATTCTGATTTGCACTTGGTCGCTAAAATGGCATGTAAACACATGGCAAAATGTGCCGTGGTTTCTCTTGCTATAAAAAGTTAGAAATTGTTCAAGCTTCTGAAAACAACTTGAATCAGACACTAGTCGCCGAGCAATTTGGTGTTTTCCATTCTGGTGAGTTGCTGTAAAATAATTTTGTGCATGTCTTGAATATTGCTCCTGTACAGGTATTCATAATTAATCTAGAGCTGCTGCTGCATTTTTTAACGTGTGTAAGGGTACCGTGTTAATTTAGTTTGACAGTTTGTTTATTAACGTTAATTTGTCTGTTACTTTATTATTATAGTTTATTAACATACACTTGCCTGTTGCTTTTCTCTTACTTATGCAGTTGATTTTAGATGTTGATGCACATGCATCATGGCAAGTAATAAATATTTATTTATTGATTCATATTATGTCAACTCCATATTAGAGAACACTTTGCCTTCTTCCTGTGGTGTGTTCTCTTTGCCGGAGACTACAGTATACTGTTCCTGTACCCAATGTGTTAATAAAATCTTCTTTTTATGTACTGTAAACTATTTTAGAATACTTAACTTTTGCTGTAAACAGGACACACCTGAAAACTATGTTCATCCTAATGAGTTTATTCTGAATAAATAATTTTAAATAGATGCAGTTGTGGAACTGCTGGTGCATCTGTGTTTACTCTATAGGCCATGTCATCAATTAAACCAAGAAGGTTTTATACAAGACCTTTTTTTTCTTCTGATATATATATATATATATATATTTGCATCCTGAGCCATTCGAAAAAAAGTGATAATACCACAGTAGTGACGTCAAAGAGTGTTAATTCCTCTAGTGGAAAATATACTTGAACTTTGACCCATTTGACTCCTCGAGACCATCACTTTCAACTGAAACACAAAATGTCTCGTTTCCAATCACTCGACAACACCCACATTACAGAAATGTTCATCACTGATCCACAACATGAGAATACGTTAAAAAAATGTAAAGCTGGTACATTCGTATCTCAGAGAAACTAAACAAATAACGACACAGAACGTCTGTACAGCACTGAAAAACACTATTAAAAAAACAAACAAAACTGAACTGTTCTGCTGAACCTCGTCTTCCTTAATATTAGCATCACAAGGGTATCCATGTATTATAAAAAAGAATAGATGGGCCTCTTCAGTGAGTTACAGGAAAACAATTCCATCTCGGGTTTCTGTGACCTTTGGTCTTGTAATTTATGATGTCACAGAAACCCTGGATGAAATTATTTTCCTGTAACTCACTGAAGCCCCTCTATTATATATATACAGTGCCTATAGAAAGTCTACACCCCCTTTCAAAATTTTCACCTTTTGTTGCCTTATAGCCTGGAATTAAAATGCATTAAAATGTTTGTTTTTTTTTCATTTATCTACACATACTACCCCACAACTTCCAAGCAAAAAAATATTCTAGAAATTTGTAGAACATTAATTAAAAATAAAAACTGAAATAGCTTGGTTGGATAAGTGTCCACCCTCCTTGTAATAGCAATCCTAAATTAGCTCAGGTGTAACCAATCGCCTTCAAAATCACACACCAAGTTAAGTGACCTCCACCGATGTTAAATTGCAGTGATTCACATGATTTCAGGATAGATTCAGCAGTTCCTGTAGGTTCCTTGGTAGTGCATTTTAAAGCAAAGACTCAACCATGAGCTCCAAGGAGCTTTCAAAAGAACTCCGGGACAAATTTGTTGAAAGGCACAGATCAGGGGATGGGTATAAAAAAATATCAAAGGCCTTGAATATCCCTTGGAGCACAGTGAAGACGATTATTAAGAAGTGGAAGGTGTCTGGCACCACCAAGACCCTGCCTAGATCAGGCCGTCCCTCCAAACTGGATGATCGAGCAAGAAGGAGACTGATCAGGGAGGCTACCAAGAGGCCAATGGCAACTTTGCAAGAGCTACAGACTTTTATGACCAAGACTGGTCAAAGTGTGCATGTGACAACAATATCCCAAGCAGTCCACAAATCTGGCCTGTATTTTACTCAAGAAAGCCCACCTTGAATCCCATTTGAAGTGTGTAAAAAACACTCAAGAGATTCTGTAGCCATGTGACAAAAAGTTATGTGGTCTGACTA
Source organism: Acipenser ruthenus (assembly GCF_902713425.1). Classification (NCBI taxonomy): domain Eukaryota; kingdom Metazoa; phylum Chordata; class Actinopteri; order Acipenseriformes; family Acipenseridae; genus Acipenser; species Acipenser ruthenus. The sequence goes on from NC_081197.1 coordinate 1,413,621, forward strand.
AACTAAAATGGAACTTTTTGGCCTAAATGCAAAGCGTTATGTTTGTGTTACAAACATAACACACCCAACACAGCGCATCACCCAGAGAACACCATCCCTACTGTGAAGCATGGTGGTGGCAGCATCATGTTATGGGGATGTTTCTCATTGGCAGGGACTGGGGCACTTGTCAAGATAGAAGGGAAAATGAATGGAGCAAAGTACAGAAAAGTCCTTGAGAAAAACCTGCTGCCCTCTGCAAGAAAGCTGAAACTGGGACAGAAGTTCACCTTTCAGAATGACAACGACCCAAAGCACACAGCCAAATCTACACTGGAGTGGCAAAGGAACAAAAAGGTAAATGTCCTTGAGTGGCCCAGTCAGAGCCCCGACCTAAATCCAATCGAAAATTTGTGGCATTACTTGAAGATTGCTGTCCACCAATGCTCCCCAAGGAACTTCACAGAGCTTGAACAGTTTTGTAAAGAAGAATGGTCAAAAATTGCCAAATCTAGGTGTGCAGCTGTAGTTGACTCACAGCTGTAATTGCTGCCAAAGGTGCTTCCAAAACGTATTAACTCAGGGGGTGGAGACTTATCCAATTATGATCTTTCAGTTTTATGTTTTTAATATATAATCTTTTTCTCAATAAAAACTTTTTTCCCTTTAACAATGTGGAGTATGGTGTGTAAATAAGTGGAAAAAAATCCTCATTTAAATGCATGAAACTCTGAGGCACTGACACAACAAAATGTGAAAAAAGTTCAAGGAGGTGTAGACTTTCTATAGGCACTGTATATAGCCATGCGCATCACAAGTGAATGTGTTAACCACTATGGGTCACCATAGTGCATCACACAGTAGCAACTGAGACAACTGAGAAAGCCACACACATTGGGTGCAGTATAAACAGAGACACCTCAGTTAAGACAGTATGTTTTATAGTTAGCATCCAGGATTGAGCTGGTGTGTAATTTTCTTTTTTAAACAGGATGCTTGTTACAGAAAAAGCTTCATCTGTTACCAGCCAGAGGCATTGGAAGTCATTTAGAGGTTATTCTGATGACGTTGCCCCTTGCTTCGTGCTGGAAACCAGCTTCAAAGAAAATATTTCAAACCCAAAACACAGTCGACCAAGCCTGCAAATATTCAGAGATACTACTAGCAATGTGTTTAACAACAAGTAGGGATGCAAACTTGATAGTAATACTGTTTGTCATATTAATACAGTTTCTCTTTCCATGGCAAGACAATTCATTAAAATGATTTGCTCCAATTAACTATATTCCTAATATTAATATGTGTTCTTTACGCAGCGACGGATGATCATTCTGCATTGTATCGTGTTAATCGTGTTTATTACATAATCAGTGCCTGGGAAAAAAAAAACCTCTCACCTGGAATTGTAATGGAAAAAGGAAAAAGATTTGATCAACTTATCATTAGTTCCAATGCAGTACTACATTTCACAAAGAGCAGAACCAGATACACCCAATACATCACTCTAATTGAGTCATCAGTGCTGAATAAAAATGGGATGATGTGTTTCAACACATGCAAATAGAAAACTTAAAACAAGCTGGGTGTTCTTCTGCTCACGTCTATATTGTAAAAACCAAAGTAGTAGCTACTGTATATGCAACTATTTTAATTTATGAACCAAATATGAAGAATTGCAGCGCAGCATCCTATATGTTGCGAAACTGCATTAGTAATAACTAACTCAAAGCTTGAGCGTTAAGGAGGGGGTAATACATGTCTGAACCGGCTAACTACATAAAAAATGAATGACATCAAAGTGATGGGGTTTCCCTTTTTATGTAAGAATATATATATATATATATATATATATAGAGAGAGAGAGAGAGAGAGAGAGAGAGAGAGAGAGAGAGAAAGAGAGAGAAAGAGAGAGAAAGAGAGAGACATTTGCAGTGCTTTGATTTCCAAACCTTTCGAACCACAATTCAGATTTCCAATGGCACATTTCCCAGGGCTTCACATTCTATTAATTAGCTTTAAGGTTAAAATGATGGATTCTTTCATAAATACAACTTGTTTGAGGCCCCAGCCTGCCTTGAAGGCACTATACTGGAATCGTAACACAATGCTGTTTGACCGATTGAGTAAACAAAACCGCGTTGAGAGAGATTAACGCAGATTTCAAACAGACATTCAAAAAAGCTGAAGTTTTTTAATGAAGCTGAACTCATGCAGCCCCCCCAGCGCAATCACTTCTCTTTTTATATCAGGCCAATATCTTCTCCAGCAAAATATTACGATTCAAATAGAACTGGTTTTATAAGCCACTCAACACTAAAACATGGCCTGGGGGATTACAAACATCATAGAGATTGAGTTCATTATTACACAATTGACATCATGTTTACAACCCCAGGGGTACCAATTTACAGATTTTTTGAAGTGCAGTCACAATTTGTTTTATTATAGCTTTCCTTTTATTTTTCCCTCTTTTCCCCAGTTAGGGATAGCCATAGATCAGGATTACAGATCTTATTCACAAAGCTCTGAGTAAGTATTTCAAGTCGAGTCCGTTCTTATAAATGAAATACAGACTGTTGTAAAATAAGCTTTCATTTAATGTGTGATTCTAAATCTATCGTAACTAAATGAAATATAGTATGCGCAGGTGTCGAGAGTGTCCCCTGTGGTGTAAATGAGGTAGTGCATGAGAAGGTGATACAGCAGGTCATGTGCAAACGACCCTGACTCTTTTCTAGGTACAGAGTTTTCTGTGTGCAGGTGCAGAGAGTGACCCCTGTGGTGTAAATGAGGTAGTGCATGAGAAGGCGATACAACAGGTCTCGTGCAAACGACCTGCCTCTTTTCTAGGCACAGCGTTTTCCCCCAGACTCTGCCTGTGCATTAGGTCTCCTTCTCTATTCCCAAGTCTCAACCTGTACCCTAAATCAATTACTGTCATTTAATGGGTTAATTCCTATTTCTTTCATGTGAAGTGCTTTGGTATCCTTGTGATGAAAGGCGCTATAGAAATGTGAATTTTATTGTATTGTATTGTAATTGTACCAATTTAACCAATGACTTAAATATTCCAATAAAACCTGGAGGACTCATATCATTGGCGCACCCCTGCATGTGTGCATGACAGCCTTTGAAATCCCCACACATCCCTGATCCCAAGCAAGATGCCATTGCACTAATATATACTGATCTCTGCATGAGCCCCAGAATGTGTAAATCTGCCAAAAATGACAACACAGCTGTTTGTTCCCTTTAAACACTGCACTATCCTCTTGGCTCACCCCACTGCACCAGAACACCTGACCCCTTCTGCCAGGAGAAGTGTCCATAGAACTCGTGCTGCATTCCCGGTTACTAATGCACTTACTTATAATAACTATTTATTAATATGAACTGTTGTATATACTGGCCCACCTCCAGCCAACGTTTGGTCAAAGAAGTATTTTACTACTTCAGTTATATAAGACTTGCCCTGTCTAAGACCTAGTTATCTATGGAAAATCTTGCTCTTGTTAAGGAGAGAATAAGTTTATGTTCATTCGGCTAGGGTTCCCCTTTGGGAAATGTAAACCAATCGGACACTAAGCAGAGCGTGTGATGCTAAACAGAGATTGGAGATGACTGATGGGCACAGCAGAATTCTGCAGGTCACCTGTGGCCAGCTCTACCCTTACACTATGAGAAAAAGAAAAGAAACCAATGACTCCATGCTTGCTTAGTGTCTCGATTTGCACTTTATAACTGAACGTTGTTAAATCTGAGACAGTGTTCACATTGTGCAGCCAGATCAGAGTGCAGCACAAAAGGACCCGAACAGGGTAAATAATCAAAAAGGTCCCCAGAGGGTTCCCCCACAATCTGCCTGAAACAATGTGTATGTCCACTTTTAAACATAATAAAATAACTGCAGCATCAAAATACATTTTTAAATAAAGAAAAAGTAAGTGGTTTCACTTTGACTCCTTACATTTAGTTCACATAGATATTTCCTCTTGTATCAGAATAGTATTTAAGTGGGTGTGCACAGACCCCAACCCCAGCCTGATTTAAGCATATTCAGCTTGGAACCTGAAAGGGTTTTTCTCTGAGGTTCAAGCATGTGTCAAGTCTGCCCAGCGCACTCTCTGTCAAACTGAATTCTGTATACTGAACCCCATTTATGCTTCTCCTATGTATGCTAGGCACATTCATTTTGTCCTAGAAGGTTATAAATGCCTGAACATTATTGCTATATAACAGAATGATCCTGCATATCAGAAGTTAGCTTTTGCCGGCACAATCTGCAGTCTGATGTTAATCGCTTTGAGGATTTCTCTGCAGGGTTTTATTGAAATGTTGTTAGGAAGTTACATTTCAATGCTAGAGGCACAATTATGTTCCAAGTACTAATGGATGAATTCGTAATGTCTCATTCAACTCAGTTTGAACAAATATGTCCTTAATCCTGTGAATCAAAAAACCCTAACAAAATAATGACATTTGAATTTTTCACATGGCACTTTTAATAAAATATGTAGCCATTATAAATGAGTTCACAGAAAGGGTTGAATATTTGTCTTGTTTTCCTTTTCTTCTTGGCTTCAGCTGTGGGTTTTTCAAATGTTTTCGCCCCAGATGAATGACATCCGTTTTCTATTCTCGAAGTAAAACCCTTTCTGAATGTCGTTTTAAGCAGCTTCTTGGAACAGCGCTTGTTGACTTTAAATTTAAAAAAGCATGACTCCACTCTGGATGCGAGCTGTTGCCACTGAGAGAAAAATGACCTTGTTATACTTCTGAGCAGGATTGCGCATGGACTCACTCTAGCAAAGGCTTTTCTGCAGAATCCCTCCAAGGTTAGCTTCAGTGCTGGGTCCCTTCCAATTCCATGTCCAATTCCTTTTTAAAATCAATTCCCAATATTTTAGAAACATAACCAGTGTTGTGATTGTTCAACTGCTTTAGTTTTCAAACGAAGTCATCTGCTGCCACTGTGAGAAGCTCATTTTATCTGAATGTTGCTAATTGCAATTTTTATCAATGATGTGTTGGGCTTGATTAAATGGGAATTGGAATTGGAAATGGGAACTGATTTTAAAAAGGAATTGGAACTGGAACTGGAATTGGAATTGATTTTAAATGGAACTGGAATTGGAATTGGAATTGATTTTAAATGGAACTGGAATTGGAATTGGAATTGATTTTAAATGGAACTGGAATTGGAATTGGAATTGAAATACAGGAATGGATCCCCACCCTGGTTCTTTGAGGAATGGGCAAGTTTCACTCCACAACACAATAAACACCTTGTTCGCTCATTGTCACATCGAATCAATGCAGTCTGTTAAGCAGCGCAGTCTTTGTTATTGTGATTAATAAGTTAAGGTGTGTTGTGTGTAGGGCGTCTCTTATTGTATGAGACATTTGGCAAAGTCTGAGCAGCTTTCCAGAAGATAGCTCTTGTATGTTTAAGTGTTCGGTGGCTGCCTGTACTAATCAGGTTGAGAGTGTATTTCTCGCCCACTCTGCGCTTTGTCATACCAAGAGTGCAAGAGAAAAGCACATATTTTTAAAATAGTTGAAATTTTAGTCCCGTTTTTTTACCCAATCATTCTCTGGAAAGTGCTCCGAATTTGCCTCTTGTGTGAGAGGGTTTGTACAGAAATTGCATTTGGGGATTATAATACACTACCTGATAAAATAAATACCTAAACAAAGTTAACTAATTAATTAATACAAATGTGAATATGACTGTGGTTTGCGTTGATGTTTGTTTTAAATGTAATAAGATGCAGGCCAGTAGTTCTTGATTGTTATCTCGTTAAAGCCACGTGGGTTCTCAAACAGCTGTGTGGTGTCTTTGGCTGTGGTTTGTCTTCCCCCTTCCCCTCCCCATTGGAAAAAACAGCCCTTCCTATTACAGGGAAAGTCAATCCCCAATCCATTGCAATTAAGACAAGCAAAACTAACCACATTTTAATAAGGGTATTAGTCCAAACTAATTGAACCAGTCCAGTGAGGACTGGACAGGCAATGCGTAGCACCCTTTTCTCTCTGTTTAGAAAAGATTCTTGTAACATTAGCCAGTTGTTAAAACCAAGATTAACTTTTAAGCAGAAAATCCTCCAGGGTGTTAAATTACAGCAAATGCAATTATTTCTCGAGTTCAGGTTTCCTGTAATATGTACACAGAGGATTTAGAAAAGAAACACTGGTTTATGACCTGGAGGAGTTTGTTTGGAATAGGGCTGCTATAGAGTTAGTAAAGCTGTCACCTTTAGGTTCTTCTGTGGGCCCTGGAAAAACATCTATGTAGTGTGGACAGTGCTGTGCTTGAAGTAAGAAAATGCGCTTGGATATTTAGTGGAAATAAAACATTTACATTTGAAATGGTATGCACTGAATGTATATTTAGCTTGTTACAAATATGGAGATATTAGAGACTTATTGTCCTTGAATTCACCAGGATTGATGAAAAATAAACCAATAAGAGAATAGCTTGAAACTTATAGCTGTAACATGTGGTCTGAAATCCAAGGGTATTTAATATATATATATATATATATATATATATATATATATATATATATATATATATATATATATATATATATACATATATATATATATATATATATTAAATAACAAGCAGACACTCACCGAGCTGAGCTGACTGTCGGTGCCAGCGTCCCACACAACAGCAACCCCCTGTTATACAATAAAAGAAATACATGAAACAGAAGTGGATGGCCAGTATGTCTAATTCAGAACCATGCACACATAGCTCCCAGGCACAGCAGTCCATCACTTCAGCCAGACAGTACTTGTGTCACTATTTTAAAAGCTCTTTTGTAGATGTACAGTCCCTTTGTGGTGTAAACGCTGCCTTAAAAAAATAAATAAAAACAAGACAACAAAATATCAGCTTGGTTTGGCTGTCTTCCATAATGGAAAAATGTAATGAACTTCCATATATATGTATGAATATACAGTATATAAAACGTCTTTACTTAGCAAACCAAAAAAAAATCACTCAAAAATAGAATTCATACGTGGTCGGAAGTTACATTTGAAGGCTAGCATTTTTAAAACATACTACTTTATTGTAGCGAGGAAAGTAAGGCAATTAAACAGTGATGTAACTGTATAATCTACGCGGATATATGCCCTGAAATATCAGCATTCTCATATATCATTACCAGCAAAGCCTAAGAGAAGCTGCATTTGCACACGTGTGGGCTGCAATGCAGTCAGAGGGACGAGCTTTGCTGTGGTTGGTAATCATTAAGAAGTGGCTGGAAGCACAGCAGGTTGCGGGCGTCTATGGTAATGGCATGTTTCAGGGTTAGAAGAAGAGAGAGGACTTCATTGCAGCATGAGAGCATTGAGGAATCAGGAATAGTTTATCTGTGGCACAGAGCAGCCCCACAGGTTACTAGGGTCACTTGGCTGCTCTTTCTGATTAACCTCAATGCTCTGTTAGTATGTTTGTAATGAACAAGAAACAGCATCACTCTGAGGTCCTGAATGAACTTCACAACCGTATGTGTGGGTAAGATGTCAACAGCTGCCAGTGTAGCACATTACTGCCCTGCAGTATACTGTACATTACAAATACATACATTTTACTATCAGTTGAGGGCGTTTGAAAGCTTTTTTCTTTAAAGCTTAGTCTTTAAGTCCACAGTGCCCCCTGCTGTTCTGATTAATGTATTCTTCATTTTTTGCTGCCACTTGGTGGCAGGACTAATGAAGTGCAGTTGATTCAAAGCGGGTCAGGATTGCAACCTTGTGGCATGTTGCCTTGCTGCATGGCGACAGTCTTACAACAGGTAAAGTGCTGGCCCTGGCTTCCTCTCTATATATTTTGTCCACATTGGCACATACTCCAGACCATTCAGTTTTTTAGATAATTGGCGAGTGCTAAGAGGTAATTGGCAAATCTGTTTTTGAGCATGTTTCCTTTTCACAAAATGTGTGTTTTTATGAATTAAAATCCTTTCTATGAATGCCAGTTTATCCCTGGCAAATGGAAATGTGTTCTAAAAGGTTCACCAGCTAAATGCAGCTTCATGTCAAGTGCCACCTGTTCTGTAATTACCTAGGAAAAAGGACAACAGAAAGTTTTAGGTAACACTTTACATTGTGTCTCAAATTACAGTGTATTTACATAGTAGTTACTTAGTAAATGCATGTGCACAGTGTTATTATGCATAGTTACAATGTACTTAATGTGTAAATCTTTTTGCACGACATATATAAGTACACAATTGTATCAGAAAAGGGTTAGGGATAGGGATAGGGTTATATCCCCTCTAAAACAGCTGTAGCTGGTAGCCATAGTTACACGATCATGCTGTTTGTGTTCTGCCTTGTAACATGAGTACTCGTGCAACCTGTTCCACTGTATAAAGAGCTGCCTTATAAAGGGTAGCATTGCATTACTGTAATAATGTAATAAATGTGCCTTAAATAGCATTGAGTCTAAGCTGCGCAGGGGGCTACAAAAAGAATGGAGTGACTCTGGTGCATGGCGGCATACAGTACAGTGAGTCACATTGCATATTCATGCCACTCACCTCTGCTGTGTGCCACATCAAAAGAGTTTAGTCTCTATTCTTCATCAGCTTTTGGACATAACTGGCTTGTGCAGCAGATACTGTCATTAAAATAAAGCCCCGCTCAGACAGACAGGCTGCCATCCAAATTAATGAGGTAGTGAGTTTTAATATCTCTCTTCCACGTTGAGTAGTATTTACACAAGCCATTCTGAAACAGTAAATGAAGAAAATTCAATGACTTTTCAAAACATTTGTCATTAAATTGACAAAGTTACTTTGAGTGTTTCTAAATTGTTTGCATTCAGCTGGGCACTGTTTGTATATTGAACTGATCTGTGGGACCGTGTTTTTAAACAAGTGG